>NW_026606060.1:17500000-17940000 GCF_029834395.1 Sorex fumeus
GAGAGAGAGAGAGAGTAAGAAGGAACGTGCCTGCCGCATAGGTAGGGGGTGAGTAGGGATGGGGGTAGAAGAAGGGATACTGGGACCATTGGTAGTGGAGTATGGGCATTGGTGGAGGGATGGGTACTCGAACATTGTATGCCTGAAACATAATCATGAAAGTTTGTAAGTCTATAAAAATTATTTTTAATTAAAAAAAAAAAGAATGGGTTTTGCTAAGTGTTGTACCTGGTCACTAATAATTATTGGTTCAGTTAAGACAGGATATAATCCCTTCCCTAACTGCCAGTAAGAAGCAAATGATAACATAAAACTACAGTTTTGACTTTAGGAAGTGTTAACAGCTGAAGTGGTTCCTTCCAAAATTCTAATGTTGAGTTTTTAAGTCTCAGTATATCTAAGATTGACCATACTTGGAGGCAGCATCTTTGAAAAGTTTATTAATTAAATTAAACAAATAATTAGAGTGAGGTCTAATCCTGTATGACTATTGTCTGCATAAGAATGGAAAATCAGGGCATCAGGGTGCAAACAGACAGGATGAGGTGGCCACACAGGGCAGAGGTGGCTATCTACAAGCCTTGAAAGAGAGTCCATAGAAGAAAGCAACCCTGCCAACACCTTGAACTTAAACTTCTAGCCTCCAGAAGTTTAAGAAAATGTATCTCTGTTGGTTGAAGCCATTCCATCGGTGGTACTTTAGCCTGAGTAGACAATTTTTTTCTTCTTCTACAAGCTTTTTATCCTGAGTCTGTGTTCAGAAATTACTCATAGAAGCGCTCAGAGGACCATTTGGGGTACCAGGGATTGAACCAAGGTTGAGTTTGCAAGCAAAAACCCAACCTTCTGTACTCTACCCCTGAGCAAACTACTACAAACATCCAAGATTCAGATTAACTAACTGCCACTGGGCACAGGTGGCAAAGACTCACAGTTAGTAAAAAATAGAAAGAATGGGGGTAAATGCACACTCGTTTTCATGTATGCTGAGCAAGGTTCCCAGTATCTCAGCATCAGCTCTCTGTTATACACCTGGAGCCAACAAGCTCAAGTTTAGCAACTTCAAACAATAACATCATTTGCTCACAGTGCAAATGGGAGTAAGTAACTTGGACTGGGATCATCTGGACAGTGCTTGCACTGTTCTTTCCCGAGGTCACTTAGACAGCTGCGCTGTCTGGCAGCTTGATGCTGAGAGATGGCCTGGTTCACATATTTGGCAATTGTTGCAGGCTGTTGGCTGCACTGTGTGGCTCTCCTGCTCCAGGTAGGCCTTCCATGTTGCTCAGCTATCCAAAAAGGCAAAAGCAAAACCTAGGACTCTTTGACACAGAGATTCAGAAGTTTCACAATGTCAAAACAAAATTGTGATCCAAGAATGGACAGGACCTGATTCAATGGCTAGAGAATTAGCCTACTTTGTGGGGGGCACAGGCAAGGAGTCAAAGCAAAGCCACATGAGCAGGTGATGATGGGAGGAGAAATGCACTCACAGTTACAGATATGCCTCACCCAATTCTACCCTCACTCCATCGGGCTCTCAGGACCATTTCCCTTACTACAAAACTGGCATTTAAAAGAAGGGACAGGTATTGGAAAATGATATACTGAAACCCAATCATGAACAACTTTGTAACTGTGTATCTCACTGTGGTTCAATTTAAAATATTAACTAATTTTAAAAATTAGGAGTTTCCAGACTCACAGATACCCAGATACCCATTGTCTTATTATTGTGACACTCTTATATTCATCTATTCTGCAAATTTAAGATGAAAATTGACTCTGTGCCCAGGTGGCAAGAGTGCAAAGATGAGTATGATATGATCCCACTTTGAAGATTTCATTTATTAGGGTCACAGAGATATAAATAGTGGATCACCAGAGAATTTCATCAGAATCATGACTTCTGGGGAGAAAAATGTCATAAAATAGGTGATTTTTATGATCACCCTCAATTCAGAAATAGGATATGCTTTCCAGGTACATTGAGGTAAAAGGGTGAAAAGCTGGGAGACAGGTGATGCTTGGATAGAAGTTTGTCCTCACACCTGCCAGGCTAGGGAACGTGAGCATTGCAATAGGATGAGAGTGAAGGCTTTCAGGTTAGGATTGTCATAGTTATAGTTTCAATTTCGAAAAATAGGCATTTGTGGGAGGCAAAGGGAACTAGTGAGGCACTAGTGACAGACAGTACTGCGGTCACCAAGAATAGATCACAAGTCTGACCAGTTGGAGCTAAAGGAGAATTTACCAAAGACATTCACAGAATTTAAAGAGGCTGGAGAGCCAGGTCTGTAACCCTCAGAAACGGGACATTTCCTGAAGTGTGAGGACAAGACCCACACAACTTTCTCTCCACTGAACAGTGCGGATGGGTCCATGAGTGCCAATCATTTCGACCATTTTTGATTCAGATTCAGGGTTTGGAGAAAGAGCATCCAAATGACAGAGTCCATGGCATGCCACTGCCTGCTGTGACAGGGCTGATAGAGTAAGTTTTAGCACCTACCTTCGTTGTACCACAAGAAAGATGGATGATTCCCCAGAAGGAAACCAAAGCACTATGAAGAGAAAGACTGGAAGCAAGGCAGACAAAAATGGACACTCTCACTGTGAGGCCATTTATGAGCCTGGTAGCAGACATTAACCTCATCTGACTCACGGGGTGGATGGGGGGCAGTAATGCAAGTCAGAGGGAGTACAAGATAAGTACAAAAGTTCCCAGGGGGACCAGCCCACCCCAAGTACTTGTGCTCATAACTTTAGCACCTCGCCAGTGCTATTCCTTCTTTTAGAGCACAGAATTTTTCCAGTTTGTTTAGTTTTTGTTTTCTGATCAAAAATATCGAATGAAATATCTAATTTATAATATCTAATGGTGCCTCTGTGACTATTTTTAACTCTGTAGGTTTTTGTTTTTTAACCACACCGGGGAATACTCAAGCTTACTCCTGGCTCTGTGCTCAGGGATCAGTCCTGGCAGGTCTTGGGGAACTATACGAGGTGCTGGGGATCAAAACTGGGTCTGCAACACTATCTCTCCAGCCCCATAGCTCTTTACTTTTTTTTTGACAAGGTTTGACAATGTCACCTACCTTCAGTTTTTTGACAAGGTTTGACAATGTCACCTACCTTCAGAGATTAATCTCAATCATGACTTGGCAAGTTCTACCAGCTCACACCCCAGCAACTCTACCAGAAAGAGGTTTGCTGCACAATATCAATTGTATTTTATTTTTCTCACCCCTGCCCCTAGAAAGCTTTTGTTCACCTAAACATAGTGCCTCTTCACAGCCAGAAAGACAAGGGTCAGAACCTTCCCAGAAAATAAAGATTCAGTGAATAGCCTGGAGTCCTACCCTGAGGCATTACCATTAATTCCCAGACAATACTGACACATTGTGACATAATGTCACTCAAGGGGTAAATATGCTTCAAATTTTGTCTGAAGAAATGGTTTATCCCCTTTTGGATGGACATTGTTGCTTTTGTAAAATCAGAAAACTTTTAATCGATGCATCATGACTTGCAGTAGTATTAATATTCACCATCCAGACTTACAGTGCTACTAGGATCACATCCACCACAGAGTCCCAATATCCCCCCACCACTGTCCAGGTTATCCCCCACCCCCACCCCAGTTCCTTAGCCCCACTCTTGGTTTTCTCTCTTCTGTTAGTGGTATGTCATCTAAAAGTTTGGTTTCATTGGTTTCATTTACCTTTATCTATTTCCTCCCCTTGTTTGTTTATGCTACACACACACACACACACACACACACACACACACACACACTTCTGTTTCTAAGAATTCAGGCTATTTTCTTGGCTCCAATGCTCTCCAGGCATGGCCCACCTTCTGGAACAGATCAGAAGGAAGCTGTAGACCAGAAATTCTGGATACCTGTCCAGTTGGATACTTGTACAAGAATGTCACTGTCCTCCCGTTGTTCATCGATTTTCTCAAGAGGTCCCAGTAATGTCTCCATCATGAGACTTTGTTGTTACTGTGTTTGGCATATCGAATATGTCACGGGTAGCTTGCCAGGCTTTGCCGTGTGGGCGCGATACTCTCAGTAGCTTACTGGGCTCTCCAAGAGGGGCGGAGGAATCGAACTCGGGTTGGCCATGTTGTCTGCGTGCAAGGCAAACGCCCTACCCGCTGTGCTATTGCTCCAGCCCTGTATAAGAATAGTGATGATAAATTTATAAATCTGGTTGAAGATATAAGCTTCAGCAAAGAGTCCCAAATGTAGCATCATACATTTTAGGTTTGAATATCAGTAATCTCCACTTATGAGTCATGGAATCTTACAGGGGAAACCCAAATGAGAGCAAAGCCAGCATACCTCTCTATCTCTTACCAAGTGCTCTGGGTTATGGAATCTTAGAAACTTTGTCTCTCGGGGGTCAGAGAAATGGCATAGCAAGTAGAACATGCCTGGCATACCACCAGACCTGGTTCAATCCCCAACACCACCAGGTGTGATCCCTGAGCACAGAGCCAGGAATAAGCCCTGAGCACTGCCAGGTATGCCCATAAACAGAAAAAAGAAACCTGTTCTCAAGTCATTCCAAACGTTCTCCTTTCCTAAATCCAACACACCATTTCCTCGGTACAGCACCCAGTCCAGACAAAGTCAGACCCAAACACCTGAAGAATCTGCCACCAGTCAAAACACTGGCTCACCACTTCACACACTACCTGTCTAAATGAAAGTTTCTGTCCCAATGGAAAACTAGCAAGACCATTCTGTTGTACAAGAAGGGAGACATCCATGACATTGGCAACTATTGATCAATCTGCCTGTTGTCCATCATCTACAAGTTTTTCACTTGAATCATCCTGAATAGAATAGGCAGAACACTACATGAAGGACAACCATGAGAGCAAGCCGGGTTCTGAAAAGGATTCAGCACCATCAACCCTATCCACATGGTGACCAAGCTCATGGAGGTTTCGCGAGAGTTCAAGATGCCACTCTGTCTAACGTTCATTGATTTAAAGAAGGCCTTTGATTCTGTTGAGACTGAAGCAGTCATCGAAGCCCTAGCCAAACACGGCATTCAAACACAATACATCAGTATCCTATGTGAGCTGTAATACAGATTCACCACCAGGATCTCACCATTCTACAAGGAAGTGATCATCCATGTCAAGAGAGGGGTTCAGCAGTGTGATACCATTTCACCAAAACTCTTCAGTGCCACCCTCAAGAATGTCATGCTATGACTAGAATGGGAAGAAATTGGAGTGAAGATAGACAGTCGGCAACTACACCACCTTTGATTCACTGATGACACTCTTCTATTAACACCAAACATTAGCCAAGTGACACAAATGCTGGCTGACTTTGGCCGTGAGTGTAGAAAGATTGGACTGCCCCTGAATCTCACCAAAACTATGTTCATGAAAAAACGAACTAGTCCCCGATATTCCATTTGCTCTCAGTGGTACACATGCAGTAGCTATGTGTACCTGGGTCGAGAACTCAACATGAGGAATGACTTGGCACCAGAATTGCACAGAAGGAAGAGAGTGGCCTTCAAGAGCATTGAAGAAGTTAAGAGGATGAAGAACCTCTGGTTCCAGGCTCATCTTTTCAACTCTACCGTTCTTCCTGCACTAACATATGCTTCAGAGATCTGGGCCCTACAAAAACAGGACAAGAATGCTATTCAGGTATCCCAAAGAGGAATCGAAAGAGCTATGCTTGGACTATCACATTTCACTCAAGTGAGAGAAGGAATCCCCAGTTCTGACCTCCGTCGAAAATCAAGAATCAGGGACGCTGTCTCATTTACCAATGTGTCGAAAATCAGATGGGCTGGACATGTAATGCAATTTAGAGACAACCACTGGACTAGAGCTGTTACTGACTGGATTCCACTGTACGTCAAAAGAATGTGTGGCGGCCCACCTACGAGATGGTCAGACTTCTTTTTTAAAACCCTGAGCAAATGGTTTGAGGTTCTTCATGTTCCTGGAGTTAGCAGATGCCATTGGGCTACACTAGCATGCGACAGGGACGAATGGAGACGTTACTGGTGCCTGCTCAAGCAAACTGAAGATTAATGGGATGACAATGATACAAGTGATTGAAGTCTCAAGTCATCCTTGTGACAATGAGTGATGGATGGAGTCAACATTCATTCAACTGATGCTGATTGAGTATCTCTGGTCTGCAATTCCACGTATGGCGTTGGTGTACTGTCCCTGCTCCCATAGACTTAATCTTCTCATTAACTTTATCCGTGAAAGTCTAGAGTCATTTGGCCAAATAAACACCAGATGATCTCACTCATCTGTGATATATAGAAAAGCAAAACAAGGAAACAGACCATATTGAATGATAACAAACCCTGAAAATGGATTACAGAGCTAAGTAACAAATAAGCTGGGGGCATGGGGAATGAAGAGGGGGGACTGGAAGTAGCAGAGGACTTTGGGAAAGGAACCTGGGCATGTTGGTGGTGGTAAAGAAAAGTAGCTGTCTATGTCAAAACCATAAATAAACATTAACACTGCTATAAGCATATGACCAAAACTGTAATAAATTTTAAAAATAAATGAAATAAAGGCACTTGTCCAAAAACACAAATCTAGCAAGTGGTAGCACTAAATCATCAAGCTTGCTCTCTCTGACACCTGCACACTTTAACACTGTGCTGAGCTCAGGGCAAACGCCTGGAGCCCTGTGTGAGTTCTTCAGGAGCAGCTGGCAGTAGGAGAGAGCGAAGACCAGAATGTGACCCAGAACCCCAGACTGAGTCTTCTGCAATAGGATTGAGGGTCTGAGCTTTCACTGGTTCAGGTCATTCTAAGCACAGCAATGGCTGTTGTTGGAGGGAGGATCTTTGAAAGTCCTTGGGGGAAAGAAGAAGAGAGCCACCCAAGCACTCCAGGGACAATGCCCTCTGCCCACTTCCAGCCCGAGCACCCTCACTTTCATCCTATTTAGAGCATTGGTCTCAGATGTGCACTCTGCAGCTAACAAAATAAAGACATCCTCACTTTTGAATCCCTTGGAATAGTTTATGGTGTTATTGTTTATTTCCCAGGAGGGGCCTGAGTTGGGGCTCAGGGCTCAGGCTTACTTCCGACTCTGCATTCAGGGATCAAGCGTGACCACTGGCAAGGCTCAGCAGACCATATGGCGTGCTGTGGATTGGCCCCAGTTAGGCAATGACTCCCCCCAGAGCTCTCATGTTACTTTTTTTATGAAGAAAACTACTAATTTTTGGTGTTTCCTACCAATTCATTGACTACTGGATTTCTTACTATTGCTGACTAGAAAAGGAGTGAGTTATTAGAAAGATGCTATAAATCTAGCATTTATGAAAGCTTTCACATACTCACTCAGTATATTTTTTATTGGAGACTTTGCCATGTCCTAGATACTGGTGACACTGCCTGCACAGGAGAAATGCAGCTTGCCCCTCCTTATTCTGAAGCTAATATTCTAATGGGGGAGATAAGCGAGAGACCTATGTACGAGCAAGATAGGTTCAGTTACGCACCTTTCCTCAGCCTTGGTTCTTATCTACCAAGAGTCCTATGGTGGAGGATCAATATTCGTACTCAGTCCTCGGAAACACTAAGGGATCACTCTCCTAGTGGGAACACGGAGAACAAAGGAAGCGGGGGGGGGGGGGGTGTCCTGGTGATCTGCTCGTGGGCATCGGTGGGGGCTGCTGCTGCCACTGTCTTGTGAGACTCTGTGTCAGCATCACACCAAAGCTCTGGGGTCACTGGAAACAGCTTGGACCTGAGCAAGTCGTGGGCACTGGTTTCTCCACATCATCAGAGCCAGCCCCGAAGGTTGCTGCTCCTCACCGAGGCTGTCTGTTTTCTCAACAGTGTTGACGTCCAGAAAGGTGACCTCTGCTATAGATTCTTGTTCCTTCTGTTCTGCAGCATCAGACTTTCAACCCATTAAGGCATTTGGAATTCAGCCTGGAGAGAAGATTTGCATATTGTGTGGATAAACACGCACAAACAATTAGAGCTTAATTGCTCTAGTGAAGTCTTGCCATCGGATTTCAAGGCTAGAGAGAATTCTAATGGGGAGGGTTACCCTCTGTAATCTGACTGATAATAATATAAGAAATAGCTACAATAAGTATAGCCAGCCAGGTGATGTGACTAGGCAAACTCCATGCAAAACTCTATGCTCAAAAGCATTGCCATCTTTCATGTCCTTTGACTGAGTCTGCAGAAAAAACTCCTATCTCCTAGAAGTATGATCACAAATATTCAATGAATAAAGTGAAAATAAATTAGATTTATTCACACACACACACACACACACACACACACACACACACACACACACATGCGTGCGCCTTAAATGGTTATAGGAAAACTTCAAACAGCTCTTCAATTCCTCTCCATCCAGATTTCAAATAATACAATGGACAGGGGACTTCCTTTTTAGCACATGGTCAAACCAGATTCAATCCCTGGCATCCCAGGCAATCCCCAAACTCTGCCAGGGGTAATCCCCAAAATCAGAGCCAGAAGTAAGTCCTTAGCACCATCAAGTGTGACCCAACCGCCCCACCAACCACCAAAGAGGAATTCAGGCTCATTTCACTGGGTTCATCTCCCAGAGTCAAAATAGTTCATCAAACAGCAATTATCATTTTCCTCTCTTACTTATAAATAAAAATAAAAATAAATATATGCTTCTCAGAGAGCCTGACAAGCTACCGAGAGTATCCCGCCCACATGGACAGAGCTCCCTGTGGCGTATTCAATATGTCAAAACCAGTAACGACAACAGGTTTCATTCCCCTGACCCTAAAAGAGCCTCCAGTCATTGTGAAAAGACAAGTAAAAAGAGGCTGCTAAAATCTCAGGGCTGGAAGGAATAGAGACGTTACTGGTGCTCACTCAAGCAAATCGACGAACAATGGGATGACAGTGATACAGTGATACTGAAAAAGTTACACACACGTCAAAGGGGAAAGATAAATCAATCACGTCACAATCCCTGTGATGGCCTTGTGGCTCTGGTGGCCTCACTCACAAGAATGAAGCTGCAAGTTGGAGCCTCAGTGTCTCGCAGCCAGAGCTCCAAACAGCTGTTTCTTTTCTTTTTTTGTTTTGTCAGTGCTGGATATTAAAACCAGGGCTCACACATGCAAAGTCCAGCTGCTGTACCACTGAGCCACAGCCCCGGCCTGATCCTGTCAGCTCTGCTATGATCCCTTGGTTGTTCACACCACAGCCAAGAACATGCCTGCATCTCAGCTAATGGGCATGACCCTCTCCTCCACAGCGAGCACTGCCATCAGAGATATGGGAAAGCACTAAGGCAAGACAAGAGAGCCCAGAGCCTGAGAGTTTCTGAGCAAGCACCACAGCTGAAGAGTTTGGCCACCCCTGACGACCTGAAAAATACATATGCGGAAATAATTCGGTGAGTAAAATCTTCTTCCTTGCACACAGCTAGTTAAGTCAGGCTCAATTTCCAGCAGCCCATATGGCCCCCTGAGCCCTGCCAGGAGTGATCCCTGAGTGCAGAGCCAGGACTGAGGCTTGAGCACAGCTGGTTGTACCCTAAAATAATATACATAAAGTTAAAAAAATGTATAAGCATTCCATCCAGTTATGTGTACTGTTCCTAGTTCTGAGTGCAATAGTGACACGCTGAGAAGGAAGGGAATAGGGGAAAACTTTCAAACTGGGGTTTGGGAAATATCTCAGAAGGCTCAGCTTTGATCCCCTGCACTGAATGATCCCCCAGAGCACCACCAGGTACTCAGATCAGCTCTGGTGCACAGAGCTGGGAGGAGCTCCTATATAATGCCAGGTATGGCCCAACTCACCCCCCTCAAAAATATTTTTTAATTAGAAACAGTTTTTAAAAAGAAAAATATAAAGGCACAATAAAAACAATGAAAATCACTCAGAAATTCCTAGGTACAGATATTAACAATTTGGAGTCTTTTTTTCTTTTAATCTTACATGGTAAATAATATTTGTAGATAAATAACATTTTTGCTTAGTGCCTGACACATCAGGACAGAATTTCATGATTACAGGCAGGGCCGAAGATAGAAGGTCCACTCTGCTACCGCACTGGCAGGATCAGAAATGAATAGTGCTATAAAGATCCCATGTCTTTCATTAATGCTTAAAGCTGAGACTATTTATAAGGAGATTCTAAATTCCAGACTGGTCTCGCCAGGCTGCCCTTGAGAGAGAGGTAGCCTGTTTGTCATGTTAATGAAGAGAAAAGTTCCAAGTTCCACAAAGACTTTTTCTGACCATCTTTGAAAGGGAAAAAGAGACAAGACGTTGGAAAGTCAGGGGTGGGGTGGTTGTGTACCCCAAAATCTCTTCTTCACCATTACAGCCAATTCACCTAAATCAGCTTATTATTATTATTATTATTATTATTATTATTACAGCTCAGGTGAGGGGTCAGAGCATAACTATAGCTGGGAGTTGAGCCTAGAGGTAATAAAGCAAATTATGCAGTGAGCAGGCAGCCAATGCTGTCTTTGTCAGTGGTGACAGAAATGGAACTAGCATCAGAATCCTCTAGAAGGACTTTAGAAAATACCTTCTGCTGGGCAGAGAGATAGTATCGGGGTAAAGTGTTTGCCTTGCACATGGACGACCCAGGTTTGACCCCCACTACCTCATATGGTCCCTGAGCAGGCCAGGAGTGATCCCTGAGCACAGAACCAGGAGTAAGGCCTGAGTGTCACCTGTGTGGCCCCAAAACAAAAGGAAAAAGAAAGCAAATACCTATTGCAGCGCCAGTCTCCAAGTTTTTGAAGCAATAGATCTGAGGGGGAGCCTAAGAATTTGCATTTCTGACAAGTTCCATCGGAAGCTGGAGTGGAGGGTTGCTAGTGGGGGGAGTTCTTCTGAACCACAGGTCTTTGCACTGGGTAACAATGGGTCCAAGTTCCGGCCCACCTGATTTTATTTTTTTGTTCCATCACTAATTAGCTGTGGAGTTGGATAAATAATCTGAACCTCTATTTCTTTATTTGTGGGATATGAATAAGCATTAGGTTGTTCCAGGAAATGGATGATAAAATGTGTTCAACAGTGCCTAGTTGGCAGTAAATAGTCAACACACGAATATTATTCTCCCTAAGCAAGTCCCACCTCAAAGCACTCTCAGAATCTCTCTGCGTGTTGGAGTGATGATCAAGCCCTCCCTGATGCTGGCTCCCTCGCTATCCTTCCCAACCTGCCCTCCTAGGAAGAAAACTTCCCCCACTCCATCTGCCTCCTCCCACGGAATGGAGCTCACAACGACTGACCTCACCTAGCTAATCCTCTACTGCCACCTGGTGGCCTTTGCTCGCCAAACAACTTGCAGATTTACCTGTCCAGGAGTCCCCCCTCCCCCCCCCCCCCCCCCCCCCCTCTTGGCATAGCAACCCAGGACACCGCGCAGCTCAGGTGCTGAAGGAGCCGGTGCTGAGGCCCTCTTCGGCTGCTACATGGGTAAGAGGACCACAGAGAAGGGTTCTCCCTGCTAGAAACCTGAATAACAATCCTAATTCCTACAAGGAACACCGGTGCATGAAAGACCTGGCAAACCCCCACCCCCCTACACACATAGGATTCTGGGGGATTCCAAGACCTTTTCCCTCACTTCCCCAGCAATGTGCTGAGAAAACCCAAAAGCACTCTGAGGCTCTTGCCACCTCAAGGCTTATCTCTTCAGATTCTTCTTGTTGCTGCTGCTGTATTAGAGACAGGAAGTTAAGGGGCCTGACAGTCCCCAGATAAGAATTTAATTTAATCATACTACCCAACACCTGGGACAGACACTTGGTGTTTCAGAAAGAACGTGGGTATGTGGGCAGAGAAATGAACTCCCAAGACACTCTTGTATATTTTGTCTTTCATCTCTCCTTCTCGTACCCCCCCTTGAACTGATGACTGAGTTGTCACAGCTCCAAAGGGGGGGGGGGGGTGCACCTGAGAAATATTTTACTCCTGTCTCCACCGTCACTGGAAAGAAGAGTCCTTCATGTCAGTGTGATCCAAATTCAAATTCTGGAGCTGCTTGTGGTTCCTGAAACTCGTTTTTTTTCCGATTCAAACTTTTCTTACCCTTGGTCTTTTGTGTCAGTCACAGAGCCAGCAGACACCTGGAGGCCTGGAGCAGGGGAAGAGGAGGTGGGTAGGGGAGCCTGGCCTCGCTCTGGGTACCCTTCTCCATTCATTTTCAGGGTGTGGGGAAAACGAGGTCAACGTGAAACGTTTCCCACTGCACTGCCATCCTGGGAGCCCTCCCACTGTTGGCCAGAACTGGAACATACAAGTTGGAACCCAGGGGGCAGGAAACCTCAGGCCTCTCCGGGAGATGCAAACATCCACTGAGCACAGTTCCCTGCAGAAGACTCCCCTGTCTTCATACCCACAGCAGTATGGACCCCAAAACAGCTTCCGTTGGAATCTTCCTGAAATCATGTTTCAAATGGCGTCATGGCCCCTTCTATACTGTTTCCTTTTCCCACAGCAAACCTTCTTGTCTTTGTCCACCAGACTTAGTTTCTATGACACTGAGTCTTGTCCTCTACAAACATGGCCCTGAACAGATCACCTTTCTCTTTTATCTTTTAACTTTCATATCTTTTGGGTTTGAGGGCTGTACTCATCAATGCTCAGGGATCGCTCCTGACTGCATTCAGGGATCACTCCTGCCAATGCTCAGGGGTCCAAATGGGGTACCAGGAATCAAACCCAGGTCAGCCACGTGCAAGGCAAATGCCCTCCCCGCTCTACTATTGCTCAACCCTTCTCCCCGGCCCCAGGTCATCTTTCTGAGGTAGGAAACACAGTGTCCCTTTTTGGACCCCAAATCTTCCCAGGTAATGTTCTCAGAGCCCTTTTCCATCCCAACTGACCTGAGAAAGCAGAAGTAGCTTCTCCTGTTCTCCAATTGAGGAGCAGAGCAACATCTGAGTGAGGTCACCTATCCCCTGAGACTCTCCCGTGGACAGTGCTCCCTCTCCTGTGCTTTGGGGGTGCCAGGTGCAAAGAGGAATGGGCACCATTGTTTGCGACCACTGGCAATTCCCGGAAAGCTAAGCCAGAAGAGAGCTTCATGCTTTGGGTTTTCTCTTCCAAATGTGGGTCCTTTTGTGCCTTTGCATCATCATCTCTGAGCCTCCAGGTACCAATTCTGGGCAACTGAAAGCTTCCACTCAACACCTGCTCTGGTTTGCAGTCCAGCATCCCCTGTGCTGTCCCCCTGAAGGCAGTAAAAGGCAAAGTGTGGATTTGCCTCCAGTGGCTGCCACAAGTTCTGCTCTAGAGAGTTCATGTAAGACTTCCTTCCTTCTGCTCATTGCTGCTCAATGTTGAATATTGAATGTCTGAAAAGGTTAGATACCTAAAGATCCTAGTCTCCTCCCCTCTAGTACAATTTTTTTCTCAACCGAGGACTATAGAATGCCCCATAGGCCCCCCTAGATATTCCAAGGGGGGAGGAGGGCACAAGATAAAAATCGCATAAATGAGACACAAACGAATCTCAAATCTGAGCAATTTGCTGCAGAGATGGCCCAGGACTTGCCAATAGGCCTTTTCCACTGGGTCACTCCAGCAGGGTCAGGTGCTGTCCCTCTGTCTGCCTTCTGGGAGCTCCGTTGTCCACCATTTTCTAGAAGCCAGTGACAAGCTCCAGGTACAAGTGGCAGTGACGCCAAATGCCAAGCCTCACAGGACAGGGGAGGAGTGGGCCCTTCTCCTTCCCCCCTGCCCTGATGGGACTTCAAGATGACGCCACATCTGGCCACTGTCTACGTAAGCTCCCACACAGCCACGATCCAGAGACACAGAAATGAATCTCGAACCTGAGAAACTTGCTACAGTGATTTCTTCAGACCCTAATAAAATTTTAGAATTCCTAGAGCGCGTGGTTGCATGACATACTATATCCATAACAAGTAATACAAAATACATTGTCTAGCATTGCATTTTTGGCAAGTATGAGGGGTGGTGGAACTGGTCTCGAAATATTGAAGGTAACTAAAGTAGAGAAAGAGAATTGTGCAAATTATCTGCCACACAGTCAGGGGGAGGTATGGAATGGGGGGGTAAGGGGAAGGGAGATACTGGGGATTTTGGTGATGGAAAATGGGCACTGGTGAAGGGATGGGTGTTTGATGACTGTATGATCAAAGCTCAAACATGAAAGTTTTGTTACTGTACCTCATGGTGAATCAATATAAAAAAAGGAAGGAAGGAAGGAAGGAAGGAAGGAAGGAAGGAAGGAAGGAAGAAAGGAAGGAAGAGAGAAAGAAAATCACATAAGTGAGGAGTCACAGCAGGATATGAGGCCACAGGATTGAATCAGGGACCATTTTGGGAAAGAGCTAAGAAGCACAGCTCCAGCAGAACCTTGGCAAGGGACTTACTGAAAAAAGGAGTAGGACAAGACGGGCATCAGCAGAAAAACTCGGGGTTTAAGCCTGGGCAAACGGAGTGCAGAGTGCTACAACTATCTACCTTTAACTCAACAAGAACACTGAAATCATTGTTTTTTAAACAAGCTTTTTTTTTTTTGGTTTCAGGACCATCTGTGGCAGTGCTCAAGGTGTACCCCCAGTTCTATGCTTAGGAGTGACCCCTAGTGGTAGAATACCAAATGTGGTACCAGGGATAGAACCCGGGTTGGTGGAATGCAAGACAGGCATATTAACAACCCTGTACTATCTCTTTAGCCCCAATTCTTACTTCTTTAAATGAAAATATTTCGGGTCCAGAGACAGTAGAGAGACAGTTGCCTTACACACAGCTGATCTGGATTCTATCTCTCCCAAATATGGTCACACAAGCCCCACCAGGAGTGATTCCTGAGCACTTCCAGGCATGCCTGGTCCCCAGTAAAAGTAAGTAAAGGTGAGTTAACTAAGATATTTACAAATGCTATAATGCATT
The DNA here is from genome assembly GCF_029834395.1 of Sorex fumeus. Classification (NCBI taxonomy): domain Eukaryota; kingdom Metazoa; phylum Chordata; class Mammalia; order Eulipotyphla; family Soricidae; genus Sorex; species Sorex fumeus. The sequence continues at coordinate 17,514,929 of NW_026606060.1, forward strand.
TTTAAAGCATCCTACAATTTGGCAGAGGTGGTTTCATTCATTCGCTAAGTCGCGTGGCTTTTGAATCTTGCAACAATCTTCAGGTTGATGAAGCAAGCACCATTTATTCACCAAGAACAAAATGGAGGCTCCAAATAGTACATGACTCAAAAATCAATGAGCATTAGACTCTCTAGTGAGTAAACATTTCAGGGCCTAACTATTTAACCCAGGTTGAGCCCCTGGAACCCAGGCATTAAAGGAAAATGAGGGCAAGTGTTGGTGGACCTGAGACATATAAAAATGGATAAGAGGAATAAAATTCTATAACAGACACTGATGGGAAGGGTGGATGAACTTAGCAGCAGTAGGATGAAAAGCAGAAGTCCTAGGTGCCAAGACAGAGGATTAGAGAAAACTTTGTAAATAAATGATTAAACAAGAAAAGATAAATTTATTTACTTACTAATTTTTTCCTTAGCAGTAGGGCATTTGCCTTGTGTGCGACCAGCCCAGCCAAGCCGGGTTTGAGTCCTTTGCCCCTCTCGGAGAGCCCAGCAAGCTACTGAGAGTATCTTGCCCACACAGCAAAGCCTGGCAAGCTACCTGTGAAGTATTCGATATGCCAAACACAGTAACAAGAAGTCTCAAAATGGAGATGTTACTGGGCCTGCTCGAGCACATCAATGAACAACGGGAGGACAGATCCAAACGTAGCAAGATGCATTATGGGAAAAACTTATCTAGGGGAAAAAAATTCTGCCAAATTAGGTTTAACCACTTTTATGTTTTTCTAACTGGTCTTAAAAGCAAAAGAACTTGCTTTGTGAACTCAGGTCCTTCAAAGCGACTTTGTTTTCATGCACGGTATTGATTTGAATTCTCTGGAGGGTCTCTTGATATCTCTGTGCACCTTACCTGATTAACCAAGCAAGTCCAACATGCCCCTCCCTCACTGACAGGGAGAGCGAGAGGCAGAAACTTAGAGCTTCTTCTGAGGTATCAAACCCTCAGCTGAGTGTGATGCTGACTGCCCGGTCCCCACCAAATGCTCTGTGAACTCCCTCAGAAATCCGAACATCCTCCGCTAGGAGAAAGACTTGCGGTCTCTGATGAAACAGGCGTTTGTGGTGTTCTTGACTTGGAAACAGAATCAGTGTTTCTGGCAGAGTCCATTCATCTCTCCCAGAGACGGGACAGAGCCAGCCATCAGACACTCTGTTAATCCAGCCTACTTTCCACATGTTTCCTCTGCCAGCCCGTCTCTCCTGCTCAGTTTGCACATTTTCCAAGCAAAGGAGCTACATGGACAATTTCTAAAGTTTTCTTCAGCTGACCTTTATGAGTTTGGGGGAGGGCTCTGGGTGCTTTTTTGTTTGGTTTTGTTTGGTTATTTGGGGGAAAGCACCCCAACTGTGCTCAGGCAGGACTTAATCCTGACTCAGGGATCACTCGTGGCGTTGTGGAGCTGAGGACTGCCGTGCAGAAGGCAACCTCAGCTGACTTTTATATCTGCTCCATTTGGGTCAGATTCATCCTTCCTTTCCTGTTTACCTTTAACACAACATCAAAGTCCGCTTAATCAGCTGACACTACCATTATGAAACAATAAAACACTATAGGCTGAGGGAGACTTAAGAAACAGTCATTTCTCAGAGTTACAAAGGCCAGAAGTTGGTGCATCACCAGGACCTGGTTCTGCTGAGAGCTTCCTTTAGCCCCGCTGGATTGGTTGTGTTTTCCCAGGGCACAGAGCTTCAGCAATGCCCCCCCCCCCCCCCGATAAAAAAAAAAAAAAGAAAAGAAAAAGAAAAAAAACACCAATCCTTCCAAGGGACCCTGCCCCTTGACCTCATCTAACCCCAATTACCTCCCCAGGGCCCACCACCTAGTACCATAACGTTAGGGGTTTGGGTTTCAGCAAATCCTCAGTTCAGAACAGACCTTCAGATGCTAAGCCCAAGCCTCTCTGAAGGAGAACGGGAGGAATTTGCTTGCCAGATGGTTCCAGCAAAAATATCTCATACACTTGATAAATATTTATCAGCCCAAAAGGTATAAACTTATTCCACTTATATGTCTGATATTTTCACAGTTTGATGCCTGGAAATTCAAAGCTGCCTTCTCAGGGCTGGATGCAGACATCTGGCAGTCTGAGCCGAGAGGATCTGTCTCCTCTCCAGGTGTTCCGCTTGGCCTGGGGGATGGGGATTACGGCGTCTTCTCTGATAAATTAGAGGAAATTTTATTGTACCTCAAAAACTATTTGTTGTCAGTCTCACAGACACCAAGTCAGAGAAGAGAGAATAAAAATAAAGAGCATTTTGTCATCAGCTGTTTCCCCACGATCCACCTAAAAAGGCAGCTGTCTCTGCTCTGTGTGGGAACATTCTGCACGACGTGCTCAGCCTGCCTACTCGAGGTCTGAGTCCTATTCCTTCACCCTCAAAAACAGATCCCGCGAGGGAAGGAGAGGTGCTGGCCTTTGTCTCGGCTGCCGCTCCCACTCGTCAGTCCCTCAGGTCAAAGGTATGCTCAGAACCATGTGAAAACGGAGAGTGCCCCAAAGCGCTGCAGGAGGTAATATGGCAGTGGGGAGAATTAAACTCTAACCCCCTGCTTAATGACCTGGGTTTTAAGACCATCTGGAGCAAGGCATTTAAACCAGTTTTTTGGATCCATAAAACATGTACCAAATAGCTATCTACAAGATTTCAATACTTTTCAGCCCAATCAGCACCCGAAAACTAATTTGATACAAGTTTACTGATCAAATTTAACATTTTGTCCGCAGGGCAAAAATCTTAAATTATTCTCCCCTAAAGTCCCTTTCCCCAAGCTGAACGTTGAGTCTCAACTGGGCTCCTGTTCAGCCCTGGGGCTTTGTGATCTTGGCCTTCCTAGTTGGACCTTGTTTTCCCAAAATATCAGAGAGAAAAGACTCTCTGCCTGAGATCCACGGCCCTTCCTGTCCTTGACTTTGTCACATCCAAGTTCCCCCATTCTGTGGATGCACCAACCTCAGAACTCTCAGGACTCCTGGGGTCTAGAGGGCCTGCTTTCATCTAAGCCAGTGATGGTGCTGAGCCAGAAACCCCCACCTCCTGCCTCTTCCTCCCCCAAATCTCAGCGATCAGCCACTTTCCAACTCTTTCCATTTGATTATCATTGATTTTAAGTCACTGTTTACCCAGACAACAAAGCATCCTGCCCAAACCTTCAACTATCCTCGGCCTTTCATTTGGATCTGGAAAAAAACTTCATGGCCCTGCAGCCTGCAGCCTGCGAGCCAACAATCGGGGCTGGAGACCACAGCACCAGAGCTTCCTGCTGTGCCAGGAAAGCAGCCGTTTCAGTCAATCCCCTTCATTTCTACTCACCAGCAGGCTCAGTCACAAAAGACAAAGAAAATTCCCCTACCCGGAAGATTTTATTGCCTCTACACCCCTCTAAGGCTGTCCTGACTCCATCGCCACTATAAGCGGTGGGACCCATAGCTGAGTGCCCTTCAGCTAAAAGATGCTAGCAACACAGGTTTGTTTTAATTTTCATAATAGGGACCACCGATTGAAATGAGGGGTACCTGAGCAGAGCTGGGCCCCGAGGTGCAGGGCTGCAGTTCCATGCTCTGCCTGTGGAGCTTAGAGCCGGCAGTGCCCCACGGCCGCCAAAACCAGCAAGTAACACGCAGGTGCCAGGATTGAACTCAGGGCCCGAATATGAACTCCCCGCCTAGGCTATCCCCTGACCCCACAGGCAGCAGGTTTTTGTTTTTCTTCTTTTGTTTTTTTCCAGATTTGAGAGCCACTCTCAGCTGTGCTCTGGACTTACTCCTGGCTCTGTGTTCAGGGATCATTCCTGGTGGGCAGGGCTTAAGGGACCATATGTGGTACCTCAAATCAAACCATGGTCACTCACCTGATCTACTACCTCTCTCACTCTCCCATATATTTTCGGATCTCCTTGTTGCTACATTAATTGACAACAGTAAAAATGATGCATGAATTTTTATATTTTATTTAGCCCAATACATTTACGGTAGCATCAATTCAATATGCATGCAATTAATAGTTTTTAAAATTATGAGAGGGGGCTGGAACAATTGCATAGCAGATAGGAAGTTTGCCTTGCACACGGTCAACCTGGGTTCCATTCCCAGCATCCCATATGGTCCCCAGAGCACCAGCAGGAGTAATTCCTGAGTGCAAAGCTAGGAGTAACCCTGTGCATTGCCGGGTGTGATTCAAAAAAGCAAAAAAATAATAATAATTTAATTAAATTATGAGAGTTTTACTTTTTTGTTTGTGTTCGGGGCCCACTCCAAGAGGCTCAGGGTTTATTCCTGGCTATGCACTCAGCAATCACTCCTGAAGCTGCTCAGGAATCTGAATGGGGTTGCCTTGGATTGGAACTGGGTTGGTCACATGCAAGGCAAACACCACACCTGCTGTACTATCTCTCTAGCCTCTACATTATTTTTTAATAAACTTTTCAAGTACAGTGTATTTTTAAGTATCTTTCACACTTGGAGCACATTTCAATTCAGATTGGTCATGTCATATGCTTGGTAGCCACACATGCTGAATATATGCTGAGTTGGGCTGTTCAATCTAATATAATACTAATATAACCCTGGGCATACACACTGACATGTTCCTCAGCTCTACCAGCGCTACGAGTCCTTCACAATGTGACCAAAAAGTACCAGCTGTCTACTAACTCTGCATTGCGATTGAATTAAAAACCAATGTCAGTATCAATCACTGGTTTTTAAAATGTAACAACAGCTATATTGAGGAAGAGGAGGGAAAAGGAATGTATTTGGCATTTTGGTTATTTTGAGTAAGAAGTTGCTGTAAGATTCCCCAATACTATGCTACAGAAATAAACCAAAGATACAGATTAGTGATCATGGAAATAACAGGTCACAAAATATAAAGATTAAAGAGGTATGATCTGAGAAGTGTTCCTTCTTGAATAATCACATACTTCGGGGGGGGTGACTGGTGGGAAACTGGGGTCTCTGGTGGTGGAAAATGGACACTGGTAGAGGGATGGGTGTTGGATCATTGTATGACTAAAACCTGGCCATGAACAGTTTTGTAACTGTGTATCTCATGGTGACTCAATAAAAAAATAATAAATAAATAAAATTTAAAAAGGAAAAAAATGAATCACATACTTTCTGTTTCACAGGAAAAGGCAGTGGACCATTTCTGGAACTGTGTCAACAGACACTCTAAGGAAATAATCTGTGTGCACAGGCAGTTCCTATTTCTCTCCCGTGTTCATTACCTGGAGTAGGACTTGGGCAAGAAGAGGATGTAAGTGGGATCTACCACGTGTAAAATCTGTCAGTGCAGCAGGTTTTTCCCTCTCTGCTGAGCCCTCTCTCTTCCTCACACCCCACTCCTCCAGATGGTCAGTAATCTCAAAAAAGAAATAGAAGTCTGTGATAAAAGTCTTCACAGTACAACAGAGCTTTAAGGTGCATGCTTTAGTGTGTACATACCTGTATCTATAGACAGATAGAGGTACACATACAGACATATAAGAGAGATGCATATAGATATAAATATAGATAGGGATAGAAACACTGATATAGATACAAGTACGGATACCCATATGTAATTAACATTCCTGTGGATAGCCAAGACAAGGAAAATTCTTTATATGGACATGGATAGACCTAGATGTAAATCGTATGACGTAGACAAATATAAAGATAGAGATGTGGATACAGGTGATAGGTGTTTACATAGATATTTATTGAGGTAACTGTAGACATAGATCAAAATTACATAGTTAATGCCTGGAGACCTTGTTAAAATATGAATTTGAATTCCATAAGTCTGCAATGGCACGTGAAGTTCTGTTTTTCTAATACATTCCAGGTAATACTAATACCACTGGCCCATGGACCACACTTGAAATAGCAAAGTATCAGGGGCAGAAATTTAAAGGAAACTTTTCCCAAGTTTGGGCTTTCTACAAGAGAAAAAGAAAAGAAAAAAGCGCTTTAGTCAACAAGTAGAAATGGGCCAAGAAAGAGAACAGCAGATAAGGGCACTTGCCTTGCACACAGCCAACCCATCTTTGATCCCACACCCATATAGTCTCCCAAACCCACCAGAGTGATCCCTCAATACAGAACAAGGAGTAAACCCTGAGCACTGCTGATTATGGCAAAAAAATAAAATTAAAATAAATAAATGCAACACTTTTAAAGATAACACTAGAAACAATAAGATTTCAAGGACTAGATGAAAGAGAATTCACCTAGATTCAGGAAACAATCTCATAATAGCATTTCTTCTTATAGATGAAGCTATCTAATTAGGAGGTTATGGTTGTGATATAGTACAAATCATAGAGAAACTGAGACTGGATATGAATCCTATCTATTACATTTACTAGCTGTGTTAATTATTCACACTTCACTTCAATGAACCTGTTTCCTTCTCTGTGAAAAAGGTATAATATCACATAACTCACAGAGGTTCTTGAATCCAAATGAAAGAGTATATGTGGCATTACCACATATGTGTTAGAGGTTCAACAAACGCATATTGAATCTTAACCAAAATACCTTCCAGTTATCTCTGTGAGAAAGGCACTGAAATAAAACTGGTGTGATAAGGGGGAAAAAAATCTTACAATGAGATATGTCCATTTCTAGGTTGAAGATATTTATCATGAATTAAATGTATCCCCCTCTATAAAAGCAATGCAAATACATTCCAACCAAATGCCTTCGGGGAAGGGCATAATTTCATCTTTACCTATTTTTATATTTCTTTACAGTTGCCATGAGAGCATTTTAATAACCTCCATGGAGTTGAAAGTGATGCAGGTAATTGCCATAAGTAATTTAAGAGCTATTAAAGCTAACAAACCTCTCCTGTGAAATACCTTGTTAAGCAGTGATCAGCAGAAAACACGTAAAAATCATGTGCAGTGTAAATTCAAGCTCTTTTTCCAGTTAAGCTGAAGTGAAAATGTAATTACATTAGACAGAAGAGAGGTGCAGATATTAAAGCTTCTCCTGCTCTAGTGGGGAGGTGGGCGGAAGCAGAAGATGTCCCAGTATCCTGACAAGACCCATGTACCTTCTTTGAGAAACTGCAATCTCCTCATTGGTATCATTCCCTATTATTGGTACAGGCAGCTAATTTTCCCTGCATGCTTCTTAAGCTTATAAATCTAAACAGCTCTTAGCATAAAATTGCCAGGGATCTAGGTTCCTGTCTGGGATTGGGCACTCACTAATGGTGTGACCTTGAGCAATTCTTTTTTTACCTCCCTAGCCATGAATTACTGCAACTATAAAGTAAAAAAGACATTATTTTATGCCCTCTAAGATACCTTCCAGTTCTAAAATTCTTTGATCTCAACAACCTCTATACTAAAAGGAGTCCCTTTTATGACTATTTTAACTATCAAAAATATAGTCATGAACTGAAAGGAAGCAATAAAGGAGAGAGAAAAAGAAAGAGATGGGGCAGAGGGAGGGTGAGAGGACCCATAAACAGGAAAAGGTGATGTTACAAAGTCCATTCACTTTTCTGCTTCCCAGAATCTGTAGTCTGAGGATGGTAGGTCCAGGCTCAGAATCGGCATCTTCTTCTTCTCTCTGCATTGATCTGCTAACTTGATGATCCTATTTACTAAACTCAAAACAAATGGAAAATTAGAAGAAACAGGAAAAAAATGCTGACAATCATCATTACTAAAAGGCTAAAGAAGGAAAGAGAGGGGAGAGAAAGATTTTATGAGGTTCATGTTTGTATACCCAGTGTCAAATACATTGTCTATAGACAATAAATGTTGAATGGATGGGTAAAGAAAGAGAAGCAAAACTGAGCCAGGAGTTCACGTTAGCAGACTAGCATCTGCCTTGATGTGTGTGTCCTTCAGTTCCATGCCTGGCAGTAAAGGGGGGTGGGGGAGCAATACTTAACAAAATACATAGTTTTTTTAAAAATAATCAGGAACACTCAGTACAAGCACAAATGATGATACATCTCTTAAGAGCCTTCTAAAGGCCACACTCCCTGGTGACCACACTGTTATTAATATTCTAAGTAGTGGTAAAAACAAGGAAATTTTCAATATGTTCAGTAAGCTCTTATGAGGATGGCAAATTGTACTCCTGTTACATATGATAGGGCTGGAGTGATAGCACAGTGGTAGGGCGTTTGCCTTACAAGCGGCCAACACAGCCGACCCGAGTTCGATTCCTCCACCCCTCTCGGAGAGCCCGGCAAGCTACCGAGAGTATCTCGCCCACACGGCAGAGCCTGGCAAACTACCCGTGACGTATTTGATATGCCAAACACAGTAACAACAAGTCTCACGATGGAGACGTTACTGGGCCCACTCGAGCAAATCGATGAACAACAGGAGGACCATGACCGTGATATACATATGATAGATTGAATACCTGTGTTTATCTATGTTCCTTATTACCACTCTAATTAAAATGAAAGTAAGGCAACCTGAAAGTAAGGCTTATCTCCAGCAAAGGGAAAAAGGAATGACTCAACAGTGAACAGCATTTGAAAGCATCAAACTAAAGGATCAGTGCTTAAAAAAAAAAAAAAGAAAAAGAAAAACAGAACAAGTAGGGCCTCAGAAGGATGCTGATGGGAACACCATCAGGTCAAGACTCAGAAAGGAGGCACTCTGACAGAGGGCTTCGGGAAGCGGAGCTGCAAACAGGAGGAAACGTTCAGTGGATGTTAAGTGAGCTGTTAACTTTTCACTTTCCTCCTCCCATTCAGACAAGAATCTAAAGACATTTTCCCCAGGAAAAAATATCCAGAGAAGGCTCAGCCCTGAGATCACAGCAAGCTGTAGGCAGAGGCATGCACCAAAAAATAAGGACATGTAAACAAAAACGTGACATCTTATCATCTCATTCCTACTTTGGACAAACTGGCAGGCTACTGAATGTAAACTGCCCACGCGGCAGAGTCTGGCAAACTCCCCGTGGCATATCCAATATGCCAAATACCAGTAACAATGAAAGGTCTCATTCTCCTTACTCTGAAAGAGCCTTGAATATGGCACTTTTTTAAAAAGTCTCAGGGCTAGGATGAAGGAGACGTTACTGGGGCCTGCTCGAGGCAATTGACGAATAACAGGATGGTTGTGATTGTGATTGTGATTGTGATTGTAAACAAAAGCAAATCTTTGGATGGTGACCACAGAACTAAGGTTTCTGGCAGGAAAGGAGAGGATGACAAGTGAGGCGGGCGTCCAAAGGACTGTGGTGCAGAGTACTTGGACGTTGGGCCATGCTGTGATATTTGAAGAAGTATGAGACTGCACTCCTAAACATACAATCTTATCAATGTTACCTCCTTTAATTTTTCTTTAATTACTGGTGGGAAAGGGAGTCTCCAAACAGAGTGTTCAGGGCTTATTCCTGTCTTTATGTTCAGGAGTGACCCCCCCAATGGCGTCTTGGGGACCATAGGTGGTGCCATCTGGGTCAACAGGATGCAAATCAAGTGCCTTAGCCCCTGTGCTATCTCCTTGGTATGCCTCCATTATTTTTATAATTTTATTTTTATTATTTTAAATACTATAAAATATATTTTAATATATTTTATCACTGTATCACTGTATCACTGTCATCCTGTTGTTCATCAATTTGCTCGAGCAGGCACCAGTAATGTCTCCATTCGTCCTAGCCCTAGGCCTTATCAGCCTTTCCTTACTCATCCTTCCCAACGCTGCCATATTGCAGGGTCTTTCAGGGTCAGAGGAATGAGACCCGTTATTGTAACTGTTTTTGGATTATTGCATACACCACGGGGAGCTTGCCAGGCTCTGCCCTGTGGATGGGATACTCTTGGTAGCTTGCTGGACTTTCCCAGAGGGACGCAGACTTTTGGGGTGACCGCTAATCACTTTTACAGGTTTTTGGTTGGCTGGCTTGTTGTAATAATCTGCATGCTGACAAACATGCACCTGCTTGCATCTCTGGGCAGATAATCTCCTCATATGATCCCCCACCAAAACTCACAGCTGCTTCTCCCAAAAGGGAGAATAAAATGAGGCCCCCATAACCATGCCACCGTATTCTGCACCAGGCTGTTTTCACTCAGGGTGCCCCGGGGGGGGGGGGGTGAGAGCCCTCCCCACCCCCAGGGACCCAGACCCAGCAGCCGACCTCCACAAAATAAAAATATTTTTTAAAAAAACACTTTCTTTTCCTTGACTTAGTGGTCATGTCAGATTTCTTTATGATATAAACACAGATAATAAGTTGTTCACATATATTCAGCTTCTGTATTATAATACATTGTATATTATATTTAACTTTAATATAATCATTTATAGAATAATAAAATATAAATTATATTTTATCCTTTTGCAAATTTTTTATTATTTTATAATTAATTAAAGATAGTAATTGGGGGCTGGAGCAATAGCACAGCTGGTAGGGCATATACAGCCAATATAGCCAACACAGGTTCGATTCCCAGCATCCCATATGGTCCCCCAAGCACCTCCAGGAGTGATTCCTGAGTGCATGAGCCAGGAGTAACCCCTGAGCATAGCCGGGTGTGACCCAAAAAGAAAAAAAAAAAGGATAGTAAAAACAAAACATGATAGTTTATGAACATAACAGAGTCCCAGTGACCTCGTGAGTCCCAATTCTAAGAGTACTTCCAACTGCCCCTGCCTCCAAACACACACACACCAGGTAGGAATATGGAAGATTTTTTTCTGGGAAAAGAGAATACAGCAAAGACCAGATCTCAAAATACTGAAAGGATTCACAGAAACTGATTGATATCTACCTCACCAAGTGCAAATTTCACACCCTTATGCAAAATTTTCCTTCATCCAATCACATTATATCTAAAAAGCCCTGCCCTCTCTACAAAAAATATTTTCTAATATAATTTTCTCTAATACAAACAGAAACATTGGAAATGTTCTTCCTATAAGAAAAAATAAAAGAGGAAAACGAACTAGTAAAAGTAACTCAAAACAAATCAGTATGATGAAGGGAAAAGAAGACTTTGAACCTATGTAACTGATACTCTATAAAAAATAAAGTTATCCACAGCAAAAGGATGGAATGATGCTATTTTATAAGGAGTACAAAACAAATTGGAACTCTTGAAATATGAAAATATGATTTTTGAAATAAAAAATTTAATAAAAAAATTCAATAGAAAGTTTGCTATGAGATTTATGAGAATCTAACAGGAACTAGAACAAAAAGACAAAAAAGATAAACAGTAGGAGATGGAGGAAATTTGAGTATCAATCAACCCAAAATGTCTAAACAGTATGTGATAAAGTTTCAGGAAAATAGAACAGAGTAAAATAAAAAAGAAATTATCAAAATATTGATGCACCAAGTGTTCTCATAACTGAGCATTATAAGTGTTCAAATTAAATGAAGCAATTGAATGTTCAGCACAATGAATAAAGCTATTCCCACATCAAGTTACACTGCTGTGTAATTTCAGAGACTGGGTGTAGAGAAAATATTCTAAAGTATTTAAGTCATAAATAAAATTTTTACACATTAAAGGACTGGAAATACATCTGTTGTCTTCCCAACACATTCAAAGTTATAAGTCAATACAGCAACAGCTTCAAATTTGTACTTTTAGAGTTCTAGAAATCTACATTAATTACATAATTCTGAAGAAGCAATAATAAATATTGATATCTTGACAGTCTCAAAAATACTTCTCGCTGAGATCAGCACCAGGAGGATTACTCCATAGCTTAGTGGCCAGTCGGGCATTCTAGAGGAAAGGGCAGCTCAGATAGAGAAGGGAACACCAAATAAAGGGTGTTTGGAGGATCCTCCCAGGAGGGGAGATGCATGTCGAAAGTGGACTATGGACTGAACATGTTTGCCACTCAATGCCTCTTTTGCAGACCACAACACCCAAAAGGAGAGAGAGAACACAGGGGATTGCCCTGCCACAGAGGCAGGGGGGATGGGGCGATGGGGGTGGGGGGGACATTATCCATGGTGGTGGAAAATGGGCACTGGTGGAGAGATGGGTATCTGATCATTGTATAATCAAACCCAAGCACAAAAAATTGTAAATCTACACCTGTACCTCATGGTGTTTCACTAATAAAAAAAAATTTAAAAAAAAAATACTTCTCAAGCATGCTTTCTTCATAACCTACTAGATATGTGTTTTAATAAAATCAGTGCATAAATCAAAGAAGAGAAAGAGGTGATGTTTCAGAAGCAAAACATATATCCTGGGAGAGATGCAAGGGGAAGGAAAGCATTTTCACACCAAATTCCACAGCACAACCTAGACAAACAGAAGCAAAAAACAAAAGTATATATATATATCTCAAGTCAGTGATTGGGAAGTTGGAAAACTTAGCTACTTGGGGCCAGAGCGATAGTACAATGGGTAGGGTGTTTGCTTTGCATGCGGCCATCCTGGGTTTGGTCCTTTGCATACCATATGTTCCCCCAAGCACCACTAGGAGTAATTTCTGAGTGCAGAGCCAAGATTAACTCCTGAGCATCGCCGGTGTGACCCAGAAAGAAAAAAAAATGATGGCTAGTTAGTTAGTACATGGGGTAAGTTGCTTGCCTTCCATGTGGCAGACCAGAGTTCAATCCCTGGCAAACCACATGGTCATCTGATCACCATCAGGAGCAACCTCTGAGCACCACTGGGTGTGGCCTCAAAATAAAACAAAATTAATTTTTAATTAATTAAAATTAAAAGAAGATCAGGTTCTCATTAATAATTTGACCCAAGCCAGTGATCAAAGGGAAGTTTTCACCTAAAGAGTGGAGCATGCTAGGCCAGAGAGATAGCATAAGATGGAGGGTATTTTCTTTGCACACGGCCAAACTGTAATGTCTGGTAGTATATAGTATATAGTCCTCTGAGTCCTGCAAAAACTTATCTCTGAGAACAGAGCCAGGAGTAAGCCCTGAGCACTGCTGAGTGAAGTCCCTCCAAAAACAAGTACCAAAAAAAAAAAAATGAAGCATGTTAAAATCAAGTTGGAATGACTGAAATAAAGGGATAAAGAAACCTGACATAGTGACCCAAGATCAGCTAAGTCATCCATCTCAGAAGTCCAAGTGGTTACATTCAAAAGCTGGGACAAGATACAAAAAGATACATTGGGGGTTTCAATGCTAATGTACAATAAGCAAGGGCACAAATGCGTCATTACAGGGTTCAAAAGTATTAAGAATGTGAAAGCAAGGCTGTGTCAGAGAGGAAATTGCCTTGGAAAGCATTAGGGTTAGGTCTCCAGTTATGGTAAGAATAAACAGTCCTGCACTGAATTCAGTCTGCACAGTAACTTACAAGAAACCAGCATCAGATGCTCCGGATAAAGGCCCCTGAGGCCTGCAACCCAGACACGTGATGGGAGCTAAGGAGTCACAGCTTAGTCATTAGGAATTGATTCAAGGACTTGAATCCACCCATAATTCAGTAAATAACTAGAACCTCAGTGTCAGATTCCAGTTTCTGTAGAGGTTGAAACTAGCCATGCATACCTATGTCCCTGATTCCAGCAACCCCAAGACCGGGCTGGGTCGGGTTTGTGGGTAGCAGAAAACACTGAAGACAAAGAAAACGGGTCTCACACAGAAAGTGACCTACAGAACAAAAACATCTAACACAAGACAGAAAGATTCCTTCAAAATGGTTAAGTTTTATGTTAAGCTTTAGTGCTTAAAGCTTCCATTACATGAAATATTCACTTATGTAGAACAGCTCATTCCCCAGTAATATGAGATTAATGAGGCATCACTGTACATAAAAACTACTGAACTGGTTCAGCTCAATGATCTGTCCTGTCCAGTATTCTGTCTTTTAAAGGGCGTAAAAGAATATGAAATCCAGACACAGAAGCATCTGCGTTTGTGGTCTTGTTTCAACACTTTTAATACAATTAAAAGTATAACTCTGGACAAGTTATTTATCTACTCTCAGCCTCAATGAATTCATGTATAAAATAGTACTAATAAAACCTTCTCAGTAATGGTGTGAAAATTCAATGAGATGATATCTCTGTAATACACTCTAAATATGTTCACTAATTTTAATGAATAATATATGAAAGTTTAGTAACTTGCCCCATGGTTTTTATCTGTACTCTAGAGATATTTGTTGACTGCATTTAAGAAATCTAAATAATGACGTTTACATGACTGTATTCTTTTCATTCCTGACTCTCTACAATTTTGAGTCTCTGGTTTTCTAAATAAAACTTAGTATATTCAAATTCGCATGGCAGAGGCTGGCAAGTTACCCATGGCGTATTCGATATACCAAAAACAGTAACGATAGCGGGTCTCATTCCCCTAATCCTGAAAGCGCCTCCAATACCACTGGGAAAGACGAGTAAGGAGAGGCTGCTAAAAATCTCAGGGCTGGGACAAATGGAGACATTACTGGTGCCTGCTCAAGTAAATCCAGGAACACTGGGATGACAGTGATACAGTGATATTCACTGTCACTGTCACTGTCCTCCTGTTGTTCATGGATTTGCTCGAGCTGGCCCAGTAATGTCTTTATTGTGACAATTGTTACTGTGTTTGGCATATCGAATATGTCATGGGTAGTTTGCCAGGCTTTGCTGTGCGGGCGAGATACTCTCAGTAGCTTGCCGGCCTCTCAGAGAGGGGAAGAGGAATCGAACTCAGGTCGATTACGTTGGCTGCTTGCAAGGCAAACGCCCTACCGCTGTGCTATCAATTGTCACAGTGGAGACGTTACTGGGCCCGCTCGAGCAAATCGATGAACAACAGGAGGACAGTCACAGTGATATTCAAATTCAAAAAATTGATTATGAAGTCTGCTGTATCTTTCTTAAAACCTAGGAAAACACAAAACCTTGCAGCTTCATAACTAATACTTTGACCACTAACTTCTGAATCCATCCAGATCCACCTACCCCTCTACTCAGCTATGCGCTTAGCAAAAACACTCTTAGTTGCAATATTGTGGGTATCACTGTATCACTGTCATCCCGTTGTTCATCGATTTCCTCAAGCAAGCACCAGTAACGTCTCCATTCGTCCTAGCCCTGAGATTTTAGCAAGTGCCACACTGGATGCTCTTTGAGGGTCGGGGGAATGATACCCATCATTATTACTGGGTTTTGGCATATCAAACATGCCATGGGGTGCTTGCCAGACCCTGCCATGCGAGCAGGATACTCTCAGTAGCCTGCCGGGTTCTCTGAGAGCGAGAACTAGACAATAGGAGGTCTATATTGTGGGTAAGTCAGAAAATTAATGGCATCCGAAGATCTGGCTTAAGTTGTTGAGTTTTGATAGACACTCAGTGAACCCCTTTCTGGAAGACCAGATGAAGCCCACACTTTTTCACGTCCTTAAGGACTCCAAACGCTAGAGGAGTGAGTTTGAGAGCTGGCTAAGAAGGCTGTGTCATTTGGGGCTCACCACAGGAATCAGAAAGTCTAAAATATACCATAAAACAAAGGGGACACAATACAATTTTGGTTAAGAGTCCAGTTTGAATTTGCTTTTGCTTTCTTTGAACCTCTGTTCAGAGTCCAGATTAAAGTGGGAAAGACAGTCCCATTGGAGTTGAATGAAGACCCCAGACTCACTCTAACTCTACTACCCACCATGAGACTTTGGCAACTTTTCCTTCTGGACCCGTTAGTATGAATAAGGATGGCATCAATATGGGCTTTCAGATAATGCTTTGTGGAATCTGCTCTCTCCTGTTTACATATCAGGCCCCATCCAGAGCGGTCAAGGAGAGAACTGGTAAGGAATGAAGGCAAAATATATCTGAGTCTTTTCCCCAGGCTCCACATAACAAATATAGCTTTATAGCCATATCTTCTACCCATTTCATAGTAACTTTTCCTAAAGCAGTGCTCTCTGATTAAGAAAATACTTGAGAGCCACTGCTAATATGGCCTTAATGATCCTTCCAGTCATATAATTCTCTTATAAACTAATATCCGGAGGCAGTGGAGGCTGAAATAGATCACACTATCAGATAAATTCTGGTCTTGGAGATATAACCTTGAAAGATGTGTCCAACTCAGCACACCCTGGATAGCAATACTGGCTGGAACTATCCCATACATCTCCAAGAAAATAAATCCGTGCTCTATAAGCATTTATGACTGTATAAAGTATCACAGTGTTCTCACAAATACAGGAAAAGACAGTCTGCCCTTGTAGGACTTACACAAAGAAGAAAATGAGACTAAAACCCACAGAACATTACATCTCAATGTACTCCCTCTCAGGAACAAAAAAGTACATATTGAGATGTTTTAAAATACAAAGTGATGTATCTGCATGTGACAATGGAAAGTTGGCAGGAAAAGGCATCTTAGAGAAGTAAGTTTTAAGTGATGCCTTCAAGACGGCAACTAACTTCCAAGAGCTAAACACTTTAAAGGTCTCAAACTACACAGAAGAGTTTAGAAATAATATTAGTATCAGCTAATAAAATTACTGGAAAATGCTTACTTGGTGGCCAAATATAGTGTTCTCTCATTTCCCTGCTTTCTTTAGGCTTAATAGTAATGAAGCTTGAAAAAGGATATGTGGTAAATAGCACAATTATCCAATTATTCATGAAACTATAAGATACAAGATAAAAAAAATATTAGCAAAGACAAAGTGTTCTGGAATTTAAAGGACCTAATCTGTAGGGAAAATGAGACTAGGATTTCACATAGAATCTTCACCTATTGCCCCAAATAACAGTCAAAATTGAGCCCCACTCACCAAAATACAGATAGAACGCAACAATATGAGAAAGATTGAACAGAGACCAACTATAGCACAGAACAAAAGTAGTTAAAGAGCAAGTATATTGGCTTGGGCAAGTTAATGATTCCCAAGAGTATCCAGAGACCAAAGCGAAGTAAACTCCAATAAACTGGAGTAAAAAGTTTCTGCATAGAGAATTTCCTCCCACCACCTGTGAGGAAGAAGAAGGCTGTGCCCAGCACTAGGCTGTGGGTGTCACATGGTGTTACCTGGGAAGGCAAGAGAAACCAGAGAAATATTTGGGAATCACACCTGCAGTGTCCTCTAAAATGTGAGTAAAACTCTGGAAATTAGAAATAAGATAACAACAAGAGAATCACACACATAGACACAATAACTTTTAATCTCATGAACTAAATATCCTGATCAGGGAAGAAAAATTAATGTCATAAAAATTAGCCACCAAACTGGACAAAGCAGATAATTCCCTTTTATAGGATTTTGAATGATAGTGTACAGTCTATAATGATGACTTAAAAATCGTATGATTTAAGTCTTTAGTGACATAAAAGAGTGGCTAATATCCACACACAGTGCACTGTAACACTGTCCTCCTCTTGTTCATCAATTTGCTCAAGCAGGCACCAGTAACGTCTCTACACACAGTATCAAGAAAAATAACTTATGTAACAAAAGCATGCCATTATGAATCAGTAACAGAAAATATTTTGTAAAGTGGAATAGGAATAATAAAAATCATACGGCAATGAGAATAGACTATGAACAACTCAGACACACTCAAAGAGTGCTGTGGGAACAGCGACACGACACGACACAATCCTCCCGTTGTTCATCAATTTGCTCGAGCGGGCCCAGTAACGTCTCCATCATGAGACTTGTTGTTACTGTGTTTGACATATCGAATACATCACGGGGAGCTTGCCAGGCTCTGCCGTGCGGGCGAGATACTCTCAGTAGCTTGCCGGGCTCTCCGAGAGGGGTGGAGGAATCGAACTCGGGTCGACCATGTTGGCTGCTTGTAAGGCAAACACCCTACCACTGTGCTATCGCTCCAGGCAAGAATTAAAGGGAGTGACGATTTCCACTTAAGCTCTACCAAGTTTGGAGAGTTATGGCACTTATCTTGCACACAGCCAACCTGGGTTCTATCCCTGGCACAACATATGGTCTCTAGAGCAGGCCAGGAGTGAGCCCTGAGCACAGAGGCAGAAGTAAGCAACTCACAGGTGCTCAACCTCCCCCTCAAAAAAAAAAAAAAAAGAAAAAAGAAAATTAAAGAAACTCGACTAAAATTCTCATGAATTGGGTTTTTATTTATTCCTCCCCAGTGGTTCAGTGACACAGAGGCCACTGTCAGTGTCACTGTCCTCCCGTTGTTCATCGATTTGCTCGAGAGGGCCCAGTAACGTCTCCATTGTGGGACTTGTTGTTACTGTGTTTGGCATATTGAATACTCTCATAGCTTGCCAGGCTCTCCAAGAAGGGCGGAGGAATTGAACCCGGCTTGGCGGGGCCGGCCACATGCAAGGCAAACGACCTACTGGTGTGCTATCGCTCTATCCCAGAATTCTTAGTCTGGTGGTGCCACCTGGTGGCCAGATCCCACAATACTCAGGGGTTATCAGAGTCACCTGCTAAGCCAAGGAGCCTGAAGGGCTGCAGCTCACAAGCTGAGGGGTGGGGGGTCCGGGAGGGGTCATGTGGGTACTGGGATTAAACTCGGAGCCCCAAACAGGCTGGGGGTGTTCTCCACCACTTCACCTATCTCCCAGACCCCATTTTTAAAAGCATAATCTCTCAAAATAATAGCTGCTATATACAAACATTGGCGGGAGCGATAGCACAGCGGGTAAGGCACTTGCACTCGGCCAACCCAGGTTCTATTCCTCCACCCCTCTCGGAAAGCCCGGCAAGCTGCCGAGAGTATCTCGCCCGCACCGCAAAGCCTAAGCTACCCATGACGTATTCAATAGGCCAAACACAGTAACAAGTGTCACAATGGAGACGTTACTGGGCCTGCTCAAGCAAATTGATGAACAACGGGAGGACAGTGACAGTGACAGTGATATACAAGCATAAAAATGCTGGGAATCAAAAAGACATATGGATATGACCCAACAGATCCAAAAAGTTGGAATCTGACAAGGGTACATAACACCTCATCATGGATGTTTTTATGGATGGTGAATCAAACAGTGGTCAAATAATAAGCGAAGCATAAGATAAGACCTTTCGAAAGAAAGATCATTTCACATTAAGTTTTAATACAGTGTTATCCAAAACCTCAAAGGAACAAATAATTCTTGCATAAAAATAACAAATTATTTGCAAGAATACAACTTAAAAGTTGGGAACTGTTAGGCCAGCACAAGCTGTAGTGTAGAACAAACTTTGAAGAGAGACAGGGGGTTCCTGACTCTCTGCCAACGAGCGTAGCAATGATGTATGAGCCTATACATATTTAGGAGTTTTACAGAGTAAATTACGCATTTTTATGAGGTGGAATTATAAGCATGCATGGTAAAGGAACACCATAACTATACAAAGCACGTATAGAAAATGACAGAGCAGTGCCTGTCATTAAAGGCACATTTTTAGTATGGCAATAAGGAAATAAGGGGCTGTAGAAGAATCTAGAATACAGTCGCCATTAACCAGCTCTGTCTAGCCAGGACCTGGGATCCTTACTACAACCATTCACCTTCCAACTACCATTATTTCAAATTTTGCCACCACCACCAAACCTGCCCCCAAAGCAGGTCCTAAATAATTTATTTTGTATTGCTTGTTATGAATAATCTACTAAAATTGATCCAAAAATGTACCCTTAGAGAAAAGTGTGTCAAGATTATTGTATTTCACCCTGGAGCCGTTAAGCCCTTCTATAAGAGATTACTAACATGTTACAGGTTGAGCCTTGTGTTAATTATTTTTTGTATCAAGATCAGATGCCTTTTACTCAACACCCCATCAAATGTGGTGTGCTACTTCTGGTACATCAGTGCGGTAGAGTATGAGGCGTTGTGTGGCCACGAATGTGACCTGAGCTTCAGGAATTCGAAATCTTAAATTGGGTAATACAGCTGGAAAATACTGTATTACAGTATTTCTGGGGCCCCCTCAGAGAGCCCGGCTATCAAGAGTATCCTATCTGTACGTCAGAGCCTGGCAAGCTACCCATGACATACTCGACATTCCAAAAACAGTAGCAATGATGGTCCTCATTCCCCTGACCCTGAAAGAGCCCCCAGTATGCCATTGGGCTACACTAGCATGCAACAGGGACAAATGGAGACATTACTGGCGCCCCCTCGAGCAAACTGATGAACAATGGGATGGTAATGATAGTGAATGCAGCTGGAATAAAATTTTTAACTGGTTGGTCCAAAGGAATTTGTAAAGGTCTGTCTTGGATCCAACAAAGTCAAAATCATATAACAATGTAGCTGCTCCCAGAAAGGACTTGTCACATTGCCTATGGTCCCCACCTCCAACCAGTTTGTTTCCATTTTCTTTTTCATGGCTGTGTACGTTGGAGTCACATACAGTGGTGCTAAAGAAGTTACTCTGAGATTTGTGCTCAGGAGGGAGCCCATCTCAGTTCTGATGGGAAGTGAAAGGGTGACAAAGCTGCCCACATCTTTTGTTACCTGACTGCAAGAATATATTGTCATAACTGTTTTAATTTGTCAAGAACTGTTCATCTGACTGAGCTTATTTTCAATTTTTATATTATTTTTATTTTTTAATTTAATCACAGTGAGATACACAGTTACAAAATTTTTCACGATTGGGTTTCAGTCATATAATGTTCCAATACCTGTCCCTTCACCAGTGTACATTTCCCACCACCAATATCCACAAGCACTTTCTCTCTCTCTCTCTCTCTCTCTCTCTCTCTCTCTCTCTCTCTCTCTCTCTCCCCCCTTCCCTGCCCACTCCCTCTCTTTCCTGACAATAACTGAATGTTGAAAGTAGGTAAAGGCATATTCATGCTAACCTTTCAGTATCTATATTGCAAGCCATAATGCAATCGTGCATGCAAATGTCCTATTGCAGGCAATTCAATTGGGTTTCCACTGGATTGGATTCTGGAGCATTTCCCCAAAGCACAGGTGGAATGACCATTAGAGAAAGCTCATTTATACTAAAGAATTCCAGAAGACTGAGGAATTGGAAGATAAAGCCAATACTGAGAGTCAGAAAACAGATTTAATGTCATTTAACACAAAGTCCGTGGTCTCAGCAGAAGGATAGCTGGAGGCATAAGGCAGGCAGCTCTGAGGGTCAATGTCAGGACAAGGCATTCCTCCATTTCCCTGAAGTTACCAGAATGGAGAGGCAGCAAGCAAAATGAGTTCCACCAAATTAGCACAACCATAGCCTTTTATATACGAGGGTATCATGTAAGATATCATTTGAGAAGAGGGTGGGAAAAGCATCCTCCCTATACAATGATTACACCATTGAAGACTGAAGGTATGTGGCAGACTTAACATGGGGTGAAAATACCCTCCTGAATGGTAAGGCAAATATGAAGACTTCTGGATTTCATTTAAAACATGAGAAAATGTATGGCTCTACCCATAAAAGGAGAAGAAACAAACATAGTAAGGGAGCAACAAATGACTGACGACAACAGAACTGGAGAGTTGGCCTACAGAAATGGGTCACCTTGGTGGGGAGGAGATGGTGGAGACATTGACCCTTGCAACATTGTGGAAGGGGAGGAGACAATGGTGTTAGCTGTGGGGACACTATATGCATGAAAACATTGCTAATGGTATTGTAAATCATGGTGGCTCAGTTCTAAAAAATAAGAAAAAGTAACAGCAATATAAACAGTAACAGTAATATAAAATATTTGAAAGAATTTAGAAAGAAATTAAAGTAAAAGCATGAGTCTGGGAGTGCCAACCAAAAGGCTAAGGATTGAAAAAATTCCCCAATATACTTTTGAGGCAAAAAAACCACCCCCAAAAATGTTAATTTTGGAAACGCATCTACCTATAGCTATTTTTATAACGCCACCTGCTCTAGTTCACTCTTTCACTTAATGATCCTGTTCTGGGTGCTTTTAATCGAGAAACGGAAGTTTGAAATGCCTGGAAGGGAGGAGAGGATTGCAAGGTTAATTGTAAGTCTATATGGAATTTGAGACTTAATATTCACAGTGATAAACTGCATGTAACCAGAAAGTCAGAATTTAAGTCTCAATATTGCCACTTACTAGCCAGTTAACACTGGGCAACGTTTTGCCCTCTGGGGAGTTTGATTATCTTGACAGTATTTTTAAAAATGAGAATAGCCATACCTAGATCAAGGTGTTGGAGTTAGAATTTAATAAGGTAATGAGTAATAAAAGGGCTTAATATGGTGTCTGGGAAGCAGTGAAATCTGGTTATCTTTATTATTGCTCAAAGAGCTTCAAACTTGGTAAGGAAAGCAAGTTATTAGGTATCAGTGGTTAGGGTTTCTAATGAAATCGCAAGGAAACAGTTGGACATTTAGATAGAGTGGAGTTTTATCATCACTTTAATGAAGCTTCCCCAATGACTGCTGTTCTGTGTTATGAAAAATCTCAAGACAGGCAAAAAAAATTCCAAATGGTAATCATGTGCTTAAATTGTGTGAGGTCCTGAATTTGATCCCCCGTACCACACAACCCCCAGCATCATTGGGTGTGGCTCAGTGGAGTTGAAGCAACCCAGATCTTTACTGCAATCCATCTTGGGGTCCAATCATCAGGCCTGCACCATCAGACTGAGTAAATCAGGAATGTCCCCAGGAGTGCTACTAGGTTTGGCCCCTATTAAAAAATAGAAAAGAAAATCAAATGTATATGCATATGTCTTATGAATAATCTACATGGTTCAGTAGATAGCAGCTATTTGAATGTGTCTGGACCCAATGTGAGCCCGGTGGGAGATAGGAGTTTGGTACTCAGAGAGAATTGAAGTCCATTTGTTTTCTGTTGAGGCAGAGGTCTAGGCAGATTCAATGTGCCCCCTCAATAATCAATGAAAGTGGGCATGAACTGCATGATGGAGGAAGGAAGCAAGGAAAGAAGGAAGGAAGGAAGGAAGGAAGGAAGGAAGGAAGGAAGGAAGGAAGGAAGGAAGGAGAGAGGGAGGAAGGAAGAGAGGGAGGGAGGGATGGGTGGAGGGAGGGAAGGAGGGATGGGTGGAGGGAGGAGGGGAGGAGGAAAAAAGAAAGGCAAATTCTTGGGCCCCACCCATGATCTAGAGTAACCAGAATCTCTTTGGGGAGGTAGCCCAGAAATTTGTGATATAATTATCCCTTCAGATAATTTTAATGTAAGTTTAGCTTAGAAAGATGCTTATGTAAAACAAAACAAGCTAAAATAGCAAAAAAGTATGGGAAGGGGATATGGTGGTTGGGCTGCTCACAACACTACTCAGGGAAAACACCTTAAGATCTGTTCTCAGGCCCCTATAACAGAAGTGTTTTCATCACACAGAAACACTAGCAGTTGTTGTAGCCAGGAAAGGGATCATGACTTTCCAAATATCTTTTAAGCAATGACGAGTCAATTCTGCATTAGTCACAGCTATTGATACAAACACCCTGACTTCGGGGTAGTTTAGGGTACACTTAGGAAAGGTACATTTAGGAGAGAATCAACTACTTGTAAACAGCAAAAAACTGCAAAAGAGGTTTGAGTCTGGCCAATACAGCTATCTTCATTTCACAAATAAGAAATCACATAGTGAGGCCAAGAAGATAGTCCAGCAATCAGGCATGCATATTTTGCAAGGGTTGGGAACAGTTTCGATCTCAGGCCCAATTCTCCCACCAGCCCACATCCAACAAGGTCGCTGGAGGCCCCTAAGACCACCCTAAAGACCTAGCTCCACATCCTCAGATCTTAACATTGAACCCATCTGATTTGACAAGTATTTGCTAAAAAGACCCTTATAGGTTCCCTGAGCACAGCCTGGGAGGTTCAAACACACACACACACACACACACACACACACACACACGAATGCACACATAGACGTACAATACACACACACACACGCATGCACACTCATGCATGCACACATAGGTTACATCATCCACGCCAGCAGGTACCAGGCTAGATTTCTAGCCATGTGATTGCAGAGCTCCTGCTGGAAAACACAGTGCCACAGTCAGCAATGAAGGCTGAGGGACCAGGGAATGGGTTAGAAGAAATGAATTCAGCTTTTAAATGGTTTGGGGATTTTGAAGTGGTAAATCTCCCACAGCTACTCAGAATGTGGAGAAAAGAGGAGAGACACAGAAACTAGAGCTGCATAATGATTGGGAATTTTCAACGGAGAATAAAGAAAGACTCAGTGAAATATTTCTGTGCCGTTTCTCTAAAGATAGAGACGGGCGGGGTGAAGATGCTGTTGTATCTGCAGGTTGGGGAAGAGGAAATAGATAATAAAAGGTTATTTTGAAAGAGAAAAGAAATCCCATAAGGAAAGGCCTGGGAAAGGGCCCAAAGTCAAGATTATCCATTCCACAGGAAGGTGGAAGTTGGTAAATAAAATTAAAATTTTTAATACATTAAATTTGGATGGGAAAGAATCTGGGATGCCCTCCAAGGAGCAGATTTAATAAAACAGTGAAATGGGAAGCACTGAATTTCTAGCAGCAAGAAGTGGAAAGAAATTGTGTGTGGATCACCAAATTTGTCTTTCCTAATAAAAAAAATAATAGAATATGTGTGTGTATACACACATACACACACACACACACACACACACACACACACTGAATGTCTTGCTAAGGTGCTAAGGAGTCATATTTTACAAAGGTAAGTGCAACAGTGTCTGTGTGAAAAGAAGGAGAGATGAGAATTACGCTATTAGAGGCACACGGAGGTTTACAGGAGGCAGCAAAGACGTAAGAGATGGGACTATGGGGCAGGCCACACTGGTGGCTTCAAAAGACAGCAGGTCTCATTTTCCTCTGAGACAGGGGATGTGTGAGAGGACAAAGGGAGGGAAATTGCTGATAGGAGATAAAGTCGCCCACTCCAAGTGCACAATTGATGACTATATCTGCCACAGGCCAATCCAAAATCACAGAAGAGTCCGTCTCCCCACTTCCACATGTCCTATCTGTCTGGCTTGCACCTAGATGAGTCTCTTCCACCCCCATCCCCATTCTGGGTACCATTTGTCTTTCTTTTCCACAATTGGAAGATTTTACCTCACGCAGAAAAAATGGTCATTTGTCTGACAGCTGCACTTTTTGGTCACCCAATACCCATTTTTATCTTTCTTATAAAATGGAAGAAGGTTTTAAGTGACAAAAACCCAATAAATTTCTGCTTTGGGAGCTTTTGGGGATGGGAAATTCAGGATATTGTAATATATGATTTTCATTTAAAGAGCGTTGTGGAGCTGCGGAGTGGGAAGTCAGGGGGATGTCTGGGAAGAGGGTTAATCCTGATTGCATGGTCCAGATTTGTGCTTTCTGTGAATCGCTCTGAGCAGACCCTTTCCGTGTCAACCTTCCTACCTCATCCTAAAGTTGCTGTCTCAGGACCAGTGCAGAAAGGCTGAGAGAAACAGCAGCAGCGTGCCCAAGACCAAGGAATTACGAAGTTTTCAGGGAAAATTCTCTGCAAAAATTTTATTCCAGAAATATCTCAAAAGAATAGCTGGATGATTCTTCAGCACCTTGCTTTTTCAATTCTTGCATCTTCTTTTCTGTTATGTTGATGAATTGTCTGATAAAATTCCATACTGAAAAAAGCATTTTCTTGAGGTCAGAGGAATAATACAGCAGGAAGCATATTTACCTTGCAAGCAGCGGACCCGGATTTGATCTCAGCGCACCAGGTGGTCCTCTTAACCTGCCAGGAGTGACAACTGAGTGCAGAACCAAGTGTAATCCCTGAGCACAGTTGGATGTGGATCCCTCCCCCCAAAAAAAATCCAAAAGCATATTCATTACTATTACTTAGTGCCTGTGTGACTTCATTAAAAATTAACAATCATTTCAAGGAATGATCATTTTTAATTTTTCACATTTTTATCATTGTTACCTGGAGCCCAGTAGCAAATATCTCCAGAATTATTAATTGAATACAGATGTATTTAATAATGTGCTATAATCAGTTTAGTTAGAACTATGATTCCATTTTTTCATGTTTTCTGAAAAATCCAGCAAAATACAAATACCAAAATGGTGCTTTAGATCATTTTTATATACTTTTGCTTAAAAATGGATAAAAATCAAGATAAATTTTAATATTATCAAACAATTATTTGCTTTCTCCTCTTTAAAATGTTTCTTTTTTTTTAAATTCTTTTTTTTTTATTAGTAAAACACCATGAGGTACAGTTGTAGATTTACAAATTTTTGTGCTTGGATCTCAGTCATACCACGATCAAATACCCATCCCTCCACCAGTGCCCATTTTCCACCACCAGGATAATATCCCTCCCCCCCCATCCTCCCATCCCCCCATCCCCCCCTGCCACTGTGGCAGGGCATTCCCTTTTGTTTTCTCTCTCCTCCTGGGTGTTGTGATCAGCCAAAGAGGCATTGAGTGGCGAACATGTTCAGTCCAGTCTACTTTCAACCTGCATCTCCCCTCCTGGGAGGATCCTCCAAACACCCTCCACTTGGTGTTCCCCTTTCTATCTGATAAAATGTTTCTTTTTATATTTAACCAATTATATTTGCCTGTGCTAAAGTAGTTTTAACTGTCACACAAGAAAAAGAATACCATCTCAGACCAGTTAACAATCTGAAATTGGGGGAGGGGGAGTGAGGGGAAGTACCTTCATCAATTCTCAGCCAACCCAGCAAAGTGGTTTAGTGCCAAGAGCCTAAACCCATACCTGAATGTGCTCTGGCTTCAGGGCTACTCCTGGCACAGCTCAGGGAACCATGTGGTGCAGGGTAGGCACGCATCTTAACCTCACGCAAAGCATGCACCTTAACCTCAATACTATCTCTCTGGCCCTAGTCAATTCTAAATTTTTGTAACTGGCAAGTCTTTTGGCCAATCATTTAACTCAGCTCAGTGACTTAAACCCAAGCTTTGGAGAATTCAGCTGTGGTTGTGTCTCCTTTTTTTTTTCTTTTTGGGTCACACCCAGCAATACTCAGGGGTTACTCCTGGCTCTTCACTCAGGAATTACTCAAGGCAGTGCTTGAGGGATCATATGGGATACTGGGGAATCAAATCTGGGTCAGCCACATGCAAGGCATATGCCTGACCAGCTGTACTATCGTTCCGGCCCACCGTCTCCCTTTTTCTTATTTTTGTGTTTTTCTCAGTGCCTGGGATCCAACCCAGACTCTCACACACACAAGGCAAGTGCTCTACTGATGAGCTACCTACTGGTCCCTGAGCTGTCCTCCTTTTTCTTATAATGAAGTTCTACTTGTTATGTCAAGAGTTTTTAAATTTTCAGCCTTCTGGATTGATTTTAAACTGCTAAAACATGTTCACTTCCACAAATTGACGTAAGTTAATTACTGGATAGCAGATGTTTGTTAGCATTTAGATATTAAAGATATGCCTGTGAGTATTAATTAGTAATTCAGGTAACCAATAAAAGTTAAATGCATTTCCTCATATTTACCATTTTATTACAGATACTTTTCATTAGCTTTTCAGTTTTAGTATCTTGGTGAAAAACCTCAGAGAATTCATATCATAACTATCATTCTCTTTTCTGACACAGTCTCTCAAATTAGCTAATAGGAGTCACCTTAAGTTGATTCTTTTAGCACTTGAATTTTGTTGTTGTTTGTTTGGGGGCCACACCTTCCAGTGCTCGGGGTTTTCTCCTATCTCTGTGCTCATGTGCACTCCTGGGTGGGCTCAAGGAATCACGGGGATCAAACCCAAGCAGGTGGCATGCAAGGCAAGTGCTCTTCCCACTGAAGTATCTTTCCGACCCCAGAACGTGAATATGTTTTAGAGACTAAAGGTCAGCCCTGCTGGCAGTCAAGCTATGGTAAACAATTTTTCACAAGCCATAATAGTTTAGTTTATTAAATAGTCATCATACAGCTGCAGGGGGAAAAAACTGATCCCAGTGGTTTTTTTTTATCTCCTTACTAATGACATCCCCAGCCTAGTTCATACCCCCACCTCCTGAGCAAAGATTATTGAGATAATTACTTGTCAACTGCTTTTAGCTTCCTCACATCATCCAATGCAGAAAGTGGGTGCTTCTTCAATGTCTTCAAAAAATTCATCAGAATAAGGAGCTGGGGAGACAATACACAGGGCTGGAATATTTACTTTGCAAGAGAGAGTAGCTCTTGGAACCCCTAGCACCTCCAGGAGCAATACTCAAGCACCGTACCTGAAGTAGCCCCCAGAATCCACAGCATGTGTCCCTAATACAAAACCAAAAAGCTCTCGTTCAGTATAAGCATAAATTTTATTTTAAAAGACTCCAACTCCTGTTCACCCAGACTTCCAAAGTTCCCCTGGAGTACCTTTTTCTTTACTCAGCAAATTAGGTCAATCTTTTTGTTACTTGCTATTCTTTGAAGGCTTCACCAACATGGCAGCACTGAGAAGGATGAGAAAGGAGAGGCCGACAAAATCTCAAGGCCGACCTAGGCTGCCACAACGAAGGAAGACAAAAATGATCGTCTGTACTTTCAATGCACGTACGCTAGCATCAGATGCATCCATCGAGGACCTAATGGTACAAGCGCGAATGATCAAGTACAACATCATTGGTCTGACCAAGACAAGAAGGCATGAATCTCACCATGCCGTTTTCGACACTGGAGAAGAATTGTTCCTCGGAACATGCAATAAAAGAGGTGTTGGAGGCGTCAGTGTCCTTATCAACACAAACTTGGCCAAGAGCATTGATTCATTCGAATGCCTAACAATCCGAATTGGACGTTTACATTTGAATAGATGTGGCTCACTGCCTGCAGTTTCCATCTTCGTTGTCTACGGACCAACATCTCATTATGATGAAAGAGAAATTGAGAAGTTCTACATGGAGCTAGAGAAGTTCTATAAAGAAGACCACACCTTCTACAAGATCATTGTGGGTGATTTTAATGCCAAGATAGGACTGAGAAGATCAGCTGAAGAACTTCACATCAGGACCCATGGCCTAGAATGGAACAAACAGGGTGAGAGACTGTATGAGTTCATCATGTCGACCAAGACCATTCATGGTAACTCAGAGTTCCAGAAGGCAGAATCTAAACGATGGACATGGGAGTCTCCCGGTGGACGATTCCACAACAAAATAGACCACATCATATTCAATCCACGGTTTTGCCTGACTGATGTCGCTGTTGTCCCAAAATTTTGAACGGGATCGGACCACCGTCTCCTTCGTGCAAAATTCTACTTCACAGAGCGGGGAGAAAGGGCTGCAAAGTTCAAAAAGAGAACTCCCAGAATGACCACCAACTGGGAACTCTTTGGTACTATTGCGGCAACATGTGAAGATGCCATTGTTGACAACATTGACGAGGAATACGATCGACTGGTTCAGCACCTCCATGAATGTGCGAGGAATGCCAAGAGAGAGATAGCCACAAAAAAACACCTGTCTTCAAAAACTCTTGAGCTAATTCGCCAGCATGGTTTGGCACATGCCTCAGGCAACCGCAAGCTAACGTCCGAGCTCGCAAAGCAGTGCAGAGATGCGATCAAGGAAGACCTCAAAGAAAGAAGAGCAGAAGTACTGGTAGATGCGGCAGAAGCTGGGAAAAGTATTCGTTACCCTCGCCTGTCCTTCGCCAACTACAAGACCAAGATGACTGCCCTCTGACGTCCTGATGGAGCCATCACATCCTCCAGAACGGCAATGGAGAAGATTATCCATGACTTCTACTCAAATCTCTTTGATAGCCATGTCCACTTGCCGACATACCAAATTCCACAGGATGGATATGTCGTTCCCAGCGTTCTCCCTTCCGAAATCCGACACGCCATTTCGTCGGTAAAGAAACAAACAGCACCCGGCCCAGACAAGGTCAGACCTGAACACCTGAAGAACCTGCCGTCAGTACTCATCAATACACTGGCTCGGCTCTTCACTCGCTACCTGCCTGAATGCAAGGTTCCGTCCCAATGGAATACCAGCAGGACCATACTACTGTTCAAGAAGGGAGACATCCATGACATTGGCAACTATCGCCCGATCTGCCTATTGTCTGTCATCTACAAGTTGTTCACTCGAGTCATCCTAAATAGGATTGGCAGAACACTAGATGAAGGACAACCATGTGAGCAAGCCGGGTTCCGCAAAGGAATCAGCACCATCGACCATATCCACACAATAACCAAGCTCATTGAGGTTTCTCGGGAGTTCAAGATGCCGCTCTGTTTAACGTTCATTGATTTAAAGAAGGCCTTTGATTCTGTTGAGACGGAAGCGGTCATTGAAGCCCTAGCCAATCAGGGCATTCAAGCCCAATGCATCAGGATCCTTCGTGAGCTGTATTGCGGATTCACTACCAGGATCTCACCATTCTACAAAGAAGTGATCGTTGATGTCAAGAGAGGGGTGCGGCAGGGTGATACCATTTCACCGAAACTCTTCAGTGCCACCCTCGAGAACGTCATGCGATGACTGGAATGGGAAGGAATGGGAGTGAAGATAGATGGTCGGCAACTACACCACCTCCGCTTTGCTGATGACATCGTTTTAATAACACCAAACATCAGCCAAGCGGCACAAATGCTGGCCGACTTTGACCGTGAGTGTGGAAAGGTAGGACTACAGCTGAATCTTACGAAGACAATGTTTATGAGAAACAGCCTCATTCCTGACGCCCCATTCGCTCTCAACGGAACGACCATCTCCGAATGCAACAGCTATGTGTACCTAGGTCGAGAGGTCAACATGACAAATGACCTGGCACCCGAGCTGCGCAGGAGGAAGAGAGCGGCTTGGAACGCCTTCAAGAACGTCGAAGAAATAGCTAAGAGGATGAAGAACCTCCGGCTCCGGGCACATCTCTTTGATTCCACTGTTCTTCCTGCATTAACATATGCCTCAGAGACCTGGGCCCTACGCAAACAAGATGAGTATGCTATTCAGGTCTCCCAAAGAAGAATAGAAAGAGCTATGCTTGGAATATCATGTTTCACTCAAATGAGAGAAAGAATCCGGAGTTCTGACATCCGTCGACGATCAAGAATCAGGGACGCTGTCTCATTTGCCAAGGTGTCAAAAATCAGATGGGCTGGTCACGTAATGAGATTTAAAGATGACCGCTGGACTAGAGCTGTTACCGACTGGATTCCACGGGATGTCAAAAGACCGCGTGGCCGCCCACCTACCAGATGGTCAGACTTCTTCATCAAGATCATGAACAATCGGTTTGAGGCCCTTCATGTTCCCGGAGCAAACAGATGCCATTGGGCTACACTAGCACGCGACAGGGACAAATGGAGACGTTACTGGCGCCCGTTCGAGCAAATCGACGACTAACAGGAAGTCAAGTGATTTAAGTGATAAGTGTTTCTTTGAATAGTTGCCATTGACACCTTGAAAGTATCTTTGCTTAACTGAGTGTTAACTGTAGCACTGTCCTCCCATTGTTCATCAATTTGTCCAGCGGGGCCCAGTAACATCTCCATCATGAGACTTGTTACTGTGTTTGGCATATCGAGTATGTCACGGGTAACTTGCCAGGCTTTGCCATGTGGGTGAGAGACGGCAGCTTGCCAGGCTCCCCGATCTCGTCTGATCTCGGTAGCTAAACAGGGTCGGGCCTGGTTAGTACTTAGTTAAAAGTAGGTAAAGGAATATTCCAGATAATCTTTCAGTATATGTATTGGAAACCATAATGCCTGAAGGGAGAGAGAGAGAGTGAGAAAGAAAGAGAGAGAGAGAGAGAGAGAGACAGAGAGACAGAGAGAGAGAGAAGAAAAGCATCTGACATAGAGGCAGTCTAGGGGAGGGGGTGATGGACGTGAAACTGGGGACAATGGTGCTGGAAATATACACTGGTGGAGGGATGGGTGTTGGAACACTGTATGACTAAAAACTAATCATGAGCAACTTTGTAAGGGTGAATCTCACAGTGATTCAATTTTTAAAAATAATTTGTAAAGAAAGTATCTTTGCTTTCGAGCAATAGCAAGATGTTTCTGATCCGTCCTGAATCCTCCCACCCAAGACATAGGTGGGAGATATAGTTCTTAAGAAGATCTGATTCTTCTATAAGATAAAAGCAAAACAGAAATTCTGACATTAGAAGCGCACAGGAGAATTAGAAAGGAGTTGATTTGCTGTTGTTAAAATTATTATTGCGAATTGTCACATTTTTAGCTTGAATGACTTTTTTTCATAAAGTTATGGGTTCACATTTATCTTTCCAATGTAACTTTTTTTTTGCCATACCTATTTCCTTTTGGTTCATGATTTTATCAGTTACTAAGATTTCTTTAACATGGATTTTTGTAGGTCGGGATCTGCTGATTACCCACTGTCCTCAACTCAAGTTCATATCAGTTAAAACAAATGAAATATTGAGTCCAAATAAAAGTG
This sequence comes from Sorex fumeus, assembly GCF_029834395.1. Taxonomy (NCBI): domain Eukaryota; kingdom Metazoa; phylum Chordata; class Mammalia; order Eulipotyphla; family Soricidae; genus Sorex; species Sorex fumeus. Next base: position 17,547,182 of record NW_026606060.1, read on the forward strand.
CACTTAACAAACATTGTGTACATAAGAGATATTTCCTCTTCCTTTCCATTCTTTGAGTTGAATACATAATCTCCTATGTTAAATAAATGAAAGGATGTACATGTGGAAAATTTTTCATGTTAACTGAGTGTTCATTCCTATGACATAGGAAGAGAAAAGTGGAAAAGGATAGGAGGATTAAGAGGGATAGGGAAAAGAAAAAATAAGAAGGAACAGTAGAGAAAGAGGGAAAATAGAATAGGAGAGAACCATTTCTTTAATAAAATATGGGTCAATAATAAGTAAATGATTATATTGCAATTGGATTCAAACAAGATGCTGTCTTTTAGGACCAGACATATGTAATTGTTCCATAAAGGCAGCTGAACTAGATACTAATCATCAAAACAGTTTTCATCATGCATCATCCATTTGAACATAGAGTCCATTTTTAGGGTTAATTTCTAGAACTAGGTGTTATGAACTTAAGATTTTTAGCATGTATTGTCAAAAGGACCTTTCAAAAAGTCAATTTTCCATTTTTCCCCATCTAAAAGATTAAAAGAACTGCTAAGCAGTCCTATGAGGTTAATAGGTTTTCTTATATAAAAATAGTCCCTTGATCTGTCAATCCTTTACACCTCAACACTCCTTAGAAGGAGTGATGCTCCTTATAAGCAATTGATTTTAGTGCAAAATACTCAGCTGAGTCCTCACTTAACTTCAAATATAGGTTTTTGCAACTTCAAACAATCAATGTATAACAAAGCCAGGGTCCCCTTCGATTTGTTCACTGGATACTGATCAATATTCTTTTATTCTAACCAATATTATAACAAAATGACATCAAATGACACGTTTAAGAATTTACTGTAGTTTTATGTTATTCTTTTTACTTAGTAATATGATTGTCAGAAATTTTTGTCATTATCTTGATCATTATCTATTGACTTTCTATGCAGTTATGTGCCACATAACATTTTGGTCAGTGATGGATGACATATGACACTTTTCTCTATACTTAACCTAGTTACACAAATCACAGGCTATGCCTTCTAGATTTGTACAATAACACTCCGACTTCACACAACTGCCTTAAAAAGCATTTCTCAAAACATCCCTGTTTTTAGTGGATACACGACTCCATTAGCTCTCTTCCTGAGCACACTTTCACACGGGTTTCCCAACTTGCTTAGTATAGAGCTTTATAATCTAGATTAAGTCAATATTCACTGCTAACATTGTAACTAAGTAAAATGCTTGGTAAATATAGGCTCAGAAGGAATCGGTTTGCTGTCATCATCTTTATACAGATGGACCCGCTGTCCTGATGCCATCCATACTCACCTTCACTGTGTCTATTCTACTAGATCATTTGTCCCTTAATACATTTTTCTAGGAATCAAAGAGATAACACAGCAGTTAAAGCAACCTGCATGCAGCCATCCTGGGTTTGATCCCCAGCATTATGTATGGTTTGGACAGGAGAGATCCCTGAGCAAAGAGTCAGCTGGTTGTTCCCCCTCCTACTGAAACAAACAAACATCTTTCCAATTCTGTTACTTCTCTCCCCAGAGACATTTAATAGTGCTCCACATGGAGCCTTTAAATGATCTGATGGCTCTACACCTAACCACACACATCTATCCCAGTTAGGGAAGGGCAAGTTTACTTGATGTAGTTCCTAGAAATTCTTATCAGAGGTCAGGATGACTGGGAAATAAGTTTGTTGACTTCTTTCTACCATCAGTTTCTTCCAGTTATTTTCTTTTCTTAAAAAAAAAATTTTTTTAGTTGTGGACCACACCCAGCTATGCTTCCTCCTGGCTCTGCACTCAGTAATCACTGCTGTCGGGACTCAGAACCATGAAATGTGCAGGGGATTGAACCTGAGCTGTGGGCTGGCTGCATGCAAAGCAATCACCTTACCTGCTGTACTATCTCTCCAGTTCCCCTTCCACAATTATTTTCTTTTTCACCCGTCTTTCAGAGCTGAAACCCATCTTCCTTCAATATGTTTTTTCTGACAAATGTTTGTTTTCTCCTGACATTCTTTAGTAGTTATGCTATTTAGATTAATAGGTTTGTTCTTTTTGCTGTTTTTGTAAATTCTCAAGGTTATAAATTATATTATTCCTTTGTTTTTGATACTGAAGTCCATACTAACAAATACCCAGCATATGAGCTTCTCTTGATGGTGACCACATAAGATTTATATTTACTTATTTTTTAATATTGACAAAACATTTTAGAAAAAAATTTTTCTTCCTGTCCATGATTGGTATTCAGAGATGTGCATTTATTTGTAACTAACGACAGTATGAACCAGGATTCTCAGAAACAGACCCTCTTGTGCATCAGCCGAAATCCTTATGTTAAATACCCCAGTACTTTGGAATGTGATCTAATATGGAGATAGTGTCTTTAAGGAGAAAATTACATTAAAACCAGATCATTATACTGAGTCCTAGCCCAATATTACTAGTGTCATTATGAAAAGAAGAAATTTGGACATAGATGATAAAAAGAGACAGGAGGGAAAGATCATCCATCTTTCACAAGCCAAGGAAGAGACACAGCTCTTTCCCTTGGCCCTCAGAAGGAACCTACCTGCTACATCTGATTTCACACTACTCACTTCTCAAACTATATGAAAATGAAATTGTTTTGTAAGTCTCACAGTTTGGGGTAACCATGTTAGGATAATTCTAGCTAATTAGTACAAAGCCAACCAGTGAATGTTTTGTTTGGAAGATGCCAATTCTCTTTATAATGGCTTTTTCTAAAATCTCCTTTTTACTTTCATTAATAGGTCATGCTAGAGGAAGTAAGAAAGTATTATGGAAACACCAACCACCAAAGTGCTTTCTCACTGGTAAAACAGGTATCTTTGACAGAAGGCATTTGCTGAGGATATTCATCTTTTTTTTTCTTTTTGGCTCACACCCGGTGATGCACAGGGGATACCCCTGGCTCTGCACTCAGGAATTACTCCTGGCAGTGCTCAGGGGACCATATGGGATTCTAGGAATCAAACCCAGGTCAGCCACGTGTAAGGCAAACGCCTTACCCACTGTGCTACCACTCCAGCCCCTGAGGATACTCATCTTTGACAGGGAAGTGCCAACACCTCTGGATTCTTCATGAGATTGTGTGTTCAAAAGAGAGAACTTGGCTCTTCATCACAAAGCTGGTAGGAATGGCATCTCTGATGATGACAGGTGAGAACAGGAGGCACCAGAAGAAATTACCAGATAAGTGGAACAGAAAACAACACTGGGTATCAAAAGTCTTGGGAAGGACAAATGGATGCTGGCTTTGAATCCAGCAAAGAATCAGACAAAGGGACTGGAGTGATAGCACAGCAGGTAGGGCGTTTACCTTGCACGTGGCCAACCCGGGTTCGATCCCCAGCATCCCATATGGTCCCCCTGGGCACTTCCAGGAGTGATTCCTGAATTCAGAGCCAGGAGTAACCCCTGTGCAATGCCAGTGAGATCCAAAAAAAAAAATCAGCCAAAGAATGGGCCAAAGCTTATCTGTCACCCCTCACCAAAGGTTTCCATCAAACAATTAACTTTATAGCAGTTTCAAGAGAAACACAAAAGTCAAAATAAAGGCCATTAGAGCTTGTTCTTTTCCAGAAGTAAAAGTTCACACTAGTTCTACAATTTTGTATAATCAACGATACCAAAGCAAAAGGCTAACTAAAAATAACTCCCTTGGTTGGAGTATGGAGGAATTTGGTTCTCTTAGCAGAATAAAAGAAAGCAAAGGGAAACATTTTATTATCTCATCTGGAAACCACCTTTCCCTTCAGTCTTAGGTCGGACCCACCATGATGAGATGATCATTTTCAACTAAAGTTCTTTAATCCCTCTGAGAGGTAAGTGCCTGAGTAATTAACTTAAAGTTATTCCTGATGGTTTAAGTCTTTTGGACCCCAAAACGAGAAGACTAGGTTTAGTAAGGGACAATGAGAGAGAAAAGAACCGAACATTGCAAGTTTTGGTTGCTTCCATCAAGGGGGGAAAGTGGTGCAATTGTTTTCTCCGGATGCTCAGACTCAGCTAGAGAGGTATGGCTTGGGACACCAAAGGGCTGGTGGGGCCTGAGGGTAGTAGCCTGGGAAGCAGAAATGTTTCTGTTCTGATAAATGCCATTTCTAAGTCACAGACAAGGCAGGGAAATCTTGATTTAACAACAGCTGTTCTTCGGAAAGTTTGTACTCCTGTGTGTTGCAGACACAAGTCAGATGAAGGCATTTGTAGGCTTCCAGGCAGGGTAAGGCTAACACAGGTCATAATGTATGGCTCAAGAATAGAGTGTCTATTTGTGGAGTATAAAATAACATAACATGAAGCTGACACCCAAGGATAGTCCATACATGGGACAGGTAGATTGCTCCATAGCTAGAAGCCTGCCTCATGGGCAAAGGGAATAGAAGGTAGCTGGAATAGAAAAGGGATCACTTTGCAAGGATGGTTTAACATTCGGAAATCAATCAACATAATCCATCATATCAACAAAAGAAAGATATAAAGCATAAGATCTTATCAATAGATGCAGAGAAAGCATTTGACAAGATCCAGCACCCCTTTATGATGAAAACCCTAGCCAAAATGGGTATAGAGGGGACTTTCCTCAACATAGTTAAAGCCATCTACCACAAGCCTACAGCAAGCATCATCCTCAATGGGGAAAAACTGAGAGGCTTCCCTCTAAGATCAGGGACGAGACAAGGATGCCCACTCTCTCCACTGCTGTTCAATATAGTACTGGAAGTACTTGCAATAGCGATTAGGCAAGAAAAAGATATTAAGGGCATTCAGGTAGGAAAGGAAGAAATCAAGCTCTCACTATTCGCAGATGATATGATACTCTACTTAGAAAACCCTAAAACCTCTATCAAGAAACTTCTAGAAACAATAGACTTGTATAGTAAAGTTGCAGGCTGTAAAATTAATACCCAAAAGTCCATGGCTTTCCTATACGCAAACAGTGAGAGAGAAGAAAGCGACATGAAAAAAACAATCCCATTAAAGGATATTCACCGAATACACATCTGACAAGGGGTTGATATCCAGGATATACAAAATACTGGTTAAACTCCACAAGAAGAAAACATCCAACCCCATCCAAAAATGGGGCAATGAAATGAACAGAAACTTTCTCAAAGAAGAAATCCGAATGGCAAAAAAGCACATGAGAAAATGCTCTACATCATTAATCATCAGGGAGATGCAGATCAAAACCACAATGAGATACCATCTCACACCTCAGAGACTGGCCCACATTCAAAAGAACAAAAGCAACCGATGCTGGCGTGGATGTGGCGAGAAAGGGACACTCCTTCACTGTTGGTGGGAATGTCCACTGGTTCAGCCCTTCTGGAAAACAGTATGGACGATTCTCAAAAAATTAGAAATTGAGCTCCCATTTGACCCAGCAATACCACTCCTGGGAATATATCCCAGAGAGGCAAAAATGTATAGTCGAAGTGACATCTGCACTTGTTTGTTCATTGCAGCCCTCTTTACAATAGCCAGAAACTGGAAGAAACCTGAATGCCCAAGAACAGATGACTGGTTAAAGAAACTTTGGTACATCTACACAATGGAGTACTATGTAGCTCTTAGAAAAGATGAAGTCATGAAATTTACATACAAGTGGTACAATATGGAAAGTATCATGCTAAGCGAAATGAGTCAGAAAGAGAGGGATAGACATAGAAAGATTGCATTCATCTGGGGGATATAAAGTAACAAAGTATGAGATTAATACCCAAGAATAGCTGAGATCAGCACCAGGAGGATTACTCCATAACTTAGAGGCCAGCCGTGTATCCTAGAGGAAAGGGCTATTCAGATAGAGAAGGGAGCACCAAATAAAGGATATTTGGAGGATCCTCCCAGGAGGGGAGATGCATGTCGAAAGTAGACTATGGACTGAACATGTTTGCCACTCAATGCCTCTTTTGCAGACCACAACACCCAAAAGGAGAGAGAGAACACAGGGGATTGCCCTGCCACAGAGACGGGGGGATGGGGGGATGGGGGTGGGAGGGATATTATCCATGGTGGTGGAAAATGGGCACTGGTGGAGGGATGGGTATCTGATCATTGTATAATTGAAACCAAAGCACAAAAAATTGTAAATCTACAACTTTAAAAAAAAATAAAATAAAATAAAGGGGAAAAAAAAAAAAAAACAATCCCATTTACAATTGTGCCCCAGAAAATCAAGTACCTAGGAATCAGCTTAACTAGGGAAGTAAGGACCTGTACAAAGAAAACTACAAAACGCTACGTCAGGAAATAAAAGAGGACATGAGGAAATTGAAAGATATCCCCTGCTCATGGGTCAGGAGACATAACATTGTCAAAATGGCAACACTACTGAAAGTATTGTGTAAATTCAATGCAATCCCTATAAGGATACCCATGACATTCTTCAAAGAAATGGAGCAAACACTCCTGAAATTTATATAAAACAAAAAGCCCCCACGAATAGCTAAAGCAATTCTTGGGAAAAAGAAAATGGGAGGAATCAACCTCCCTAACTTCAAGCTCTACTACAAAGCAGTAATAATTAAAACAGCATGGTACTGGAACAAAGGCAGAACTTCAGACCAATGGAACAGAGTTGAATACACTGACATCTCCCCTCAATCATATGATCATCTAATCTTTGATAAAGGTGCAAAAAATGTGAAGTGGAGTAAGGAAATCCTCTTTAACAAATTGTGCTGGCATCACTGGACGGCTACATGCAAAAAAAATGGGCTCAGAACTCTGCCTAACACCGTGTACAAAAGTAAGATCAAAATGGATTAAAGACCTCAACATCAGACCAGAAACCATAGGGTACATTGAAGACAAAGTCGGCAAAACCCTCCATGACACTGAAGCTAATGATATCTTCAAAGATGTCATGCCACTGATCGAGCAAGTGAAAACAGAGATAGATAAATGGGACTATTTTAAACTAAGAAGCTTCTGCACCTCAAAAGAAACAGTGACCAAAATACAAAGACAGTCTACAGAATGGGAAAGGATATTCGCCAAATACACATCTGACAAAGGATTGATATCAAGGATATACAAAGTACTGGTTAAACTCCACAAGAAGAAAACATCCAACCCCATCCAAAAATGTGGCAATGAAATGAACAGAAACTTTCTCAAAGAAGAAATTCGAATGGCAAAAAAGGATCTACATCAGGGAGATGCAGATCAAAACCACAATGAGATACCATCTCACACCTCAGAGACTGGCTCACATTCAAAAGAACAAAAGCAACCGATGCTGGCACGGATGTGGCGAGAAAGGGACCCTCCTTCACTGTTGGTGGGAATGCCAACTGCTTCAGCCCTTCTGGAAAACAGTATGGACGATTCTCAAAAAATTAGAAATTGAGCTCCCATTTGACCCAGCAATACCACTCCTGGGAATATATCCCAGAGAGGCAAAAATGTATAGTCAAAGTGACATCTGCACTTGTTTGTTCATTGCAGCACTCTTTACAATAGCCAGAAACTGGAAGAAACCTGAATGCCCAAGAATAGATGACTGGTTAAAGAAACTCTGGTACATCTACACAATGGAGTACTATGTAGCTGTTAGAAAAGATGAAGTCATGAAATTTACATACAAGTGGTACAATATGGAAAGCATCATGCTAAGCGAAATGAGTCAGAAAGAAAGGGATAGACATAGAAAGATTGCATTCATCTGGGGGATATAAAGTAACAAAATACGAGATTAATACCCAAGAATAGCTGAGATCAGCACCAGGAGGATTACTCCATAGCTTAGAGGCCAGCCGGGCATTCTAGGGGAAAGGGCAGCTCAGATAGAGAAGGGATCACCAAATAAAGGGTATTTGGAGGATCCTCCCAGGAGGGGAGATGCATGTTGAAAGTAGACTATGGACTGAACATGTTTGCCACTCAATGCCTCTTTTGCAGACCACAGCACCCAAAATGTGAGAGAGAACAAAAGGGAATGCCCTGCCACAGAGGCAGGGTGGGATGGGGGGGAAGGGGGTGGGAGGGATATTTTCCATGGTGGTGGAAAGTGGGAACTGATGGAGGGATGGGTATTTGATCATTGTATAATCGAAACCCAAGCACAAAAAATTGTAAATCTACACTGTACTTCATGGTATTTCACTAATAAAAAGGAAAAAAAAAGAAAAGGGATCACTAAGAAAATGATGCCTGGAGGAACCGGTCAGGATGGGAGATGTGTGCTGAAGGTATATAATGAACCAAACATGATAACCTCTCAGTATCTGCATTGCAAACCATAATGCCCAAAAGTAGAGAGAGAGTATGGGGAATATTGTCTGCCATAGAGGCAGTGGGAGAATGGGAAAGGGGGGTATACTGGGGATATTGGTGGTGGGGAATGTGCACTAGTGGAGGGATGGGTGTTTGATCATTGAAACCCAAACATGAAATCTTGTAGCTATCTCACGGTGATTCAATAAAATTTTTTTAAAAAGAAAAAAAGTATAGAGTTTCCAGGGAATACAATGTAATCTAAATTAATCTTTCTCCACTTTTTCTGACCCTGGTCCCCTTCTGACTTTGTTGCCTTCCTGTGTCCTTCCCTGTCCTACTAGTTGGTCTCTAGTCTCCAGCCATTACCATTCATGTGATTTTCATCCCTGGCCTTCTTAAAATATCTTGGGGATGCCCAGGGCAGGGGGCGTCTGGCTTCTGTTTGAGAAACACTGATCTAAATCCCTTGGAAGATTTGAATTTTAGCTTGGGAAAATTCTGATCAAGTTGAAATGAAAATCTTTTTTTTAATTGAATCACTGTGAGATACACAGTTACAAAGTTGTTTATTATTGAGCTTCAGTCATACAGTGTTTCAACACCCTTCCCTTAACCAGTATACACTTCCTAACATCAATATGCCCAGTTTCTCTCTCCATCACCACCAGTCTGCTTCCCTTCCCCCTCCCCTGCCTCTTTCTTTGATGCTTTTGGGCACTATGGTTTGCAATACTGTTATTGAAAGGATATCTCCTTTCAGCACCCAGTTCTTGTCTAGAGTGATCATGGAATGAAAGTCTTCCTGGGAAGAATTAAAACATGCATTGCTTGTCGATATCTAGTATTACGGAATTTTAAAATGTAGGGCCAAGATACAACATTGAAATTTGGGACCTGTTAATGTGTTATGGGCTGGAGCGATAGCACAGCGGGTAGGGCATTTGCCTTACAAGCAGCCAACATGGCCGACCCGAGTTCGATTCCTCCGCCCCTCTCGGAGAGCCCGGCAAGCTACCGAGAGTATTCGATATGCCAGACACAGTAACAACAAAGTCTCCAATGGAGACGTTACTGGGCCCGCTCGAGCAAATCGACGATCAACGGGAGGGCCTTTACCTTTACCTTAATGTGTTATGATAGAAGAGAAGACAAGTCTATGTACCCACTATTTGAAGATCCTATAGAAAAGTGTGTCTTTTGCAGATTTAGGTTTTTAACTGGTGGAATGGGGTGGGAATAACTGATTGACTCCAGCTGCAAGCAGTTTGAGGCAATTAAAGAGGGGGGTGGTGGATTCCATTGATTTTTCACTGGTGGGAAAAACAAATCAGTCTGACCTCACATATGCTCAGAGACAAAAGGGTGAGTGGGAAGATGCAGATATAAATATTCCTTAGAGAGCAGAGGTTATAGAAATGAGTTTCTGGTTAGGGAAGTTAAGTAAGCGCATACAAAGAATTCCTGCCTGGGATGGAGGACCAACTTATTTTACAGAAGATCTAACTCTTAACAGGAGAAAATTGGCTTAAAAGGAAAATACACTTGGGGCTGGAGCAATAGCACAGCGGGTAGGGCATTTGCCTTGCACACGGCCGACCCAAGTTCAATTCCATATGGTCCCCCGAGCAATGCTAGGAATGATTCTTGAGTGTAAAGCCAGGAGTAACCCCTGGGCATCACCGGGTGTGACCCTAAAGGCAAAAAAAAATACACTTATCAAAATAAACCTGAAATGAAGGTTTAAAATAAGGGATAATGTGAAGGGAAAAGTCTGCTATGCTAACAACATAAGGTAATGAATTTCTGGAGGAAAATTCTAGGAAGCACCAGGGCTACATCTCACAATACTGATGGAGTGTTGGGTACAGTGTGTTGGATACAGTGTTGGGTATCTGTGTGTCAGGCTTGTGCTCCAGCAATTTCAGCTAACTTACTCACCTTAAAATCTGGAATCATCAGGATAAAGGAGATAAAAGACTGGTCACTAAGTCAACCAAGCTCTTAATTTCACTGAATGTAGAGAAGAAAAGCAGAGATAATGTATTATTTTTCTGGACCCAGTTTACTGTGAAAGAGGAAAGGAAAGTAGAAAAGGTTTGTGGAATAAAGATCAATGGGCAAGTGATTTTCTCTATTGTGCTGTTGGATTTCTAACTGCATTTCAATTAACTTCCCCTTCACCAGATATTTTCTGAAGTCCTCTACTCCATCACCTTTTCCATCTTTCCTCTGGAGGGACAGGAGTTTACAGCCAGCGACACTCAGGGCTTACTCCTGACTCTGTGCTCAGGAATCACTCCTGACTGGTCCCAAGGAATCATCTAGGATGCCAGGGATGGAATGGAATCCTGGTTGACCATATGCAGAGCAAGGGCCCTACCCACTGTATTATCTCTCTGATCCCAGACATCACCATTCTTTTGCACCTAAAATGTTTCTACTCCCTTCCTGGGACTTTAAATTTTTTAATTGTTAAAATAATCAGTTTAGTGGATGGAGGGATAATATGGGGGTTAAAGTATATTTCATTCCTGGCACCATATTGTCCTCAGAGAAACACCAGTTGTGACCTGAGAGTCTCCAAGCACTACCAAGGTGGTCTCATGTAATCCCCAGCGTTGCAGGAACTTCCTCACGCCCTTGCTTTGAACCTTTAGTCTGGTGAACTGAGAATTACTGGGATTGGCCCCTGGGTCCTCTGATAACCACTTGAGAGCACCTCTCCCCCTCATAAAACAAAAAGAAAAAAAGAGCAAAGGGATGCTGTTTAATATTTCATAATTTAGCAATTCAAGTAATAGTCAAGTCTTGTACTATGATCTTCTGATTTTCACAGTTAAAGGAATCAGATGTTCCTGTACTTCGTGTACTTAGCTAGTAATAGAGACAGCTGTGAGGGCACTTCCAGAAGCAGTTTGACATCTGTCAAAGATTTGTTCCATATTTTTCAGTCATCTGGGGCTGAAGTGATAGTACAGTGGGTGAGACACTTGCCTTACATGCAGCTGACCCTGATTCAAAACCTGACACTAATATGTTCTCCCAAGTCCCACCAGGAGTGATCCTTGATCCCAGAAGCAAGTGTGAGTCCTGACCACCTGTAGGTGTGGTCAAAAAAAAGTTATTTTGTAGTCAACTGCCATTCACATTTATTTTGCTTATGGTGGATGATTAGGATTTTTAGAAAGTCGGGGTCAGAGCAAAAACACTATGAGACCGAATCATCTTTCAAGCTCATTAATTTCTTATACTGCATCGGACACACAAATTAGTGGTATCAGAACATATATAAGTCTCTAATTCTTCTTGAAATGTTTGATATTCTTTCTGGATATGAATGAATATTTTAATAAGTTTCCAAGTACATGTTCTGGGCTTTAGATGTTATGTACAGATCCAAACAGCTCTAGACAAGGACAGCTCTTAAAGATGTCATCACTTCCATGATGGAAAGGGGTGTAGGAACCTGACATAAGTTGTAGTGCTCCCTGAAATTTGGTTTGTGTGTCCCAAAAGGAGAGTGATAAAGTTGTTCAGAAAAAAAATTTTTTTAATTGGTATTGGAGGTTGCTGGGGATTCCTTGAAACAAAAGATAATAATACTTAAGGCAAAGTACAGGATAGTATTTGAAACAAAAGACAACGATAATACGTGACCCCAGAACTAGTTTCTTTTGCCCCAATTGGGAACTCTAGGAGAGCAGTTCAGAGCGTATCCATATTCATCATTAGGAATCTTAATATGACTTTTAGTTTGCGCAGTATCTGGAATTTATATAGCACTTTATTTGCTTGATATTTTGTATCCGTCCAGGTAAGGATTCCACTAAGTCTAGGGGACCAGAAATATTGCTGTGCTATATATAAAGTCCTTCTGAGAAAATCATTTATTGACTCATCCCTGAGCTACCACCATTTTTTTATTTTAAAAGTTTTTTTTCCAATTTTTTTAAACTGAGTCACCATGACACACATAGTTACAAAGCTGTTCATGATTAGTTTTCAGTCATACAATGATCCAACACCCACCCTTCCACCAGTGTCCATTTCCCAACAACAATGACCCTATTTCCCTCCCACCACCCCTTCCCCAGCCTACCTTTAAGGCTCTATGGTAGGCATTTTTCTTCTCTCTCTCTCTCTCTCAATCTCTCTCTCTCTCTCTCTTTCTCTCTCTGTGTGCCTGTCTCTCTGTCTCTCTGTGTCTCTATGTCTCTCTCTGTCTCTCTGTTTCTCCTCTCTCTCTATCTCTATCTCTCTCTCAACTTCTTGGAAGTATGGTCTGTAACACAGATTCTGATAGTGAGAGGTTATCGTGTTTGTTCCTTTACCTACTTTCAATATACAGTTCCTATCCAGAGTGCTCATTTCCATCTATCTTTGTCATAATGATGACATATTGACTTCTCTCCAGCACTGGAGGCAGGCTTCCAACAATAAACTAAACCCCCTTGCCCTTTTTTCTACGTTTTGGGTATTAGTCTCATGTTGTGGGTTTTTTTTTTTTCATATTCCAAATGAGTGCGATCATTCTATGTCTGTCCTTCTCCTTTTGATTCTTTCACTCAGCATGAAACTCTCCATGTCCATTCATTTATAAGCGAATTTCATAACTTCATTTTTCCTAAGTGCTACATAGTATTCCATTGTTCAGATATACCACAGTTTCTTTAGCCAGTTTTCTGTTCTTGGGCACATGGGTTGTTTCCAGATTCTGGCTTTTGTGAATCACTTAATCACGTAATCACTTAACTTCCCGTTAGTCGTCGATTTGCTTTAGTGGGCGCCAGTAACGTCTCCATTCGTCCCTGTCGCGTGCTAGTGTAGCCCAATGGCATCTGTTTGCTCTGGGAACATGAAGGGCCTCAAACCAATCGTTCATGATCTTGACGAAGAAATCTGACCATCTGGTAGGTGGGCGGTCACGCGGTCTTTTGACATCCCATGGAATCCAGTCAGTAACAGCTCTAGTCCAGCGGTCGTCTTTAAATCTCATTACGTTACCAGCCCATCTGATTTTCGACACTTTGGCAAATGAGACAGCGTCCCTGATTCTTGATCGTCCACGGATGTCAGAACTCCGGATTCTTTCTCTCATTTGAGTGAAACGTGATATTCCAAGCATAGCTCTTTCTATTCTTCTTTGGAAGACCTGAATAGCGTTCTCATCTTGTTTGCGTAGGGCCCAGGTCTCTGAAGCATATGTTAATGCAGGAAGAATAGTGGAATCAAAGAGATGTGCCCGGAGCCGGAGGTTCTTCGTCCTCTTAGCTATTTCTTCGATGTTCTTGAAAGCGTTCCAAGTCGCTCTCTTCCTCCTGCGCAGCTCGGGTGCTAGGTCATTTGTCATGTTGACCTCTCGACCTAGGTACACATAGCTGTTGTATTCAGAGATGGTCGTTCCGTTGAGAGCGAATGGGGCGTCAGGAACGAGGCTGTTTTTCATAAACATTGTCTTCATAAGATTCAGCTGTAGTCCTACCTTTCCACACTCACGGTCAAAGTCGGCCAGCATTTGTGCCACTTGGCTGATGTTTGGTGTTATTAAAACGATGTCATCAGCAAAGCGGAGGTGCTGTAGTTGCCAACCATCTATCTTTACTCCCATTCCTTCCCATTCCAGTCGTCGCATGATGTTCTCGAGGGTGGCACTGAAGAGTTTCGGTGAAATGGTATCACCCTGCCGCACCCCTCTCTTGACATCAACGACCACTTCTTTGTAGAATGGTGAGATCCTGGTAGTGAATCCGCAATACAGCTCACGGAGGATCCTGATGTATTGGGCTTGAATGCCCTGATTGGCTAGGGCTTCAATGCTTCCGTCTCAACAGAATCAAAGGCCTTCTTTAAATCAATGAACGTTAAACAGAGCGGCATCTTGAACTCCCGAGAAACCTCAATGAGCTTGATTATCGTGTGGATATGGTCGATGGTGCTGAATCCTTTGCGAATCCTTTGTGAATAGTGCTGCAATAAACATAGAAGTGCAGATAGCGTTTCTGCAATGTGTTTTTCGACACCCAGGGTATATACCAAGAAATGGTTACTCTCATTTTTATTCTTACAGAAATGAACAGTCTATAGTCATGATGTTCTGCAGCTGAACAGATGGTACCAGAGATAGAGCTTGACTTGCATGCAACCACCCTGGTTTGACCCCCAGCACCACCAGGAGAGATCCCTGAGCACCACCAGGTGTGGTTCAAACCACACCTCCACCTTGAAAATAAAGTTACAATATGGTTCTTTTTCTATTGGTGAAGTGATAACTCCCTTTAATCCTTTCCCCACAAACCCCAATATAAATAAAGAATTCAGACTTCCAGAGAAGTCTATAGCAAACTCCTTGACCATAGTTTCTTTAACATCCTATACTCCTTGGTCCAGAAATTATATAACTCATACACTCTGAAAATCCAATTGTGGGAAACAATAGGCTGGCTTCAGGGGGAGTGATGAAATAAGCTCCAAGGACAAAGGGAAGTGGACAAGACTTACCTTCTAAGTCTCTAAGGATCCTTAGAGCATTGCAACTGTCTGGCTGCTCAAAATTCCATCCTCATCACCAATCGCCAATCATAGGGCTCTGGGTTCCCCTCCGTTCTGCTCAAGGAGCAGCTGGTATATTTTGGGAGTTAAGCAGGCAGAGATGGAGATGAACTTTCAGGAGAATTTCATATTTTTTAGTGAAACCAAACAAACTGTAGCTGTCACATCATGTGACTCTTTTATTCTCTAGTAATCGGAGGGTTCTCCCCACTCTCTCTTGATCTCTCTTGCTCTCTCTGTATGAGTGTGTTTCTGTCTCTGTCTCTTTTTCTGTCTGTCTCCATCTCCCACTCTCCATCTCTCTCTGTCTGTCTCTATGTCTGTCTTTCTCTCTCTTTCTCTCCTCCTGTCTCTGTCTCTATCTCTCTGACTGTTTCTCTTTCTCTCTATATCTCTCTCTCCAGCCTTGCACTTTCTTGGGGCTCTTATCCCTGTGTGTTATGTTTTCAGGTTCCCCCTTATCTCTCAGATATCAGGAGAAGTCAACCCCTTCCTTCCACCCTCCTTGAGCTCTCAGCTCATCTCAGGGTCCACAGTATCAAAGCCTTTTGCTAACAGCAGTCCCATGGTAGCAGCGTCAAGGTTGTCCATTCACTGGCTTCTGACTGAGCCCATGCTCTTAAAAGGCCTTACTTATAGGAGAGGAAACAAAGCCAGCATAATAGCAGAACAATGCCAAGGACATTCCTAGCTCTGTAAACCTTTGAGTTGACATGTCTACAAGTGTCCAAGACTTTGCTATTTTCCTAAGTCTTGTTTCAATGTCTCATAGTTCTCTCTAGGGATCCACTGTTTTTCTGGGTTCAGAAAAATTCTTGTAGGCACTCACACATACAGACATTCAAGGACTAGCTCCCATCCTGGGTCCCCAAATGCCACCTGGCCTGCAGGACCTCTACACCAAAAGTTTAGTAGTTCAATGTAAAAAAAGCCAGATACTATTTATTTTTTTTGCATTTTGGGTTACACCCAGTCGATGCTCAGGGGTTACTCCTGGCTCTGCCCTCAGGAATCACTCCTGGCGTTGCTTGGGAGACCATATGGGATGCTGGGAATCGAACCCAGGTCAGCTGTTTGCAAGGCAAACGCCCTACCCACTGTGTTATTGATCCAGCCCCAAAAGCCAGATACTTTTGCCATAAGAATGCCCAAAAGTTAAACTCTCACCCTGGTACAGAACAACCTACAAAGCTTTGTAAAGGATTATCTCAGGTCTGCTGGGGTGCTCAGTTAGCTGGATGCTCAAGATAAGCTAGCCAGCAGCACCCAGAGCACCTCCGTCTATAGATCTAATCAAACAGTCACTTAGCATGATCTATATACACAGAAGAATATAGTTAAACCAGGCAACAGTGAGTGAGGGCTCCTAACACACAGAAATAATCTCCATGTCTATAAACTCTAGGGCAGCTTTTCCCAGCCCTGGTTATGCAATGCAATAATGTAACCTACTGAGAACTTTTAAAAATTATCAAAGACATCCAGAAATAATAAATTAACAAATGTTACACACATCGAAGAGAAAATAATTTAAAGCAACCAACATCAAATTAATGAGAACTCCTAAAGGTGAGGCAAAATGTAAAGCATCCCAAGTAATTCTAATGTGCGTTCAAGGTTCATTGTCCTTTTCCCTGAACTACTTTTCATCTCCTTGTTTTACATTAGAACTGTCTGGGCACCTGATAAAATATAGCCTTTGAACCCGTCTCTAGACTAGTTGAGTCCAAATATTTAAGGCGGGGGACTAGGCATTTTATAAAAACTTTTTCAATGATCATTGTAGCCAGGTGAAATTGACTCAAAATCAAGAGAAAGTTCCACTCAAGGTAAGTGGCAGTGTTGGTGGTCAGTGTGGTCAAGACCTTCATGATTCTGCCAAAGTCTACAAACACTCTTGGACTCTAAGCCCTCAGCTCAGGAAAAAAAAATGAGCAAAACAAGCTCACTGTGAGGTGCACTGATTAACCTTCACCTGAGTTTAATATTCCAGAATCAGGTTCACTTTAAGTGAATTAGCTGATAACTGCCTGAGACTGAGGTACATTCAATCATTTTGCTATGGGCTACGTGTAGTAGGACTTATTCTTGGCCTGAACTTTATTTAGCATTAAGATAATGTTATATGGCAGAGTACGTGCCTAGCATGTGCTTGACCTGGTTAGTGCCCCAGTCCCATACGGTTCCCTGAGCATTGTCAGATGCAGTTCTGGAGGCCCTTGAACCACACTGGAGTGACCCAGATAATCCCTGGAACTGCAGGTTTCAACCAGCATTGCATCCTTGGCCCTCATGTTCAACTTCCATTTACATTGAGAATCATCAATGAGCCCCAGGGCCTCCAGAACACTGCCTTGGAGGACACCCCAAATAAATGAATATATGATTAGTATTAAGAGGCACACAATTTTTCAGACTTCACTTATTGTTCCAGAATCCCTGTGGTAATAATATCCTCAGATGCTCAAAGCCCTGATGAAATGACACAGGGTTTATATATAACCTACATGTATTTTTTTCTTTTCTTTAAATCTAAATTACTTCAAATACTTGTACAATGAGAACACTCCACAAATAGATGCTATAGTATAATGTTTAGGAAATAGTGACAAGGAAAAATCTGTACACATTCAATCTAAATGCAACCAGGATAGCTTAACTACACAGGCTACATATTTTCCAGGTGTGGTTGGTGATATCTATGTATATGCAACCTGGGTTTCTGCATATGGAGGCCAACTGTACTTGAATGACACTAAACTACTCTAAAATGTCTGTCTAGCAAGTGTCTTAACGTGTTATCTAATGTGTAATCTACAGTGTGGACCAAGTTTCTAGATTCTAGTAGAGAATCTAGCCACAAATTCTTGCCTTGAGAAATCACAGAATTATGCAAGGGGTATGGTGCTGCCAGAAGGTCAACCTGTACCTTTGGGACGAGTGCATCAGCAGCCTGATGGTGCCTTCAGACTTTCTGATACCCCAAAATTGACATTTGCCTTTGGCCGGATACCAGCAACTTGGGACCAAGTTTATCAAGAAATTAAATGGTCAAAAGTTAGATATGTGGAAGCCACACCCACAAACCATCTCCGGCTTAGCTATACAAATTTATTTATTGGCCTTATTTCAGAGACACATAAATCTCGAAAGAGATCAAAAGCCACAGTCAGGGCCAGCGTCACAGTGCACTGCAGGCTAGTGGGCGTACCTGCAGCGCATATGCCAATAGTTTATTTCTCTGGAAAAGATGACTACAAGAGCCACGATCCAGAGACACATAAAGGAATCTCTGAACCGAACAGCTCGCTACCGAGATGTCTCCGGACTTTAAGCCAGGCCGACTTCACTGGAGTGCCTCAAACGGGGGCTGGCATCATCACTCCACCTGTTCCCTAAAAACCCTGGAGGCTGCCAACTTCCAGAACCCAATGAGAAGTGCAAGTACACGGGTTCAGTGATGGCAAACTCCAGGCCTCAAAGGATTGGGGATGGGCCGGTCCTTCTCATGCCCTGCACCCCCCTTCCCATGGGACCCTGGAGGTCATGCCCACAAACTGCACCCCACTGCTACTTAAGCTTCTTAATGGCCTTGATCCAGAGACACACAGAATCTCCAAACTGAACAGCTCACTGCAGAGATTTCTCCAGATACTAATTATCTAAAATTTTAGAATTCCAGGAGCACAGAGCCGCTCTTGTGGCCACACAACACCTTATGCTATTCATAACAAGCAATACAAAAGAGAGTATGGGGGAGATTGTCTGTCCAGAATCAGGTTCACTTTAAGTGAATTAGCTGATAACTGCCTGAGACTGAGGTACATTCAATCATTTTGCTATGGGCTACGTGTAGTAGGACTTATTCTTGGCCTGAACTTTATTTAGCATTAAGATAATGTTATATGGCAGAGTACGTGCCTAGCATGTGCTTGACCTGGTTAGTGCCCCAGTCCCATACGGTTCCCTGAGCATTGTCAGATGCAGTTCTGGAGGCCTATTAGAGGCCTATTAGAGGTAGGGGATGGGGTGGGATGGGGCCTATTAGAGGCCTATTAGAGGTAGGGGATGGGGTGGGATGGGGAGGGGATACTTGGTGTTGGAAGACGTGCACTAGTGGAGGGTTGGGTAATCGATCATTGTATGACTGAAACCCAAACAAGAAAGCTTTGTAACTAGTTCATGATGATTTAAAATAATAATAATAATAAAGTAAAATTAACATTCTGAATTTTAAAAAAAGTAATGTGAAGTTCGCTTAATCAATGGCTGAATAAATAGCAGATATATATATATATATATATATATATATATATATATATATATTCAGGGCTGGAGAGATAGCACAGCGGGTAGAGCGTTTGCCTTACATGCGACCAAACCAGGTTTGATTCCCAGCATCCCCACATGGTCCTCCGAGCACCACCAGGAGTAATTTCTGAGTGCATAAGCCAGGAGTAAGCCCCGTGCATTGCCGGTATGACCCAAAAAGAAAAAAAAATGGGTTATGCAGACACAGCAATTTCTCACCAAAAGATTAACAGAAGGCCCAGATAGATGGTATAGGGGTTAAGACACTTGCTTTGCATGTAGCCAACTCTGTTTGATCCCCAGAACCACAGAAGGTTCCCTGAGTTCTGCCAATTGGGACCTCTGAGAGCAGAATCAAGAATCATACCTTTTAAACACAGCTTTGTGTGGCCCACCAACCCCCAGAAAGAAACCAACATAAATTTTAGAATCTCTCTTACCTTTTTATTCATTGCCAAGCATTCCGATGAGTGTTGTGATTTCCTAGTTGTGGTTGGTGCAACCATAATAGACCTCAACCAAACAGTAAGAGTAACAGTAAGGAGGCAAATGTTGCATTTGGTTTCTTTTTTCCAAAGGCAAATTTTGTGTTAAATACAAAAATATGCCATGATAAATCCCTGCTGGTATGAAAATCTCGGTGAAATCAGAGAATTCCATGTACAAACATATCATGCTGGCTATTGAATACAAGTAACAAAGGCAGAAAATGTAACTTCAATAAGCTTAAAGGGTTTTTTAATATGCATCCATGCATTAATCTAAGGCGCTTACTAAAAGTAAAACACAGATGCTAGAGAAGATACACTTTAAAGAATTTATTTATGGATTATGGGGTCTTTTTTTTCAGGTGAGGAAGCAGTAAAACGTGACCATTGATAGGATCTAGTTTTATACTTTTTTTTTTTAGTGACATCCAGTGGTTCTCAGGGCTTACTCCTGGCTCTGAGCTCAGGAATTGTTTCTAGCAGAGATCAGGGGATGATTTGGGGTGCCAGGATTGAACCCAGGTGAGCCACATGCAAAGCAACCATATTATCTGCTATACTATCACTTGGGCCCTAGTTTTATGCTTTGAAATTAGCTAAGTTTGGGGAAGCAAATACATAGAAGTGGAACTCCAAATGATGACTCCTGATGCAAGTTTGATATCCTAATTCCTGAGCCATGATCTCACCTACCTGCAGAATTTGTAGCTGAACCTTCATCCTCAAACAAAAATTAGTGATATGGGCTCTGGGGTTTAAGGAGATGGCTGTGCATTCTAACCAAACAGCATAGCCCAGGTTATCGCAGCATCAAGGCCATAAAATAGTTTATTCTACACCAGAAAATTGTCCCAGAATAAATTTTTCATTCAACACCTGAGATGAATGCATGAAATCCTTTCCTGAGATGACGTGATGAATGAAATTAATCTTTTCCTGAGAAAGGGGGGGAAAGACAGTCATATAATGTGAAAGCACATATATCTTGCTATGCATTCAAATAAGAATAGTAAGTATGTCATATTTCTATCTATGCCTACAGGGGCACACATACATATTATGGGTCATTTGCTGGTACCATTACAGGAGAGATTTTTTTCTTTTTGGGGTCACACCCGGCGATGCACAGGAGTTACTCCTGGCTTTACACTCAGTAATTACTCCTGGCAGTGTTCAGGGGACCATATGGGATGCTGGGAACTGAACTCGGGTCAGCTTTGTGCAAGGCAAATGCCCTACCCACTGTGCTATCGCTCCAATCCACAGGACAGATTTTTTAATTAACATTTGTGTTAATAATCTCATTGACATTCCCAATAAGTTTTTAGGACACAATGAATTTTCAAACACTAGAGTTCTTAATCTTTTGAATTTCCTGAGCTTTATTATAATAAACTCAAAGATAGCTTTGGATGGAGAATGATGAGAGGTCAATGAATTACATGACTATGACTGTGAGTTAGTGACATCTGGCAGCATTGCCAGTAATGTCGTGTAAGACATGTGTGTTGCCCTGAGCCTTGCCAGAGCATAATCCTAATGATGCAAGACATAACTGAGTGTTCAGTTTGTTTAAGCAAATTTTTCTGTGCACTCCTCTTATCTATCAAGTGTAGCCCAAATCACCACCACCACCAAGAACTGTAAACAGTTCAAATTATATAATGCAGAATTTCTAAATATTTCTTTTTTAACTCAACATCATCAGATACTCTCCACAGTCTTGATTTTTTAAATCCCCCTTCATCTGTGTGTATTCAGCATTTAATACAGAATCTGACACATGTTTCATAATTTTTTTCTCAGTTTCATAGATTAATTGTTTGTGAATGGTTATTTTTATTCCTTTACTTTACTGGTCGTTCTTCCAGGAATCAAACCTGAGATCTCATACATGCAAGACTTGTGCTCTGTCTCTGAGCTATAGCCCCAGTTTGAGTAATTTCTTTTCTAAGTGATTCTTGGATTGGAGCAGTATCACAATGGATAGGGCACTTGTCTTGCATGTGGCCTGACCTGTTTTCAATCCCTGGTACCCCATGTGGTTCCCTGAGCCTCACCAGGAATGATCCCCGTGCACACAACCAGATGTAAACCCTTAGGGCAGTCATGTATGACCCAAAAACCAAAGCTAAGTGCTTTCAATTTTTCTAAGGTTTTTTAGATTTTGATTAAAGATCCAAGTATCTTTTATATAGACATATATAAATTTGAGTTGCAATGCAACCATCAATGAAAATAAGCCATGATATTATCTCTTGGTTGCAGAGTGGCATTGGACTGACACTTGCTCTTTTTGCCTGTAGGTTAGACTGTAGTATCTTCACATTCTTAAATTATCACCCTTTTCATGATTTTGAAGAATTCTTTATTTGACAATTTTTTCAATAACTAATTTTTCTTGCTGGGTTATAAATTGCACTCCATCAAAAATGGCTTTATTCCCCAAAATGAAAGCTCAACTAACATAGTAAAGCAAATTAAAAGTGATAGCATCAATATTGTTCAGAGTTCTCTATTGTTTGTATTAGACTCAGTGATGAAAATGTACTTCTATTAAATATCTTATAGTAAATCATGCTGATTTATTACTTGTCCTACCATGGCACATAAAGTTGTTAATGAGAAGAATTTTTTCCCATTTGGCAGGCAACATGATATCATTTGCATTCTTTGATTAGGATATTAGTACAGGAAAAATCCTGAGCTTGTGATAATTATGAAAGCCTTGCCAAACAAGTCATGCCTCCACTCAATGCGCATGATTTACCTGGTTTCTTAAACATCATAAAGTTCACCACAAGACAAAGATTTATTTTATTTTATTTTACTTTACCGGTCACATCTGGCAATGCACAGTGGTTACTCCTGGCTCTGCACTCAGGAGTTACTCCTGGCAGTGCTCAGGGGACCATATGGGATGCTGGGCATTGAACTCGGGTCGGCTGCATGCAAGGCAAACACCCTTACCCTCTGTGCTATCTCTCCAGCTCCCAAGACAAAGCTTTTAAATTAGTTAATATGGGTGTATACTTCAGCAGAAAATACTTTCTTCTACATTCTGTAGCCTATGCTTTGGTTCACCCACAAATGCGTTCTTTGCCATTAATAAATTATACTCACATTTTCCAAGTTGCTTAGGTCCAAAACTAGGGTTTTGCCTTGGTTCCTATCTTTTTCTTATTTGCCATGTCTAATCCAACCACAAATCTTATTTTTTTCTACCCCTTCCAAATAGATCCAGAATCAACCATTTGGGATCAGTAGCCAAATCTCTCTCGCGCGCGCGCATGTGCTCTCATTTCTCACCTACCATCACTAGCATGCCCTATTGCAATAGTCTCTTGACCACAATACCTATAGATACCTAAGAGTCAGTCTTTTGCCCAATTTTATGTCTTCCTTTACAACTTTTATCTAAATCTTAGTAATGAAGGAACCACACTATTGGAATCTTTATGAATTCCTACCTTGTTTGAGATTATTTTCTTCCCAGAGTCTGTTTTCTTTCTGCATACACAAAAGTACTGGTAGTGGGAAAAAAAGGAAAAAGAACATGTAAACAAGTCCTCAAGTGACTCTTCATATTCCAGGAAGATTTGGATAAAGTGATACTCATTTTCCATATAGAAACATAGAAACAGACAGTTTATTTTTCACTCTATTCCAGCAATTCACCTTTTACAGAAGGAATGGCCATAGAGCGAATGGGGCATCAGGAACGAGACTGTTTCTTATAAACATTGTCTTCGTAAGATTCAGCTGTAGTCCTACCTTTCCACACTCACGGTCAAAGTCGGCCAGCATTTGTGCCACTTGGCTGATGTTTGGTGTTATTAAAACGATGTCATCAGCAAAGCGGAGGTGGTGTAGTTGCCGACCATCTATCTTCACTCCCATTTCTTCCCATTCCAGTCGTCACATGATGTTCTCGAGGATGGCACTGAAGAGTTTTGGTGAAATGGTATCACCCTGCCGCACCCCTCTCTTGACATCAACGATCACTTCTTTGTAGAATGGTGAGATCCTGGTAGTGAATCCGCAATACAGCTCACAGAGGATCTTGATGTATTGGGCTTGAATGCCCTGATTGGCTAGGGCTTCAATGACCGCTTCTGTCTCAACAGAATCAAAGGCCTTCTTTAAATCAATGAACGTTAAACAGAGCAGCATCTTGAACTCCGAAGAAACCTCAATGAGCTTGGTTATTGTGTGGATATGGTCGATGGTGCTGAATCCTTTGCGGAACCCGGCTTGCTCACATGGTTGTCCTTCATCTAGTGTTCTGCCAATCCTATTTAGGATGACTCGAGTGAACAACTTGTAGATGACAGACAATAGGCAGATCGGGCGATAGTTGCCAATGTCATGGATGTCTCCCTTCTTGAACAGTAGCATGGTCCTGCTGGTTTTCCATTGGGACGGAACCTTGCATTCAGACAGGTAGCGAGTAAAGAGCCGAGCCAGTGTATTGATGAATACTGACGGCAGGTTCTTCAGGTGTTCAGGTCTGACCTTGTCTGGGCCGGGTGCTGTTTGTTTCTTTACCAACGAAACGGAGTGTTGGATTTAGGAAGGGAGAACGTTGGGAACGACATATCCATCCTGTGGGATTTGGTATGTCGGCAAGTGGACATGGCTATCGAAGAGATTTGAGTAGAAGTCATGGATAATCTTCTCCATTGCCGTTCTGGAGGATGTGATGGATCCATCAGGACGTCGGAGGGCAGTCATCTTGGTCTTGTAGTTGGCGAAGGACAGGCGGGCGTAACGAATACTTTTCCCAGCTTCTGCCGCATCTACCAGCACTTCTGCTCTTCTCTCTTTGAGGTCTTCCTTGATCGCATCTCTGCACTGCTTTGCAAGCTCGGACATTAGCTTGCGGTTGCCTGAGGCATGCGCCAAACCACGCTGGCGAATTAGTTCAAGAGTTTTCGAAGACAGGTGTTTTTTTGTGGCTGTCTCTCTCTTGGCGTTCCTCACACATTCATGGAGGTGCTGAACCAGTCGATCGTATTCCTCGTCAATGTTGTCAACAATGGCATTTTCCCATGTTGCCGCAATAGTGCCAAAGAGTTCCCAGTTGGTGGTCGTTCTGGGAGTTCTCTTTTTGAACTTTGCAGCCCTTTCTCCCCGTTCTGTGAAGTAGAATTTTGCACGAAGGAGACGGTGATCTGATCCCGTTCGAAATTTTGGGACAACAGCGACATCGGTCAGGCAAAACCGTCGATTGAATATGATATGGTCTATTTCATTGTGGAATCGTCCACCGGGAGACTCCTATGTCCAACGTTTAGATTCTGCCTTCTGGAATTGTGAGTTACCATGGATGGTCTTGGTCGACATGATGAACTCAGACAGTCTCTCACCCTGTTTGTTCCATTCTAGGCCATGGGTCCCGATGTGAAGTTCTTCAGCTGATCTTCTCAGTCCTATCTTAGCATTAAAATCACCCACGATGATCTTGTAGAAGGTGTGGTCTTCTTTATAGAACTTCTCCAGCTCCATGTAGAACTTCTCGATTTCTCTTTCATCATAATGAGATGTTGGTGCGTAGACAACGAAGATAGAAACTGCAGGCAGTGAGCCACATCTATTCAAATGTAAATGTCCGATTCGGGTTGTTAGGCATTCGAATGAATCAATGCTCTTGGCCAAGTTTGTGTTGACAAGAACACCGACGCCTCCAACACCTCTTTTATCACATGATCCGAGGAACAATTCTTCTCCAGTGTCGAAAACGGCATGGTGAGATTCGTGCCTTCTTGTCTCGGTCAGACCAATGATGTCGTACTTGATCATTCGCGCTTGTACCATCAGGTTCTCGATGGATGCATCTGATGCTAGCGTACGTGCATTGAAAGTACAGACGATCATTTTTGTCTTCCTTCGTTGTGGCAGCCTAGTTCGGCCTTGAGATTTTGTCGGCCTCTCCTTTCTCATCCTTCTCAGTGCTGCCATGTCGGTGAAGCCTTCAGGGTCAGGTGAATGAGACCAGTTGTAGTTACTGGTTTTGGCATATCGAATACACAACGGATAGCTTGCCAGGCTCTTCCGTGCAGGCGGAATACTCTCGGTAGCTTGCCAGTCTTTCCGAGAGGGATAGAGGCTTTTGGGGCGACCTCTAATCACCCTTGTAGGTGTTACCATATTTGAACCCTATCAAATATGGTACGACAATTCCTGAAGATGGGTACTTAGTGTCTTATGATGTGTCGACACTACCTCCACTACCCAGCCGTTGCCACACTTCAGGACACTTTCCGGACCCCTGCGGCAGCTCTGGCCGAGACTCACGCACGACTAAAGACCCACAGAACAAGATAAGCGGAACTCTCTGAGACCTTGGACTCCAGCTCAGCGGACCCAGGGACAGAGTTTCTCTGCTTGCTCCCACCAACCACAGGTGACAAAGGGATTCTAATCAGGAGCCCCACCCTACCCTGCCCTATCTGCTTCCATTAACCACCCAGGGATGGGATTGCGCACAGAAGACCCACCCATTCGCTCTCAACGGAATGACCATCTCCGAATGCAACAGCTATGTGTACCTAGGTCGAGAAGTCAACATAACAAATGACCTGGCACCCGAGCTGCGCAGGAGAAAGAGAGTGGCTTGGAACGCCTTCAAGAACATCGAAGAAATAGCTAAGAGGATGAAGAACCTCCGGCTCCGGGCACATCTCTTTGATTCTACTGTTCTTCCTTCATTAACATATGCCTCAGAGACCTGGGCCCTACGCAAACAGGATGAGAACGCTATTCAGGTCTCCCAAAGAAGAATAGAAAGAGCTATGCTTGGAATATCACGTTTCACTCAAATGAGAGAAAAAATCCGGAGTTCCGACATCCGTGGACAATCAAGAATCAGGGACGCTGTCTCATTTGCCAAGGTGTCAAAAATCAGATGGGCTGGTAATGTAATGAGATTTAAAGACGACCGCTGGACTAGAGCTGTTACTAACTGGATTCCACAGGATGTCAAAAGACCACGTGGCCGCCCACCTACCAGATGGTCAGACTTCTTCGTCAAGATCATGAACGATCAGTTTGAGGCTCTTCATGATCCCAGAGCGAACAGATGCCATTGGGCTACACTAGCACGCGACAGGGACAAATGGAGATGTTACTGGCGCCCGCTCGAGCAAATCAACGACTAACAGGAAGTTAAGTGATTAAGTGATAAGTGATTAATGGCCATAGAGATACACAAACTTTTGTAAAAGAACAAAAACTGAGGTAAGATTGAATGTGTGTGTGTGTGTGTGTGTGTGTGTGTGTGTGTGTGTGTGTAGTTTTAAGCAGTAAATTTTAATTGCAACTTATAAAGAAAGAGCTCAAACTGTAATTTCATCCTAAACTGATGGGTACCATTAGAGGCTTGATATAGTTAGACAAAAGTAAAAGACAAAGATAAAACAGGTGACTGATCTTTCAGAGATGAAAATTCAGGGAGATTGCCAAGAATATTGACTTTCGTGCTTTGTGTAGATGGAAATGTTGCCAAATTGCAGGACTTTAAAAAGATATACTATTTTGATCTAATTAGAAGCTATGCTTTTAGTATGATTTGACAGGAAAAGGAATGAATCAAATGTGAAGTGAGTGAGAGACAACAGAATCAAGCAGTTCTCCTTTTCCTCTGGGAGTCCCATAAGGTTTTGAGTAAATAAAACACTAGGCCAGTAGACAGAAATGTGGAGATACCATGAATTTTAAGGGCATGCAGTATTTCATTGATTTACTGGGAAAAGAAATGGAGAGTTTCTGGGGCTGGAGTAATTGCACAGTGGGTAGGGCATTTGCCTTGCACGTGACCCAGTTTCGATTCCCAGCATCCCATATGGTCCCCTGAGCACTGCCAGGAGTAATTCCTGAATACAAAGCCAGGAGTAACCCCTGAGCATCATAGGATGTGACCCAAAACGCAAAAAAAAAAAAAATGGAGAGTTTCATAAGATTTATTATAAAGAGATAGAAACTACTTTCTTTGCAGTGGGGCTTTTGGGGGGGTGAGGGGTGACAGTTTGATTTTTGTGCCATGTAGGGAATTTTTTATAGGATAAACCTCTGTCCCTATCAGCTACCATGCCTCATGCCTCAGTTTCCTCCTCTCTACACCTGAGCATCAATAGCAATCACTGTACAGAGGAGTTGTGATGATTAAATGAGTTCAGAGAGAGAGACTGAGAACTCTCAACTGATACAGAACAAGTTCTCTATGCATATTCCTATTATTTAATGTTATCTTTTTTCCATAACTGAAATATAATTCTGGGTGTTTTTTTAAGTACATGGTTAAATTTATACCATACACAAGTTTGTTTTTATCCTTGGGGTTGAGGGGAGACTCCCAAGAAGCATATGGGAGCTTAGTGGCTACTCCCTGAAATACTTGGCCTGTGCAGGATTAAATGTGGTGATGCTAGGATTCTGAATATCCCCCCCTCTCCACTATATTCAGGGTCCACCAGAGCCTCTCTAGCAATTCACAGAGATCACTAAGACCAGATCCAGCATTTTTCAGAGTCTCCAGGTCTATAGATATCAGTGGTTTTTACAGGAGCCATGTGGTGCTGAGGATCAAACTTTGATGCACCCTAACGCCTGTACTATCTTCCAAACTCACACAAACCAAGGGTTTTGTGGACTTTTTTTTTGATGATGTGTGGAAGGAGGACACATGTCTTGCAGAGTTCAGTGTTTACTCCTGGCTCTGTGATCAGGGACCACTCTTGGTATTAACCTGGGGACTATATATAATGCTGGGGAACAAATCCAGGTAACCCAGGACCAACACAAGCACTCTACCTGTTTTCTGACCCCACATAAATTATTTTAGTGGCAGTTATCCATTTGATTTCCTCCATAAATTATTTAAATACCAAATTCATTATTTTCCTATTTTATTCAGTTTCTTGAAACTAAACTGCAATTATGGCTTAGCTGGTTTCTCCAACCTACTAAATAATAATTATGATCTCCAACTTGAATATTCTGAATTTCAGCTCTATTGTCTTGACACCAAATTCCCTTTCTAAATAAATAGAGGGAATATTTGGAAAAGATCTTTAAAAACTCCCAAAACTCAACTAATCACAGTCATCACTGTAGCAAAGATATAAAAACAATTTACCTGCAGCAAATCAATCATCTTGTTGACCCTTGTCTTTTGCCAAAAAAAAAAATTAATGAATGAAAAAAACATATAGTTACTCATCTAATCACAGAATAGTAGTCCGAGTATTATGCACATACTCAAGGCAACATAAGGCCCTGGGGAACTAACACCCCACTCCTCCTGCTCTGTTAAAGTGAAGTTTTCCAGAAGTCCCCAGAGCACTCCTCCCTCACTGCATAACTATGTCAGCTCCTAGTTTCCAGCTGAGATCAGCTGGGAATATGCAACAGCAGGCTCACCCAGAAGCTGGGGTTACAGTCATCCTAAACAAAATCGAGTTTTGTTGGAAAGAAAGAAAGAGGAATGGGTGCCAAGCAAGCAACTAACTGTGCCAACTGCAAATATCACAGGATTACCCAAGCTAGCAGGAGGAGAAGAGAACCAGATTCACCAGAAGCAACTTACAAGAGAAGGGGAAATGAGGGCAACAGTGCGAACAGATCCAAGACTCCTGCTCAGTTTGCAGACATCTATGAATGAAAATATTCTAAGACCCTAGCCAGGTAGTAGACTTAGTCCCATTGATTTTTAAATTCTTCCAACAAATACACAGAGCTACACTTAATTTTATTTCTAAAATAAAGTGATCATTTCTATTTCTTTGCACTGCAAGTGTGTGAAAGCATGTACCAATTTATGTATCTTATGAATTCAATCCTGTTTAGCATCTTTTCAGAGACACTGACATCTTGAAATAACCTTCACTAGAACCTAGAACAGGATGCAATTGAAATATTCAAGCCTCATACCAGTACCAACAGGGGAGACATCCCCTGTTTGATAGATAGAATGTCATTGATAGAATGTCAGCACAGATAGCTGCTGATGACAAAAATAGCTGAGAGAATTGACCATCATCTAAGAATGAGAGCCTTGGGCTGCAGACCCAACTCTCTTTATGTGGACATCTGTGTGATTCTTGGACTCCCCCTCAGACGTACACTGAGATGGGACTGAAAGTTGTTCCCTTCCATCTGGTCTTCTCCGACCCTCTGCTAGTATGGGGCGTTAGACAAGAGTCTTTCTTGTAATGTTCTCATGTTCTTTCTCCCAGGACCTTGGAGACTATCTGTTCCCAAACATAAGTCTCCCACCAAGTCCTCCATTTGTCCCTACCGCTATCCACCACCATCTGTCATTGAAATAGATTACAAATATGTAAGATGTTAGGGAAAATTTTTCATTTCAAGATTACAGTTATTATCCCATAAGGAGAAACTTACCAATGATTTAAGATGGCTGGTTTCATATCTCCCCAAAACTAGGCAATTTTAAAAAATTGTTAAAAGGATATATAAAATCACACTAAGCCTTTAGAAAAGAATTATAATTTATCAAATTTAAAAATAAACTTAGTGAACAATTTTTTCCACATTCAAAATTTATTGTAAAATGCAAGTACAGAACAAGCAACACTGGCCACTATTAAATATCAAACTGTTGACTGGAGCTTTTTTATTTATTTATTTATTTATTTTTAAATTAAAACACAGTGAGATACACAGTTACAAGGTTGTTCATGATTGGGTTTCAGTCATATAATGTGCCAACACCCATCCCTTCACCAGTGTACATCACCAATGTCCCCATAAACAATAAAAAATACACACTACTTGGGTCAAGGGCACATGTGGTAGGTCAAGACCTTCCTCTACTATTCCTCTTCATCTCCAAGTCATAGTCCTCTCCCTGCCTTTCCTTTCCTTTCCTTTCTCCTGCCTTTCGAAGCACTGCAAATATAGCAGTGCCCTGTCATTGTTCTGGCGTGCTGGGCTCTGTTTATAGCCATGATTATTTACTCCCAGACATGCTATCTGTTTTCACTGTTCCTTACATTTTTCCTCCTGGTTATCTCTATCACTAAGGAGAATAACAGACATGTACATGCTAATCTTTTGTTTTAGGGATTGAGACAAAGAAATGAACAATCGATGGGATCTTCCAGAAACCACA
Source organism: Sorex fumeus (assembly GCF_029834395.1). NCBI lineage: Eukaryota > Metazoa > Chordata > Mammalia > Eulipotyphla > Soricidae > Sorex > Sorex fumeus. The sequence continues at coordinate 17,577,931 of NW_026606060.1, forward strand.
GGAAGTCAATAGAGGTGAGTTAACAGAAGCTGCAGGAGTTCAGAAGATTCTGGAGAGTTAGAATGCTTCTCAAGGAGATGAGTTGGCACCACTGACTATACCTTCCTTAGAGAACCTACACATTTCCCAAATCTTGTTAGAAACAAAAACAAAAACCTGGACTTTTCATATGCAGATGGACAGATGGCCTAGATACATGTGAGATAATGTTCAACCTCACTTATTATTAGGGAAGTAAAGTCAAAACTACCATTAGATACCATCTCACACACATGAGAAAGCATCAGAAAGAATGGAAACAAGCACTGATGAGGACACACACACACACACACACACACACACTCTGATACACTGTTGATGGGAAAACAAATTGATGCATCTTCTATGGAAAACAAAGAAGGAGCAATAGTCCAGTAGGGAGGGCAATTGCTTTGAACATGGTCAACACAAAGTCGATCCCTGGCATCCCATATTGTCCTCCTGTGAACTTCCAGGAGTAATACCTGAGCACAGAGACAGAAGCAACCCCTGAACATTGCCAGGTGTGGCCTAAAAACCAAAAGAATTAAAATAAAAGATATTAAAAGGGGAGCTCCATATGCTCTTCAATATTTGCATTCCTGTTTATAGCAGCATTATGCACAATAGCCAAAATATGAACTCAGTCTAAATTCTCATCCATAGATTACTGAATAAAGAATTTTTAGTATATGTGTATATATACATATTTAGTGAAACATTACCATATATATATATATTTAGTGAAACATTACCATATCTTTAAAAGATGAAATTTTGTCTTTTGGGAGAAAATGGATGGATCTTGATGTGATAATGCTAAGTGAAATAAGGAAGTAAATGAAAGATAGTTTCATTCATATGTGGACTGTGAATGACTAAGTCAAACAAATAGGAAAAGACTCAAAGACTAGAAGTCCTAGCTCCTAGTTAGGTATATCTATGGTAGCAAATGAGAGAAAGACTCGGAGGACTGGATAGAGTGGTCTTCATGATCTTAGGAAAGCCCTGGACTTTGGTGGTAGATGCAGGATATACAAAGGCATGAATCCAAAGCCATGGAATTATATAATATTCTATAAATATTAATAATAAATCAATTTTTAAAAATCACTGGCTTGGAACAGTGAAAAAATCAGGATTTTTTTTAGTTGGAAGATGAATACATCTGGTCAATACACTCAGATCTGGGTTCTGAACATGAAAGTTCTGGAGATTACCAGCTTCTAAATAGCAAAGCAAAGAAATTTCTATTTTGTTCTCGTCCCTAAACAAACATTAAATACCACGTAGAAAAGTGATAAAAATAAAATACCCTCCAATGACCTAAGTGGTAACTCTAATCCTGAACAGATAAGAAGCAGATGAATGACAAACACTTAGTAGACCCAAAAGAGAAAAGAAATCTCAGCGTTTCTGTGGGATGCAGGGATGAGACAAGCTAATGAGACAAAAGCATTTGACACTGAAGTGCCCTGGGAGAGATTAGAAGCTACCGAAACTGATCCAAATCAGAGGGTGTAAGGAAGTCAGATGCTAAAAAAAGTGCAGAGTTTTAAAAGATTATAGTAGGTTGAACTGTATGCAATTGTCTCTTGCTTTGGATGAAATCATATACTTCCAAAATCCATGTGTGGAAGTCCTAACCTTAGTATGGCAGAACGTGGCCTTATTTCGAAAAAGGGTAACTGCAAATGTCCTTAGTTCAGATATGGTCATTAGAGTGGATGATGAAATCAGTCAGTATGGCTGATTTTTTTTAAAGGGAAAAGGTGCAGGGGTGGGGGGTACGTGGGGGGGGGGGGTCGTGCTTTGGTGGGGAGAGTGGGGGCAGGGAGCTGCAGGAGCAGGGACATGCACAGAGAAAGGACACTCTGTGAAGATAAAAGCAAAGATTAGATGGTGCCCCTGGAATCTAAAGAATGCCACCAATTTCCCAGAAACCAGCCACAGCTGGGTGAAAACACCAAGCAGTTTCTTTCCCATTCCTCAGAGGCGAACAACTCTGCTAACATCTGGATTGTGGGCTTTTTGCCTCCAGACCGTGAGGCGAAGATTTCAGTTGTATAAGCCCTCCAGTTTGTTAAGGACTTTGTTAAGGCAACTACAAAACATCTATCTCTGACACTTTATAAGCACTCTCCTTCCATTGTTCATTGATTTGCTCGAGCAGGCAGCAGTAACGTCTTCCTTGTGAGACTTGTTATTACTGCTTTTGGCATATCGAATAAGCCATGGGGAGCTTGCTGGACCCTGCCATGAGGGCGGGATACTCTCGGTAGCTTGCCAGGCTCTCCGAGAGGGGCAGAGGAATCGAACCCGGGTTGGCTATTTGCAGTCTCTTGGATGTCAAGCAGATCAGGGTTTAATAAGTGTTGCATCCACAGATAGAGATCCACTACGTGAAGCTCCACTAAATGCCAAGGGGCATCTCCAGAGTATGGGGCATGGAGTATGGGGCATGGAGTATCTCCAGAGTATGGGACATGGCAGATGTAGGTAAGAGGACAAAGAGGCTTCAGAGAGAAAGATGCATTTGAGCCAGTCATGCTAGTCCCTGCAGCTGCAGAAAGGGATGATGCCAGAGGCTGCCACCGAGTCTCAAGCTCACATTCTGAACATTACTTCTCACTCTCATGCCTGGATTGCACTGGGGAGGCTTAAACAGAGACCCTAAGAATCAGATTCTATGAAAAACAAAGCCACAGACAGTGAGAAAATATTTTCAGATCACACATCTAATAAAGAACTCGTATCCAAGAACATAACAAGGGCTCTCAAAACACAAATAATAAGAGAACAATTCCTTTCTTTTGAGATTGGTAAGAATCCAGCAGCTGTCTCACCAAAAATAAATGAACTGCAAATAAACACACAAAATCATGTTCAACATCATTCATCATCAGGAGAATGTAAACCAAAACTATAATAAGATGCCCACTGCCTGGTTATTAAATTGAATAAAATTTAAAAGATTGGTCAGGGATCAGGAGCTGGCTCAAGTGATAGCCAGAGCATATTCCTAGCATTTGTGAGACCCTGAGTTCAGTCCCAATACTACCTACCCTATGCACCCAAGCCTGGGGTCTCCAAGCACTGCTGGGCAGAACAGAGCTTTAGACATGCACTCAGGGGTGACATATAGGGAGTAGCTCCAGGCCCCAACTTCCACTCTAGCACCACTGGTCATGGCATCTATTAAAATAATAAATATATAAATAAAAGTCTGATCTCATCATGCTCTTGAGGAGGACATAGAGCCACTCTCTTGCACTGATAATGTAAAATGGCACATTCACTTTGCAAAAACACTTCAGCAGTTTCTTTTCAAAAAGTTAAATGTGCAGTTATCACACAAATCAATAGCTCCCTTAGGCATTGATTTGAGGTGAATGAAAGCATATGTCCACACACAGACTTGTTCATAAATATTCACTGCAGCTCTCTAAAAGCTAAAACCTGAAAGTAGCCCAAATGTTCATTAATACTTTACTAGATTAATAATTTATTACATAATCATTCAATGGAATACTACTCAGCAATAAAAATAAACTATAAAGATGTGGGTCAAGATGTATGGATCCCAAAATAAGTATGATGAAATGTGTATAATGGCCACAATGTAGAAATAACCTGTGTTCATAAATGGGCAATTAGACAAAAATATGGAACAGATACACAATAAAATACTACTCAGCTATATGCATTACATTAAATCTTGCCATTTGTGATAACATAGATGACACTTAAGAGGATAATGCTAAATGAAATAAGCGAGAAGGAGAAAGACAAACACTGGATGATTTCACTCCTAAGTGGAATATGAGGAAACAAAGCTAAGAAGGAAATAGCTGAAAAATCTTAACCTTAGATTCAGAGAGTAGCTGAGATTTTCAGTGAAGCAGGAACCGTGAGAGCAAAAAACACAGTGGGATCAATAGAATTGGGTTTTAGGCAGACTTTGGAGATATAAAATAACGTATATTTGAAGAGAGGACATGAAATACAATGGTTTGCAGAGGTTTTATTATTTCATAAATGGGAACATACCAATTACTCAGGATATATTTATTCTTGTATTCTGAGTGGAATATAGAAAATAGGGCCTGAGAAAGGCCATTGTATGAGTTCTTACATGCCTTTAATATCAATTCCATAGAGGTCACCAAGATCTTCTGATGTGGTTCATTCGGACAAAAGGCACACCATAAAAATGTAACCATTCTAGGAATTAAACCAACATGATTAAAAGATTGCATTCAGATTTTCCATATATAATAATAGCACAGTTACACCCTTGAATGTCTTTGGTTAGACTCCGAGTTGACAGGCCTCACTTGTTGGTAAACAGATGTATATCTGGAGTCCAAAACAATTTTATCTTATAACCTATCAGAGTGCTTGACCTCAGCCTTTTGATTTCTCTGCTGTCAGACAAAAGCCCTACTCCTCAGGCTGTGACCTCACCAGCACCACTCTGCTGCATGGGGCTCTAGAGTCTGTGCTGAAGACCATCACCTGGTCCATTCTTGGGCTATGACATTGTAGGCAGCAACTGCTAGATTGCCACAGAAACCCACCTCCTGTTAAGTACTTATACCACACTTCCTTATTAGTGCTATAGAGAGCTTTCATGGAGAAGCACTTTCCTTTCTTTTTTTTAAATTATTTTATTTTAATGAATCACCGTGAGATACAATTACAGATTTACAAACTTACGTGCTTACGTTTCAGTCATACAACGATCGAGTACCCATCCCTCCACCAGTGCCCATTCTCCATCACCAATGTTCCTAGTATCCCTCCCACATCCCTCACATCCCCAACCCCCCCCACGCCGCCTCTGTGGCAGGTGAATTCTCTGTTTACTCTCTCTCTCCTTTTGGGTGTTGTGGTCTGCAATGCAGCTATTAAGTGACCATCATGTTTTGGTCTATAGTCTACTCTCAGTACACATCTCCCATCCCTAGTGGGGAACACCAAGTAAAGGATGCTTGGAAGGCACTTTCCTTTCTACTCATAGTCCTCTTCTTTACGTCTGACCCTTACAAGCAAGAATTAAGCAGAGGACAGAGTAAGGGCATAAATCCAAAGGCGGCCTTTGTATCTGCGTGTGCCTAGCTGCTTCCTCCCTCAAGGTCACTCACTCACTCCATCCCCGGGCAAACTTGACATGTCTGACTCCTTGAGTGTGAATGGCTGGCCAGCTCCAAATCTGTGTGAGTGACACACTGAATGCCACTGTTTCTCAAACTCCCTTGAAGTCCATCCTACACACAACTACCTTTGAATCACCTGAGCAACTTTGAGAAGCCACAGCATCCAGAACCCAATCAGACCACAAGTACTTGGACGAGTTCTGTACTGAGGAACTGGACTTTTAAATCTCCAAGTGACTATAATGTACAGTTGAGGACTGATTGTTTTAACAGAAGCTGAAGTTCATGCTACAAATGCATCACCAATTCTCTTATTTTCTTACGACAAATGGAATTGAGAATTAATTTACCTTATTTTGGATGACTGCCTCCTCAACCTCATTTTTGTGCCTTTTTCCTATAAGTTTATTATCAAAAAGTAAGGAGGCTAAAGAATATTTCATAGAAGAAGCAACACAAAATAAAAAACCAAAACCGGGGACTGCAGAAAGTCTCAGTACAATCAGAAAAACAAAATTTATGCTTCAGTAAAACACATACAGGAGATCACCTACTCCCACCTTTGCTTTCTGCTGTTTGTTTAGTGCTAAAAATGCTAAGTTTTGTAAAGAAAGCATATTTCAGACTCTGTCTTCACAGGAAGCCTTCTGTATCTTCTGTTAAAATGACGGCACTTAGAGTGATGTATGAATTTCAAAGAGGTAACGTCCAAGCTCATCTAGGGTTTTCTTGGGCATTATTATTCATGAAGCCCTTTCTGCGCTCTATTTGAGGATATCTGTAAGCTGTTTTCAAAGACCAGGGACCCCTACTGTAATAAACAAGTCATTTACATGGAGGAAATGAAAAACCTGCTATGTCTGCCAAATGATGGCAGACATGCCTGAGCAGAGGATGGATGAAGTGAGATTAGAGAAAGCTGAAAACTGGGTTAAAATACATCAAAATTGCCAAGTGATGTAGAATGTACCAACAAACAACAGAGTAGATGTTACTGCCTGGATTATATCGAATTCATGCTTAAAAAAAAACTACAAAACATAAGAGTTGGTCAAATTATAGCCCAGTTGTCTTAGATAGCTACTTTGCCTTTGTGAAAAGTTGTTGCATTTCCTATTGACTCTTTCTCCAGCCATAGGAATATCCTAGGATTAAACATTTAAATATGCTTAAATTCAGATTTAAACATATTGATTCAGTTTTCCTAGACTCTGACTCACTGAACAGCCCAGTTTTGCCACTGGCTAGAAGAGCAGCTCAGTCCTGACACATAAGCAGTGGACACCTGTTGACAGCTTCAAAGGCAACTGAGCAAGAAATGTGCCTGGCCCACCTGAATACCTGTCCTGAATACCTGTCCCTTTCATAAAGAATCATCCCACATCATAAAGTTGTTAGTGTCAAGTTCACTTGTTATGTTTAACAATAATTTCAAGGGCACTCAACCTGTGCTCCACTGTTCATTTGTCAGTTTGAACTCATTCATTCCTTACAACAACCCTCTCTGTGAGAGAATTACTACTATACTCTCTATGCCACAGATGAAGAGTCAGAGCCACACAGGAAGATGGAGTCACGTGTTCAAGCTCTCACAGGGAGTGAGGGGTGGAGCTAGGATGTGAAAACAAGCCAACTGAGAGTTCTTTGAACTACTCCTTCATACTCTGCCCTTCTGGCTATTATTTGACCTGTTCATATCTTTATGTGACACTGCTATGTGATTGCTTAAAAATAGTTCTCTGCACTTCTGGGAATATAGCCCAGGGGTGCAAGAAAAAAGCACAGTAGAAATGACATCGGCACCTGTATGTCCATTGCAGCACTGTTCACAATAGAATCTGGAAACAACTCAAGTGCCCAAGAACAGATGACTGGTTAAAGAAACCCCGGTACATCTACATTATAGAATACTCTGCAGATGTTAGAAAAGATGAAGTCATGAAATTTGCTTATTAGTGGATGGACATGAAGAGTATAATGCTAAGTGAAATGAGTGAGAAAGAGAGGGACAAACATAGAATGACTGCACTGATTTGTGAAATATAAAATAACATAATATGAGACTAACACCCAAGGACAGTAGAGACAAGGGCCCGTTAAGATTGCTCCACAGTTGGAATCCTGCCTCATGAGCTGGGGGAGAAGGCAGCTGGGATAAATAAGGAATCACTAAGTCAATGGTGGTTGGAGGGATCGCTCAGGATGGGAGATGTGTGCTGAAAGTAGATAAAGAACTAAACATGATGGCCTCTCACTATCTGTATTGCAAACCATAATGCCCCAAAAGTAGAAAGAGATTATGGAGGAATTGTGTGCCATAGAGGCATGGGTAGGGGTGGAACGGGGGTCTGGGAGGGATACTGGAGACATTGATGGTAGAAAATGTACACTGGTGAAGGGATGGGTGTTCGATCATGTATGACTGAAACTCAGTCATGAAAGCTTTGTAACTATATCTCACGGTGATTCAATAAAAAAAAATAGGTCTCTGCTCAGGACAAAGCAATAGTATAGCAGGTAGGGTGCTTGCCTTGCACATGGTTGACCCTGGTTCACTCCCTGGAACTCCATATAGTCCCTGAAGCCTGCCAAGAGTGGTCCCTCAGCTCAGTCACAAAGCCAGGTGTAAGCTCAGGAATACACACCTCTAGCTAGTTCACAGGTGGTGCTGATATTCTGAGATCACACTTGGAGGACTGCTGATCTAAAGCATTGTTTTCCACTGTTGAGAGACTTTAGGCTAGCAAACTTTTAGGCCTTTATCCTAAGGCATTTTTGTATCATTGGGAGTAGTAAAATCTCTCCTAGAGAAAGAAGATCCAAATACTATCCATTAGATTGTGTGCAGAATCATGGTTTCTTTGCATTCTCTTTCTGAGAAAGAAAGGAGGGGGGGGGTTAAAATTAGTTAGTAAACTAGGAAGGACATTTCAGAACCCCCTGAGACTGGCAAAATGGGCTGCTCCAGGAACTTGGGTTGCTGGAGAAAGGCCAGGACTAGCTATAGCACCTGGTGACCATCTGGCATTGGCTCCACTGAAGGAAATTGTCCTCCAGCATTTGATCCTATGTACATTTATCCCCTAAATCACCTTGTTCAAGTAAATAGGACATTGTTGTTTCTAATCAGCACACTCTTACTTTAATTTTTTAAAAAATGATACATTTCATAGGTTTTAAAATAGAAAATATGAATCCTCAGAGTGTAAGCCACATTTAGTTCCTTATCAATCAAACAATATTTTCCGGTATTCCATGAGTGGCACAAACAAAATATAAAACATGGCCTCATCCCACATAAAACTAACAGTGCAGCTGGGAAGGCAAATAACTCTCACTGAGACAGAAAAGCACACAAATAACAGAATTGATAGAGATTTCACTTATTGTTTACAAAAATAAATCCTTTTTATAGTAATATTATATTCTTGCTTGATATATTCAACAAATAGAACTTGAGCTGGGTTGGAACTATGGAACAAAAATCAAGAAAAGTTATTTGTCATTAAGAAGTTTAAAGTCTACAAAAGAAGACATGTATCACGGCAATTATCAAACAAATGTGATGAGAACGATAGCACAGAGTAGGGCAATTGCCTTGCACACAGCCGCAGCCAACCCGGTCAACCCGAGTTCAGTTCCTCTGCCCCTCTTGGAGAGCCCTGCAAGCTATCAAGAGTACCTCGCCCACAGGGCAAAGCCTTGGGCAAGCTACCTGTGATGCATTCGATATGTCAAACACAGTAACAACAAGGCTTACAATGTTACTGGCCCCACTTGAGTAAATCGATGAACAACGGGAGGACAGTGACAGTGACAGTGATGAGAACTGTTAAAACTAGTAAAAGAGAAATGCATGGGCTGCTATAAAAACACAGAGGGTGATCCAACTACTCTTTCTAGACCCAGAAACTTTTAACATGTTTTTGAAAAAGGATCCTGAACTGAGGCCAGAAAAGAGAGTGGGAAACAGTCGAAGGCATAAGCAGTACAACAGATAGGACTCAGCATCCTAAAGGCACATCAAAGATTCATGAGGACAGATTCCAGAATCACCAGTGAAATCACACTGCCAGAGCAGGAGAGGTAGTTACCGGAGCAAGATGGCTCTTACACGCATGGGAGTAAAATTGTACCCATTGGAAAGGAAGCCATTGCAGAGTTGTAAGTCAACGTCAGATTGTGGCAATCATTCTGGGAGAGAGTCTCCAGGAGAGTGAGGAGAAAGAAAAAAAGATTAAAATAATTCAGATACAAGATAGTGAGGATCTGAATTTAAAAGGGGGAGTGAGAAGAGGCAGATATAAAGTTAACTAAAATACAGATTTGTTTGGCACTCAGGGCATCTTTAAATATAGACCATACAGGTGAATGAAAAATATAGCTTAGTAACAACATGGAGAGAACGGCTTTCACATGAGTAAGGGAAAAAAGTAATTGAGTAAGTAAAGGTGTAGACAATCTAAAAGAAAGCAGAAAAGGAGTAGAAAAGATGTGGCAATCATGTTTGGTCTATACTTGATCATTGTATAACTGAAACCCAAGCACAAAAATTTGTAAGTCTACAACTGTACCTCATGGTGTTTCACTAATAAAAATTTTTTAAAAAAAGAAGAATATTTTAAAAAAAAGATGTGGCAAGCAAAAACTAATATTCTTAAAATGAATACAAAATATGATAAATGTAATCAAACTACAGTCCTAAACTGAAAAATAAAAATATTCATATTGGATTTTAAAAGTTTAGTTTAGTGTCATTTATGAAGCAATACCAAAAAGCATCAGTTCTCAAAAGTTCAAAGGACAAAATTATATGTAAGCATGGGCTGGAGCAATCACAGTGGGTAGGGCTCTGCCCTGCACATGGCACAACATCCCATATAATCCCCTGGGCCTGCCAGGAGTGATCCCTGAATACAGAGCCAGAGTGAATCCTGAGCACAGCCAGTTCTGGCCCAAAGCCAAACAAAAAATTATGGGAAAACAAAAACAAAGAAAGTGAATACAAAACCAGGCAAAATAAACATTAAGGGATAGACTTGTGAGAGAATGAAGAATTAACATAATGTTTTTTTAAAGACTAAGAATTCTAAAGTTCTGAGTCTCTGATAATAGCCTCACATTTTTAAAAGCAATCTCAACAAAGCCACTATTTGTTTGGGGCTGGAGTGTGTGTTGGGCCACATCTGGCAGTGCTCAGTGGTCACTCCTGGCAGTCCTGGGGGACTGTGGTGGAATTGAACTGGGACCAGCAGCATGCAAGGAAAGCACTTTAACACCTATATTATCTAGTTCCAAAGTCATGATTTAAGTATAAAATTTTAACATACCTCACTGAAGCACTGAAAAGCAAAGCAAATATATAGACAATAAAAATACAAAAATCTTTTTGGGGAAATAAAATGAGAAATCTAAATGAACAGTCTAACTAAACACTGTCCCCAACAATTGTTGGATAAGTTTTCCAGTTAAAAAACAGGTGAAAAAGTAGGTGAAAAAATAGATGAAGCCATTTACCAGAAAATAATTTTTTAATATAAATGGGTTGGTAAACATAATTTTATTTTTAGAGCAAAAAATCTATTTTTATTGACCATGCATATTTTTCTATACAGTCATAAGTCTTTTTTAATAATTTCTAATACTCATAAAATTGTAAGATATTTTGTTTATCATGGGCTGGAGCGATAGCACAGAGGGTAAGGCATTTGCCTTGCACGCAGCCAACATGGCCGAATCGAGTTCAATTCCTCCACCCCTCTCGGAGAGCCCGGCAAGCTACAGAGAGTATCTCACCCGCACAGCAAAGCCTGGCAAGCTACCCGTGACGTATTCGATATGCCAAACACAGTAACAACAAGTCTCATGATGGAGATATAACTGGGCCTGCTCGAGCAAAAATCGATGCATAACAGGAGGACCATGACCATTTCTTTATCATTATTTTCTTTTTCTTTTCCTTTTTTTTTTTTTTACACATGCTAGGGGAAAAGGAAGCTCAGATAGAGGAGGGAGCACCAAGTAAAGGATGTTGGGAGGATCCTCCCAGGATGGGAGAAGCATGCTGAAAGTAGACTATAGACCAAACATGATTGCCACTCAATGCCTCTTTTGCAAACCACAACACCCAAAAGAAGAGAGAGAACAAAAGGGAATGCCCTGCCACAGAGGCAGGGTGAAATGGGGGGGGATGGGGGTGGGAGGGATACTGGGATCCGTGGTGGTGGAAAATGGGCACTGGTGGAGAGATGGGTACTTGATAACTGAAACCCAAGCACAAAAATTTGTAAGTCTAAAACTGTACCTCATGGTGTTTCACTAATTTAAAAAAAAAAGGTAAACATAATTTAAATGCTCATCCTCAAACTGGCTCAAATTGACCAATTTGATCAATCAAATGTAAGTTGGTCAAATGCAAAGCCAATGAGCTCTGGTGCTGGTGAAATCTGAATCTCGGAGAAATCTAGTAAAGGAAGCTCAACAGGCCTTGACAGTTTGGAGAAGGTGTGGCATGATCACGTGAAGTGGCCCTTACAAATATCCCTCCATCCAGCAACTTCACTTCTAAGAGAAATTATTAGGCAGATTATTAGCACCCAGTTCGCCATGACAAAATTCCACAAAAATACCACAAAATGAGTGGTTCCAATAACAGAGACACAGTTCTGAAAATTGTAAACCCACGATCAAGCTGCCAACATTGTGCTTCTGAAACTCCTCTTTTTAGTTCCAGAGGGTCTTGTTACCTCCTCACACTGTCATGTCTCAGTACACTCTCCACAGGTCCTGATTTCCTCTCTGTACAAAGGGATTAGAAAGTCGGGTTACACTGGGGTTCACCTTAGCAGGCTCATTTTGACTTAATTACTACTTTGAAAGTCCTATTCCAAATATCTCACTCACAATCTGAGGTTAGGATTTCAACATCGGAAGTTCAGGCAGGCACAATTCAGTTCAAACCAGTTTCCTTACAGCAGATCTCCCTGGTGGCGCAAAGGATCTTTATTGCATTTCCTATAACAGTATGCAACAACCAAAAATATTAAAAATTACCTAAAAGTAATCACCAGAATATTAATGTAAAGCATTTTAAAATAACATGCTGATATGAAATGAATTAAACATATCTCTAAATAGGGATGACTATAAATATATATGTTAGTAAAAAAATTTAACTTGTGAAACAGTACATAAAGAATGATGCCATTTATACAAGGTTTTAAAATATGCATAGCAATATATTATTCAAGGAAAGTTAAGTAAACTAAGGCAAAAGAAATTCATGAAAATAAGGTTGGGAAATGCACTTAAAGAAGAGGACAGAGAGACTTTGATTGCATTGGTCATGTTTGACACCTTAAACTGGTAATAAGGTATCCTTGCATTTATGATATTATTACATGTAGAGTATAATAGAATGTCTGAAATGCTTATCACAAATTAAAACTAAATTAAAATATTTATGAGAATTATGGTGTTCTGTTTTCCATTTTCTTTTGTAAAGTTATTTATACCGTTTTGAGCTTTCTTTTACTTAAAAGAGGGCATAGATCTTCCTTTAATTTTTAAAGGAGCTCTACTGTGTACAAGACCTTTAAACATCCAGCAGAAATATTAATAAAACAATTCGGGAAAAATAGACTACTGCTCCAAAAGGCAATGCTACATTACCAAGACAGAGAGTGATGAGAGAAGAGAAGAACAATGGAAATGAGAAGAGTAAGATGTTTTATGGCTAATAAAATTCAGGATACCAATAATCACATATGTAAATCAACCTGGAGATTAAAGCTTAGGGGTTATATTACAACAATGAGCACAATAATGAATTTGGATATTGTTCTGATTCTACTCATATTTCTAACTTCACCTATGATACAAAGCAAATGTGCCTTTTATATTTAAAAGAAAATAATCAGGAGCCAGAGAGATAATACAGCAAGTAAGGTACTTGCCTTTCTTACAGCTGATGGCAGAGCCAGGAGTAAAAAAAAGTCCTAAGCACCACCAGATGTACCCTCTCTCCCAAATTAAATTTAATTGAAAAATAGAAAAATAAAAAAGAATAATTTCTTTTCCATGTAGCTAACATGACTGTCACGTTAGAAAAGCCTTTCAAATCCTACTCAGACATTCTTAAAATTGAAATTAGACATATATATTAACAACTTTATTAAAAATTAAAATATTGGATTGATTAACTATATCAGCAAAGATTGAAATTATAAACAAAATATTAATGAATAAAATACATACCACTTTATCAATGGCATTAAAATCTTGGTGAAACGTTAATATTTTATAAATGTTCATTAAACCCTACAAAATTCCACAGGATGGATATGTCATTCCCAATGTTCTCCCTTCTGAAATCCGACACATCATCTTGTGGGTAAAGAAGTGAACAGCACCCGGCCCAGACAAGGTCAGACCCGAACACCCGAAGAACCTGCCGTTAGTACTCATCAATACATTGGCTTGGCTCTTCATACACTACCTGTCTTAATGCAAGGTTCCATCCCAATGGAAAACCAGCAGGACTGTACTACTGTACAAGAAGGGAGACATCCACGACATTGGCAACTATCGCCCTATCTGCCTATTGTCTGTCATCTACAAGCTGTTCACTCGAATCATCCTGAATAGGATTGGCAGAACACCAGATGAAGGACAACCGTGCGAGCAAGACAGGTTCCAAAAAGGATTCAGCACAATCGACCATAGCCACACGATAACCAAGCTCATTGAGGTTTTTCGGGAGTACAAGATGCTGCTCTAATATTTATTGATTTAAAGAAGGCCTTTGATTCTGTTGAGACTGAAGTGGTCATCGAAGCCCTAGCCAAACAGGGCATTCAAATTCAATACATCAGGATCCTCTGTGAGCTGTATTGCGGATTCACTATCAGGATCTTACCATTCTACAGGGAGGTGATCATTGACATCAAGAGAAGGGCTCAGCAGGGTGATACCATTTCACGGAAACTCTTCAGAGCCACCCTCGAGAACGTCATGCAACAACTAAAATGGGAAGGAATGGGCGTGAAGATAGACGGTCGGCAACTTCACCACCTTCACTTCGCTGTTGACATTCTTCTAATAACACCAAACATCAGCCAAGTGGCACAAATGCTGGCTGACTTCAACTGTGAGTGTGAAAAGGTTAGACTACAGCTGAATCTCATGAAGACAATGTTTATGAGAAACGGTCTCGTTTCTGACGTTCCATTTACTCTTAATGAGAGGATCATCTCCAAATACAACAGTTATGTGTACTTAGCCCGAGAAGTCAACACGACGAATGACCTGGCACCTGAGTTGCTCAGGTGGAAGCGCGTAACTTAGAACGCCTTCAAGAGCATTGAAGAAATAGCTAAGAGGACGAAGAACCTCTGGGTCCAGGCACATCTCTTCTATTCCACTGTTCTTCCTGCATTAACATACACCTCAGAGACCTGGGCCCTGCGAAAACTGGATGAGAACACTATTCGGGTCTCGAAAAGAGGAATTGAAAGAGCTATGCTTGGAGTATCACGCTTCACTCAAGTGAGAGAAGGAATCCGAAGTTCCGACCTCCGTCGACGATCAGGAATCAGAGACAGTGTCTCATTTGCCAAGTCGTTGAAAATCAGATGGGCTGGACACATAATGAGATTTGGAGACGACCACTGGACTAGAGCCATTACTGACTGGATTCCACAGGACATCAAAAGATTGCGTGGCCGCCCACCTATGAGATGGTCAGACTTCTTTGTCAAGACCCTGAATGATCGGTTTGAGGCTGTTCATGTTCCTAGAATGAACAGACACCATTGGGCTACACTAGCACATGACAGAGACGAATGGCGCGCTCTCGAGCAAATCGATTAGTAACAGGATGTCAAGTGATCAAGTGAAGTGATCATTAAACCCTAGTGTAATTGTATAGTTACAATGAGAACAGCTGGTTAAAAAACACTGTATTTTTCCATAAATTTCTTTGCTGGTGATCAAAGTAGGCTTATTAAGTCTGCTGGCTTGAAATGTGTAAGTCATTTTCTTCCTCAGTTTTCCATAACGAAACTTGAAGTCTCCCCTCCACTAACTAGAGTAATCTCCAGGTATTTCAGGCCATCTCCCTTCACATGAGCCCCTCAGATATCTGGCTTCATTTTAGCAACTCTGTTCTCACCCTCATTCTAGCTATAGAGGAACAAGGCAAAGCAATGTCCAGCTGACACAATACTGTTCCCAGGTCATCCAAACCACCCATGTGTCAATGCCCACAGGATGGAAAGACCAGTGACCTGTCTATGGGACATTCCAGCAACCCTGGACCATATGGTGCCAAGCATCAGGCCCCCAATACTTTTCCAGTCAAGGTTTTTCCAGTCTTCCAAACTGATCCTTGAATTTGGAGAAATGGAAACCGAGAATTTGTGTCTCACATTGATTTGGATCCTTGAACTTGGGGAAATGGAAACTCAGAATTTGTGTGTCTCGTTGATTTGAACTTAAACATATTGTGGATACTCTAAGTGAATGTAAAAAGAATGAAGGACTATCCTTGGCACACTCTGTCAGTCTAACACCCTCTTCCTTTTGATGTGTTTCTCCACAGGACCCTCATTTCCCTGGTCTAGGTAAAGTACGTCCTATCAATCAACCCAAACATTCTCACACAGAGTCTAACTTGGTGAGGTTTAAAATGGAAACTCATCGTCTGACAGATTGGACTAAAAACGCAATGATGCTGTGTGAGATAACAACTTCCAACAATGCTCAGTATTTTTGAGCAGAGGATTAAAAAAAATCACATATTATAAAGAGGGCACAACTTTTTGTTCCTAAGAAGGAGGCAGGGTTAAATAACTTTATTTTCAGAGAGAGAAATAACTTTATTTTGAAAGAGAGAGAGAGAGAGAGAGAGACAGACAGACAGACAGGCAGACAGATAGACAGAGACAGAGACAAAGACAAAGACAGAAACAGTTGGGTTAAATAACTTGAAGACATTTCCAACTCAAATAAATAGTTCCTTTCCCAGTGACAGAAGAGCAGTCAGAATACTTCTTCTAATTTAACTCTACTGAGAAGCAACTCTTCCTGATGATAATTCCTTATTAGTACATAAAAAAATAATATACTTTATAATCGATGGCTTCTTTGAACCAATAAAATAGTTTAGGTCTCCTTGCAAGTTCCTCTGATGCAAGAGTATTCTCTTGTTTTTCTTGTTATTTTCAAATAACCTGCTCTCTTAATTATATACACACTAGTTTTGGGGGCAATCATCTTTCCCATGATTTAACATACGCCTCAGAGACCAGGGCCCTATGCAAACAGGATGAGAACGCTATTCAGGTCTCCCAAAGAGGAATTGAAAGAGCTATGCTTGGAATATTACGTTTCACTCAAATGAGAGAAAGAATCCAGAGTTCTGACCTCCATCGACAATCAAGAATCAGGGACGCTGTCTCGTTTGCCAAGGCGTCAAAAATCAGATGGACTGGTCACGTAATGAGATTTAGAGACGACCGCTGGACTAGAGCCGTTACCAACTGGATTCCATGGGATGTCAAAAAACCGCGTGACCACCCACCTACCAGAAGGTCAGACTTCTTCATTAAGATCATGAATGATCGGTTTGAGGCTCTTTGTGTTCCTAGAACAAACAGACGCCATTGGACTACACTAGCACGCGACAGGGACAAATGGAGACGTTACTGGCGCCCGCTCGAGCAAATCGATGATTAAAGGGAAGTCAAGTGATCAAGTGATCTTTCCCATTTGACAAGATAAAGAATTAATGTATTGGTCACTTAACTAAGTTGAAGAGAAGTAAGAGTGAAAAGATATTTCAGATTATGTAGGGTTTTTTTTTCTTGCAGAGTAGTATGGCCTAAATTTCCCAACAGTTCAGACTCATAAACAAATGAAGCCATTCTGAGAGAAAATATCAGTCCTATAAATATAAACCTCTTATGAAACCACTGAAAGATATCTGCCCTCTCACGGTGCTCTAAATTCTCATCCTAAGAATGTAACAAAACTACTCCCGAAGTAACTAGGGACCCATATTTAGTCTAGGAACCCAGATTCAGCCTAAATTCTCTTTCAAAATCTCCTCTTCAGGGGAGCCAGAGCAATATAACAGGGGGTAGAGGGTTTGCCTTGCACACAGCTGAGCCAACTTCTATCCCCTGAATCCCATATGGTCACCCATGCACCTCCAAGAGTAATTCCTGAGTGCAGAGGCAAGAGTCAGCCCTGAGCATCACCAGGTGTGACCCAAAAAGAAAAAAAACTCCTTTTTTGGGGCAAAAGACAAATTATAGCAGCAGTTTGGGTGCTTGGGTGCTTGCTTTTAATGAGCCCCACCCTAGTTCTATCCCCGCCACCTCCACTGTTTCTCTGTGCCCCACCAGGAGTGATCCTTGAGTAAAGAGCCAAGAGGAATCCCTAAGAACCACCAGTTGTGACCAAAAAGACCCTCCCATTGATCGTCGATTTGCTCGAGCGGGCCCAATAACATCTCCATTGGAGACTTTGCTGTTACTGTGTCTGGCATATCGAATACTCTCGGTAGCTTGCCGGGCTCTCCGAGAGGGGCGAAGGAATCGAACTCGGGTCGGCCATGTTGGCCACTTACTTTTAAAAAGCTTCTCTTCACTAAAGAAAAATTGAAATCTAAAAAGTTGTGGAGCAGAAATATGGCTCAAAGGGGTGAAGTGCCTACCTGGCAGGTGTGAGGTCCTGAGTTCAATCCCTGGCACTATCTGGTACCAAGCACTACTGCGTTTGATCCTGGTGACTCTGAGCACTTAACAGAGGATGCATGACCAGATCAGTCCCCTGGCCACCCAAGTATCCCTGAGGGTGACCATAATTCTTTAAAATCTTGTAGGGGATGCCAATTGAGCCAAAATTTTATGTCAATTTATGCTAACAGAGCCAAAATTCTAGATCCTGGGAGTTTCTATAATATTGAACTTGGGACTTCTTGAATCTTGATCTGTATATTATCCAGATTGTGAAATGGAAGGTAAATTTCCTAATAAAAGAACAGCTGAAATGCAAAATGCTTTATATTTCTGTCTTTGGCCATTTCTATATTTTCCTTGGCTCTGATGGCAGAAATACCTTAGGTGAGCCCTCTTATGGGGAGAAACAACAATAAAATGATTGCTACTGTCAAGGACTCTCTACTCTAACTGTGTAGAGTGCTCAGAAAGCTGGCATTGGCTTTTACTTTATATAGCAGCAACAATAGGCAACATTTGTAACAATAGGCAGAATTTGTTGAATATTTATCATTACCATGCTCTGCTACGTGTTTTATCAACATCATCCATTTAATCCTCACAAGAACCCAGTAAAATATGTACGATTATCCCCCAAATGGGGATATGGGCATATAAGATTGCAAACCTCAGGCAGTTAAATGACTTGCTTAGAATCCCACATATGGAAAATAGCCAAGTTGAAAAATCAAACTCAGACTTTCCAACAGCGAATAGAATGAGCACCTAGAGTCCTAGGTCCAAAGGCCTAAGATAAATGCATCTCTGTCTATTTCTCCTGGTGATATTTCTCTCTTGAATACCCTGAAACCTCAAATAATCAAGTTTCAAAGCACCTTGTTCCCCACTGGCTGCTATTTCATAAATCCTGCCTGCCCCGCTGACAAGAGAAAGAGGGGAAGAAAACAGATGAGAAGCTTCAGGTCCAAAAACTTTTTCTTCTGAAGTTCTTAAAGTTACAATTTTCCTTCCTTCCTTCCTTCCTTCCCTCTCTCCTTCCTTCCTTCCTTCCTTCCTTCCTTCCTCCCTACCTTTCCTTTTATCTTTTTTCCCTTCTTTTTTTTCCTTTCTGGATTTCTCCAAGTTTTTCCTTCCATACTTGTCTGAGAGAATAATCACTCATAGCCTGGGAACAAAGCTATGCTTATCACAGAAAACAGGTTAGTTCCAAGTGTCTGTCATAGCTTCAATCACACTAGGAATCCTACAAAAATTCCACAGCCTTGCTTATTCTCACGATAGAGAATCTCAAACCTGGCTGTACATTTACAATCACCCAGGAGCTTATATTTTTCCCATATTTATTTAGACAAAGATAATATATATATATATATATATATATATATAGCACATGGCATATGGGGGGAGGGGTGGTGAGAATGCTTAAGATTTACTCTCTTACTAAGAAAATGATGGCCTGAGGAACCAGTCAGGATGGGAGGTGTGTGCTGAAAATAGATAAAGGACCAAACATGATAACCTGTCAGTATCTGTATTGCAAACCATAATGCCCAAAAGTAGAGAGAGAGTATGGGAAATATTGTCTGTCATAGAGGCAGGGGAAGGGTGGGAAAGGGGGACTATAACGGGGACATTGGTGGTGGGGGAATGTGCACTGGTGGAGGGATGGGTGTTTGATCATTGTGTGATTGTAACCCAAACGTGAAAGCTTGTAACTGTAACTATCTCTGTCTCACAGTGATTCAATAACATTTTTTAAGAATAAATAAATAAATAAAGGAGTCCGGGAAACCATTGTGCAAACTGGTACCTTTTGAACTGAGCTTGAAAACATATAAAGCAGGCCTCATGGGAGTCAGAGATGATTTCTAAAAAGAACTTCCCAGGACAGGTACAAGTTTTATAATGCCTAAAATATAAAAAGCCATAAGGAGACAAAGGAAAGGTGAGGGACACAAAATTTGCAGGACTGTGAGTACCCTGAGCACAGAGCCAGGAATAAGCCCTAAGCACAGCTGGGAGTGTCCCCAAAACAATAATAATAATAATAATAATAATAATAATAATAATAATAATAAAAGCTCAGGGCTTGCTGACTTCCTAGTAAGTTAGCCAGTAATCTCCATTCTTAGTCTTGCACCTGCTCGTACTTGGAGCTGGGTGAGAATCCCCCAGTTTCCTAGTTCAACTCGTACCTTTTGCTACTCATTCCATTCAGGCTAATATCCCAAAGAAATCAATCATGTTGGTTACTTTAGATCATTTAACAAATGTACATATATTTGTTAGGTTTGGTGGAAATATGTGATTTTTCATGAATAATTACCAAACACTTAGCAAGGTAGAGTCATGGCTTAAGAGATATATTTCTTTCACATCTACTATGTACCAAGTACTAGTTTAGAATTGGTTGTCACAACCGTGACATAACCAATTATACTTGACCTCATGGATTGAACATATTGCATTTGTTTTCACAATTTTCAAGAGGTTTTAGCTCTCCTTTGTAAATCTAGGCTAATGGCCCATCACGACAGTTAATGACCTGCTGAGGAATATAAAGTTCCATAAAAGCAGAGTAATCTCAAAGACTCACAAACTAATTTTGAAAGTATTATGTTGTAAGGTATCTCCAGCATTCCACTGCTAATCACCTATACAGAATACATATATGTGTGTGCATGTGCATACATATATATACATATATATATGGAAACTCGTTAATTTAATTTTGTAGACAGAAATAAAATCTGGTGAGGGAATAATTTCTATACATGGGTTTCTGAGTGGACAATATCTCTCTTTTCCAGTAGAGAAGACTGGGAGCGAGAAGACTGGGAGCAAGATTTGGCTATGGTGCTGAGGAATGGATTTCCATGAAGCAGTTCAGTAACAAAGACTCAGAGAAAAGAGGGAGGTGTTGGGTCATCCCTCATTGTTTCAAATTGCTCTTGGAGTAATACACCTTAGCAATTATCATTTACCATGCAAAAGTAGAATGTAGATTAATTTTCACTCAGACTGAATGTCTAGTTATTTCAGATATCCCTACAGTGGAGGAAAGATGAATCATCTAAAGATTTAAATACATTAGGGGAAAAGGAAGCTCAGATAGAGAAGAGAACACCAAATAAAGGGTGCTGGGAGGATTCTCCCAGGATGGGAGAAGCATGCTGAAAGTAGACTATAGACCAAACATGATTGCTACTCAATGCCTCTCTTGCAAACCACAGGACACAAATGGAGAGAGAGTACAAAAGGGAATGCCCTGCCATAGAGGTAGGGTGGGATGAGAGGGACAGGGGGTGGGAGGGATGCTGGGACCCGTGGTGGTGGAGGATGGGCACTGGTGGAGGGATGGGTACTTGATCATTTATAACTGAAACCCAAGCACAAAAATTTGTAAGTCTATAACTGTACCTCATGGTATTTCACTAATTAAAAAAAGGAAGAAAAAAGAAAATAAAATTGGAAATTAAAATAAATAAATAAATACATACATTAGATGCAGGGTCTCCTTTTCCTCATTTCCCAGAGTATAATAGCATGGTGGGGCTGGAGTCATAGCACAGTGAGTAGGACGTTTGCTTTGCACACTGCCGACCTGGGTTTAATTCCCAGAATCCCACATGGTCTCTCGATCACTGCCAGGAGTAATTCCTGAGTGCATGAGCCAGGAGGAACCCCTGTGCAATGCCGGGTGTGACCCAAAAATCAAAAAAATATAAAAATAGCATGTATCTGAACAGTATAAAGTAGTGTCACCCAGAGTAGTGTATCCACCCTCATCTCAACTGAAGGAATGTCATTCAACACACCCCAAATTCCTGATGCTTCCTTCCAGTGTGAATTCCAGTGGGTTTAACAGGGTACATAATAAGGATTAAGCCTTTAAGAAAATGTTCTGGTCCGCCTGGTTTTGAGATCACTCCAGCAAGCTTTGGTATACGACTCTGGGTGATTGGGGCCCTGTACCCTTTCATGCCATCTCCTATCTATTAGGTACCACAGAAATATAAGGTAATTTGGAGTATATTAGAGGCATAAAGAATCTAGAAAACCACACCTTAGAGACATCATCAAAATGAAGGATGCAAAAGGAAGCAATTTTGCTTGGGTTTGGATTTTTATTTCTGAACTTTGTGCATAAAACAATTCCTTTGAGCCCTCCCAAGTAAGGTCTAAAAAGTACCATTTTTTTCCTTGAATATTTATTGAAGCCCGTGAAGGTGTAGGGCACAACTCCAGGAGACACAGAGACATAAAATGCAAGGTTCTGCCCTTCACAATATACAGTCTTCTTGGGAGGCTTAAGGCAGAGAGAGGGGATAAATAACAGGCTTTGCTGGACATCAGGAGAGCACAGACAACCAGGCAATGGGAAGTCAAACAGCAAGCACAGTCCTTAAGAGCTCGGACAAGGCTGGGGGGGGCAGGGAGGGGGACTGAAGAAATTGATGGGAAGGGAAGAAGAAGCCTGCAGGTTAAGTGGGATACAGTGAAAGTAGAAAGAAGATGGATTTTAGGCAGCCAAAAAGACAGGATGTGGGGTTGGAGCAATAGCACAGCGGGTAGGGTGTTTGCCTTGCACGCGGCCGACCCAGGTTCAATTCCCAGCATCCTATATGGTCCCTTGAGCAACGCCAGGAGTAATACCCGAGTGCATGAGCCAGGATTAACCCCTGTGCATCACCAAGTGTTCACCTGAAAAGTAAAAGAAAAAAAAGAAAGGATGAGAGCAGAAATAGGCAGAGACATTTCAGGGTTGAAGACTCTATGATTCATGGGCCAAATCCAATCTTCCATGTTTCTGTAAGACCTGCAAGCTAACGATGTTTTCTATGTTTTGTTAATGGCTGCAGTAGAGTTAAAGAAATAATTTGACATGACAATAATTATACGAAATTCTCATTTTCGAGCTGACAAAGTGTGGTGGGAATATAGCCATGCTTACTCACATAGTCTTATCTACAATTTCTTCCTTGTTAGTGAAGCTTCTGATATTGGCTATCTTGTTCATCACAAAAAGTAAAAAATTGACACCCCCTGGTGTACCTGAGGTGCAATCACTAGACTAGATGGAGGAGCCAGGGAATTCCTGAGACCCAGGTCATGGTGGGTCTTACCAGGCTTTGAGGCTCTACTTTCATTCCAATAGGGACTCAGGAGAGACTTTTGAACAAGATCAAAGAATAAGGAATGGTGGGAAAATAAAGACAGAGAACAGTTTTCAGTCAGGAAAACAATTATCAAGTACTTAGTCAAAGTTTGAATGTCTGAAGACTTAAATAAAGCTACTTCTACTGTGTCACAGGATCCTTAAGAATTCTAATCCTGGACACACTCACCTACAAACCTACAAACCAGTCATTAATCACATTTTTCACTGGGGATACTTGTCAGTCCAGAATACAAAGCAAACTTCCACTAACCGTTTCCTTGAGGGCATCAGACATTACCCTAAATTTGCTCAGGCTGCCCTACCACAGTATATGACCACAAGTTTCCCCTAAATTACCCCATCCCCATCATTAGCCTGCCTTAGTCTGGGTCTTGTCCAGTTGTAAGAGTCAAACTGTGATTCTCTGATGCCACTGTAGAGGTACATTCTCTAGCCTTCTCTTACCTGTCCTGTCCTGTTCTGTGCAATCATTAATTGCTCCATGCACTGTATATCTGGACTGATCAGACCTCACCTGTCAAGATAGTTCAGTTGGTCCTACTGGTACACCCTTATGAACAGGGGGAAGTTCAAGCACTTATTTCCCTCACTTCTTACATAATAGATTTTGACTGGGGCAGTGACCATGTTTCTCTAAGCTACAGCTCATTCCAGGACCCTCTCACGCAGCTCTGAGATGGTCTGTGGCTTCTGCTGTTCCAGGTGGCTCAACCTTGGAGAATGCATCTACCAGACACCTCTCAGGAGCAACTCAGGGAGCTGAAGGCCCAGCTAAAGAGAACCCGAGTGTATACACTTACAAGAACAAGTCCTAGTTCAGGAGTCAAAGGAATTATGGTAGAACATTCAGAGCCATAACATCAGACTCTGAACAAAACCAAATAAAGCCATCCAGTGTAAAAGAACCAAAGGAATTTATCAGGATGTAGTACAGAGGAAAATTGAATGTCGACATGTGGGAGGCTCTGGGTTGATTACCGACGCAGGAAAAATAATCCACACACAACCGAAGAGCTTATTACGAGCGATCATGCTCTTCTTCCTAGCTGGCAGACCCGACTTGCCTGAATAGTGTAGAATGGCTTCAAGAATGAGAGAAATAATAAATTCTAGAACTTCATGTAGGGTTTGTGGATTTTCCTATCTGTGAGCTCAATATTAAAATACAAAGGCCCAATTCAGAGAGATAGTAGAGCAGTTAAGCTGGTTGCCTTGCACACAGCTCACCCAGTTTTGATTCCCAGCACCTCATTTGGTCCAAGCTTGCCAGGAGTGATCCCTGAGCACAGAGCCAGGATTAAGCTGTGAACACTGCTGGGTTTGACTCAAAAACAAAAACATTTATTAATAAAATACTATAGTCTCAGTAACCTCATAAGTAAATGTTAGGCCAAGAACTCAAACTCTGGCTCCCAAAGTGTGTGTGTGTGTGTGTGTGTGTGTACATATATATCTATATATATATACACACATATATATGTAAACACACATATACATATGTATCACAAGGTATGTATATATGTGTGTATGTGTGTTTGTGTGTATGCCTTGATATATATGTATGTGTGCATGTGTATGCATATATACATATATACACACACATACATATATATGTATACACATACATATATGTATGTATCCCAAGGTGTGTATATATATATGTGTGTGTGTCTGTTTGTGTGTATATGCCTTGGTGTATACATATAAGTGTGTGTACATATATATATATACACACATACATATATATGTATACACACATATATGTATGTATCCCAAGGTATATCTGTGTACATATAAATATATATGGGATAAATATATTTATTTATTTAGTTATTTTGGGTAGCATTCATCAGATTCAAAAAAGGTATTTAGGGAAGGACTGTGGCATGGTGGTAGAGCATTTGCCTTACTTGCAGGAGAACTGGGTTGGAGCCCTGGCGATCCAAACAAACAAAGAAGGATCTTTGGTCATCAATGGCTCCCAGCTAACCTAACAATCCATTCACCTCTCAGTCTTCTGACTGAAGGGAAAAACACAATTCTTTTATTATATCGGGACGAACTTGCCGTCCCTAGCCCAGGCCTTGTCATTCAAATCAAGAACACATACAGCAGCACTGCATGATTCCTAGCAAATCCTCACAGCTCCACCGTGTAAGATAGAATGAAAGGGGAAAAGCTTTTCTTCTGAAGTGCTGCTCAGGATGATAAAACCCTGTGTGGTGCCTCCTCATATGTCCTATTTGGCCTTGGCCACCTGAGGTTTGCTCAAAGGGAATGTAGCAACACATTTTCACAGTGTTCCATGCAGGACTGCAATCACTGCATCCAGGAGTCATATTCCAAGGCTGCAGGGAGAAAGTCTCAAAAAAAATTCTGACATCTCCCTCTCTTACCAATCTTGAGAATCTGACCTCCCAATATGAGTTTTAGATGAAAAAGAACCTCAAGTCTCTTGGTCCAGGACATGCATCACCCCTGCACAGTTCACAGGCTCCTGCTCCCTATACGCCCCCTGCTTTCCTTTCTCCCTGGATGATCTAATAATTCCTATAACTTTTAGTACTTCCTGCACAAAAACAAACCAGAGTGCTCTGGATGTGCATTTGCCGTGCCTTATCACTTATGATTAGTTACTTGATGAAATCTTAAGTTCAACACACCATTCAGTTCAACGTATGCTTTCTAGAACCTCTTTTTCCATCAAGTGAGGGGCTCGGTGGTGTGGTTGCTCAAGCCAGAAATTGGCCTGTGGTCGCACCTCTCATTGATGCTGACTAGATCCAATCACTGACCAGGTCTGTCCAGTTTATCCCTGAAACATCTACTGAGCCTGAATATTCACTCTCCTCTTTCCCCTGCCACCATGTTGCCCAGGAAACCGTCAGCTCTCAAGTGCAGTAAAGCCAGAGATTCCTGACCAGTCTTCTGTGTCCAAATAGAAGCCAGAAAACTGCCCAAAAATGCACTTGCTGCTACTTGAGCCTTTAATTTCTTTTACTGCTTTTGGAATTAGGAAAAAATCGGGACTTGGTCTTCAAAAACTCGTCTCATTTAAATTTTCCAGCTTTGCCCATAGACACATTTCTTCTTCATCCTAGCCCAGCTATTCTCAACTTCTTTTCTCCTCAGAGGTGAAGAGTTCCTCGGCCTCTGTAAGTGCTGGACTCTCTGACATTCATTTGACTTCTTGCTTTAGCAAATATCCCACCTCCATTTTTAGCAGATGCAACCCTAAGAACATTGTCTGACATCCTCATGATGGCCTGGTTTCCTGAACTGGTAAGAACCTTTGTTTAAATACATCTGCAAGATCTACTCTTATAACACTATCTGTCTCGCTCTGGACAAGAGTTTAAACTCTCTTGGCTTTTTCATTTGTAAACTGGGGATAACTGTATCACGCTTTTGAGGTCATTGTGAAGATTATTATTAACACATATTAGTATGTGTAAAGCATTTGGAACAGTATGTGGTATCTGATATAGACTGATATAAAAATTGCCATCATGACTCTCATCATCTCAGTGGTCATCAGCTCCACTGATACTGTCTTCTCTCCATCTTATTATCAGTACATCATCATGAGCGCCATCTTCTTCACCATCACTGCCATCATCATCATAATATATCCATAACCACTCATCAGGTCCCATCATCTTTTCCAATTGAAAAGTACCTGGTGTTCATCTTATTGTCCCATGGAATCTAGGTCTTTGCCTACAGTATTTGATAGTCTACCATCATGCAGGTTTCAATAAACATTCCTTGCATAATGAATGGAATGGAATCTTAAAGCCCTATGATGATAAAGATGGAAACTATAAAGGTCAGTCACTACCTGATTCCTATACCTTTGCCACAGGTTTCTCATTTCAATTCAAACTATTTATTGAGCATTAAGTATGTACCAGACATTATTCTAGGTGCCAGGGATATACAATGAATAAGATAGATTCTTCCCTGCAGGGGATTAATTATAAAGCATTTACCAAGTAGAAACAGAGTACAGTTCGTCTATATTTTTACTACCTTAGGGAGGCCCTATAATAAGATAAAGAATGAAAACCCAGCAGCAGGTACGTTCTTTCCAACCTTGAGATTCAAAAAGAAAGATGTTGGCTCTGTGAAAAGGCAGACACTTTGGACTGTAATTAAGGATTTGAAACATTCAAATAAAGCCCTTGGCAAAATCTGTCACATGGTAGATGCTCACTAAATGATTACAGTACAGAGGCTGAAGGTATGTGACAGAACACTGCAAGCAAGCATTACAGGCCTTCACCAAGTAAAGCTTTGGTCTTTTCCAAAACATTTTCAATATGGTCCCTGAGTCCTACCAGGAATAAGCTCTGAGCACAACCAGGTATGACCCCCCAAAACTATTTATGTATATGTGTGTGTGTGTGTGTGTGTGTGTGTGTGTGTGTGTGTGTGTGTAGCTTGCCAGACTTTGCTGTGCGGGCGGGATACTCTCAGTAGTTTGCTGGGCTCTCTGAGAGGAGCCAAGGAATCGAACTTGGGTCAGCTGCGTGCAAGGCAAACGCCCCACCTGCTATGCTATCACATATATATCCTAGGGCATATGTTATATATAAATTGGACTTTCACTTATTACACGAGTGAAATTAGAAAAACTAGAGCCCCAAAAGCCCAAAAGGAAAGAAAGAGAAAGAGAAAGAGAAAGAGAAAGAGAAAGAGAAAGAGAAAAGAGAGTTGCTTTGTTAGCACAGTAAGTAGTACTTCAGTCTCATAATCTGAAGAGAAAGAGAAAGAAAAAGAGAGAGAAGAAAAGTGCCTGTCATAGAGGCAGGCAGGGGTGGGGTGGGTGGGAGAAAAATCGGGACCACTGGTGGTGGCAAACATACACTGGTGAAAGGACGGGCGTTGGAACATTATATGACTGAAATCCAATTGTGAACAACTTTGTAAACTGTGTATCACTGAGGTTCAATTAAAAAAAATTTAAAAAAGAAAACCCAGAGCCAAATATACTGCTCACAGATCCTGGGCAGGGAAAAAAAAAGGAAAGGGAAGGAAAGTGGGAAGAGAAGAGGGGATGGAGAAAGGATCAAATACGCTTTGGATTGAGACATCAAGTGTGGAGAGGAGCTGGCTTTGGATGAATGTTCGGGGGATAGGCCTAGTGCACCCTGAAATAAGGTTGTTGTCAGAAGAATCTCTTCCATCAGGTCCTGCCCCTCGTCCTAAAGGCATCCCTGTCACAAAGGGTCCGTTTGTTTTGTGGGGATGTTGGGTGGAAGTCCCACCTTCCTGCCTGGCCAGTAGTGTTTGCCTGGAAAGTAGTGTTTTCCAGGTAAGCATCTATCTTATTCATTGCCAGGGATATCCTGGCACCTCGAATAATGTCTGGTAACGTAGTTAATGCTCAATAGATAGTTTGAATTGAAATGAGAAACCTATAGCAAAGATACAGAAATTAGAAATTTGAGTTTCTGTCTTCCACTAAGCTAAGTGCAGAAATTACGGAACATAAGGCATTCGCAGCAAAGCCCACAGGGTAGTGACCACAACACGCATCCTACCCAGGTGCCCAGGAACAGGGGCTGCTAGCCCAGCTTTCAACACCAAGAACCAGTCACAACCAGGACACCCTCTGTCTTAATCGATTTGACCATATCAATCACAATTATCCACTGGAATTGCTGTTAATATATTACAAAGCTTCCTGGTAAACAAAAGTAGGGTGGCTAAACAATTCCCCTGGTTTCTTGAGAGGAATGTCTTAGATCACATAAAAAAGTAGACTCTGCAACGACCAGGGTGCTATCACTCATGTGCCACAAAAGCACTGTTCTCCCGTTGTTCATCGATTTGCTCAAGCGGGCCCAGTAACGTCTCCATCATGAGACTTGTTGTTACTGTGTTTGGCATATCCAATATGGCACGGGTAGCTTGCCAGGCTTTGCCGTGCAGGCGAGATACTCTCTGTAGCTTGCCAGGCTCTCTGAGAGGGGCAGAGGAATCAAACCTGGCTCGGCCAGGCTGGCTGCGCGCAAGGCAAACACCCTACCGCTGTGCTATCTGCAAAACCACAGCTCAACACATAGTTGAAGCGCCTCCACTTTCCAGTTAGGGCGCTGGAGTGCAGCAGGTAAGGCACTTGCTTTGCACACACCTGGCCTGAGTTTGATCCCTCGCACTCAAATGGTGCCCAAAGGACGGTCAGGAGTGATCTCTGAGCGCAGAGTCAGGAGTAATTCCCGTGCACTAACAGGCGTGCCCCACCCCCAACAACAAAAAAAAAACACCTCCCCATTGCAACAAATCAGATGAGCCTCTGCCTGCAGTTCTTAGGATAGTGACAGTCCAAGGATGACACTGAGATCCTGATCGCTAACCCAGTAAGATAACACAGTAAGATAAGGACGTTATAGATAGAAAACTGTAATTCAAGACCTACAAATGCCAGAATAACTTTTTTTCCCAGTGCGAGGCATCAGATCAAGGGCCTCCTGCACAACCCGTGCTCTACCACTAAGCTCCACCCCTAGCCATACAGTACTTTTTTATACACTCATTCTCTCAAAAGTGTGAGTGTTCTTTACAGACCTCTTAGAGGGACAGACACAAAATGACTGTACTCATTTTGGGGATATAAAAACATAGCATGAGACTATTACCCAAGGACAGTAGAAATGAGGGTCACGAAGACTGGTCCACAGTTGGAAGTTTGCCACAAGGCAGGGGGAAGAGGGCAGTGAGAATAGACAAGGGGCCACTATGACAATGATAGTTGGAATAATCACTCTGGACAAGAACTGAGTGCTGAAAGGAGGTAAAAGAATATACATAACCTTTCAGTAGCTGTACTACAAACCACAGTGCCCAGAAGGAAAGAGAGAGACAGAGAGAGAGAGAGAGAGAGAGAGAGAGAAGAAAAGTGCCTGACAGCAGACTGAGCAGACTGGGGTTGGGGGATGGAAGGAGGGAAACTGGGGACACTGGTGATGGGAAATGTACACTGGTGAAGGGACGGGTGTTAGAGCAGAGTATGACCGAAACTCAGTCATGAGCAATTTTGTAACTGTGTATCTCCTAGTGATTTAATAAAATTTTTAAAGAAAGATCTTTACACACACACACACACGTGCACGCACACAAACACACACACACACACACACACACACACACACACACACATGCACGCACACACAGAGGCAAACACATACACATACATTCATCCTTCCCATTTCTCCTATTCCCCAACCTGGAACAATAAAGTCTCCAAAACTCTATTCAAATTAAGCATCAGATTTATTGGCCGTCTCTGTTATACGAGGAGGTCGAAACATCTCGGTAGAGGACATCCGAGACTTGTTTTGGTTCTCTTGTCTGGAAAGACCAGCGCCCGGCAGAGGTGACGGGTGAGGGCGGCAGCGGAAGCTGACTTCGGCGGTTCCCATCCCTGGGTGATTCATTCCACGGTCCAGGGGAACTCGTGTTTGTTTGTTCCTTTCATAGCAGTTTCCGCTTTTCAAATTCCTTCAAACACAGAAGAGAAAGAAGAAGGGAAGGGATAAGAAGGGGAAAGATTCAATTTATATTCATGGCCAAACTGATTCAAAAACCTTTTATAAACTTCTGAACATCCAAAAATTACAGAAATAAAATGTGCTAGGCTGAAGGTGCTTTCGCATTAGTCTATGTCCATTTTGAATTTTATTAATCTTGATGCAGAGCTTCCACGTCTACGTTGCAGAAATGCACAGGATGCGAGACTTTAAATTGTATGTAATTTTCCTACTGCAGAATTACCAACAGGAGCTGACAAAAGTGACTGTAATATTCAAATTTTTAATATTATACATGAACTATACCGTCCTTTTAAATAAGACAATGAAAACAGATTTATTTAGCTTCCCAGAGAATAAAACTTGCTAATAATCATGTTTAGTAAGTATTTGAACAAAATGTCAAGAACCTTAGAAATACGCGAAAAGAAAAATATGGAAATTCCCATTTCTCTATTGCGAGAATTACAGTCTCACAAAATGTACGGGAACTTGCTGCCACCTGCTGGAGTAAAAATGGTACCACACGCCTTTAAGGATGAATTTAAGAATCTGCTTTTTCTTGCCATCTTTAAAATAAAATTCATCTTCACACACTCACTAATCACCCAGACTTCTTTCAAACACAGTGCCATAGTCCAAAGTCAGGCTCATAAAAATGATCCACAAAAAGGGGTTCTGGGATCTGGAGCAATAGCACAGCGGGTAGGGCATTTGCTTTGCATGCAGCCAACATGGCCGACCCAGGTCCAATTCCCAGCATCCCATATGGTCCCCCGAGCACCGCCAGGAGTAATTCCTGAGTGCATGAGCCAGGAGTAACCCCTGAGCATCGCCGAGTGTGACCCCAAAAAGCAAAAAAAAAAAGGGGGGTTCTATCTCATTATCCCTAAGGCAAGGGCAAAGAAGGTTGTGTCAAAACACTGTTCCCCTTGAGGATACAATATATGCCTCTTTTCAGCATCCTGAGTTGTTTCGTTTTTAATTTTTTTGTTTGCTCTTTTTTGCCAATATTATAATCTTACAAAAATTAAGAAACCTAAGTGTCCAAAGAGATAAGATAAAAATCCTTACTTAGCTGGGGGCTAGAAGAGAGACAGTATGGCCTTAGCACCTGCCTGACCAGACCCTACTCCATATACCGTAAGGCACCCACAAACCCCCTGGCTATGACCCGCAGAGAGAGAGAGATGCAGTGGCCTGGTGTTCCCAACACTGTAGGGCTGAGCAGAATTGCCTTCTTGGGCCCTTGCCCTGAAACCCTGGTCTGGTTGACCAAGAAGGGCCAATCCACGGGCCCCTGGGCTCCATAACACACAGTGGGACCGTCTCCCACAATAAAGTCAATATAAAGAGAATATGGAATACACCAAATCATCTGAAATCTTAAACCACTGTGTTCTATTGAAAAAAATGATCAAATTGGTTGAGAAGTTAAAGCCCCAATCCATAACAATAAGGGTATCACAACATAGTGAGAACCAGAAAATAAAGACTGAAATCCACCACCATCTTCTTAGATCTGTCTACCTTGATGCCTCCTCATCTCGTTTCCCTGGTACTCAGCCAGCATCCCTTCTCCCACCCAACAGAAACCTGCTTGTCATGGCAGCTATACAAGCCCGAAGACTGGGCATAAAAATAAAAACTAACACTCAAAACACAAGACAAGGCTTTGTACCCTAAAATGGAACATGGGACTTATGGACCCCAATGCACTCTACACCACATCTCTCTACTCATAAAAGAGAGAATTCCAGTGTTTTAAATCAGAAGATTTCCATTAGAATGCTACTACTGGTCACATCCAAGGAGGACAGTCGAATGGCAACAGAGCAGCTACAGCTGTGCATCAAATACACACGGATCAGACCAGAGAAAAAGAACCTGGTTTCCAGGCCCCCACCGCGGTCCCAGGCAGTGAGGCCCCTGACTTTGGGGTACGTGGCCCACATGCATAGCTCACCTTGTAGATGGTGGTCCCCAGCTGTGCTGGAGACATGCTGACAACGACGCCGGCACTCTGGAGGGCAGAGATCTTCTCCTTGGCACCACCTTTTCCTCCAGCAATAATAGCCCCCGCATGGCCCATCCTCCGGCCAGGAGGAGCCGTCAAACCAGCAATGAAGGAAACAACAGGCTTGGCTTTGGGACCCTGGAGAGGGATGTTTCAAAGCTTAATGAAGAAAGTAGCAAGTGCCTCAAATCCAGGAATGCCAAATCAATGGCAAATAGCTAGGGCAGGGCACTGTGTTTGGCCTAAGAAAACCAACACAAATATTAAACTATGGTCGAAATCATAGCATTTGCCTTTGAGACGGCTCAAATGTGCAGACACAGGCAGTAAAATTAGTCAAACTTTTTTTTTTTTTTTGGCTTTTTGGGTCACACCCGATGATGCTCAGGGGTTACTCTGTACTCAGGAATCACTCGCAGTGGTGCTCTGGGGACCATATGGGATGCTGGGAATCGAACCCAGGTTGGCCACATGCAAAGCAAACAGCTGTACCTGCTGTGCTCCAGTCCCTAGAGTCAAAGTGTTAACATCTAGCAACTAAATCTTAACGTCACTGGCACAAGGTGTTTTACAAATACCTACGTGACTCATATGGAAAAAATCAGCACACTTGAAAATGTTTGTGATTCGAGATCATTAAGAAAATTTAAGGGGCTGGAGCTATATAGTACAGTGGGTAGGGAGCTTTCCTTGCATGCGGTCGACCCGGGTTCAATACCCAGCATCCCATATGGTCCCCGGAGCACTGCCAGGAGTAATTCCTGAGTGCAGAGCCAGGAATAACCCTTGAACACCACCGGGTGTGACCCAAAAAGCAAAAAAAAAAAAAAAAAGAAAGAAAGAAAAAGAAAATTTAAGACACAAGATCAAGCTACTTTGTTTCAACCTGATTACATACCTTAATCTACCTTAGCCCACCCTTAACAAAGTAAAAGATGAGGGAGAGGGGGACACTGGGAAGGGCCATGAGGAATAACCAGCCTCAGTGTCCTGCTAACTGAGGGGACACAGTTCTCTTCTCTGCACTCACTTCCTCATCTGAGAAAGAAAATGGCAAAACCACACCCAAGGCCAAGGGCCACACCCAAGACCAAGGGCCCTGTCTCCTCAGGAATTCTACAAAGTCTAGGGAGGAAGATCAGGATTGGTTTGATGCAGCAAAATTCCATCTTTGGTTATTCAAACAGTGTGAACACAAGCCGACAGGACTAGTTTCTGAGGGTGAACCCTCCCCCACATGAAATACAAATATTCCTGCTCTAGATATTTATCACATTATAGACATACAAATACATTTTAATATAGCACTGCCCTGTAGCACTGTACTCCCATTGTTCATCGATTTGCTCGAGCGGGCACCAGTAACATCTCACAACAAATTGTGAGACTTGTTGTTACTGTATTTGGCATATTGACTACATCACAGCTAGTAGCAACAAATCTCACAATTTGTTGTGAGACGTTATTAGTGCCTGCTCAAGCAAATCGATGAACAACGGGAGAACATTTTAATACACACACTATAAACACCACAATCTAAAATGTGTAGGCATCCATTAGTTTAGAGATCTCCTAAAGCAACATCTAATCATAGGGCCAAGTTCCATATGAAAGAAAATACCAGGTCTGTAGGTAGGACGCGGGCAATGAGGGTTGCAGGAAACAAGTGGACTCTCAGTTACCATCCAGCAGCAGCTCCCACAGTCCGTGGGACCCCTTGCAATACTGAGTAGTAACTCCCTGAGTAACCAATTACTGAGGATTCAAAACAATTTTATAAAAGCTAATGTTTACTATGTCAGAAATTTGAACAGACACATGTATTAAAAATAACGCTTTTAAACTGTATTTTAAGATAGCCTTCTAGTGAGATGCTAAGTTGTACAAATTACATTTTTGCAGTCGAATGTCTGAAGAAAAGACAAATGAACTCGCTACTTGCTTTTATATTCCACCTACTCTGATTTATTATTCTGACTGAAGTGCAAGAAGAATGGCTGGCCTCACATGTATATAACTGGAAAACTTTTAAACAGGATTTTAATGGTCAGATAATTGTAGATATTTTTCTTTTATCTTTTGGGGAGCTTGGGTGACACACAGCTGTGCTCAGGGCTTACATCCTGGAACTACAGATATTTCTCTATATTACACAAACCTATTTAAGGAGTAGTATCTCTCTCTCTCTCTCTCTCTTTCTCTCTCTCTCTCTCTGTTCTAACTGAAAGAATCATTTACTGTCATTAATCAAAATCTAGACAATTTGATCATTTAAGGTTGGACTCAAAATTTCATAGCAGGAAGTGGTGCGTCTGGTGGTGGGCATGGTACAGGAACAATGAATGCATAAAAGTATCATTAATGGAGCTGTAAGTAATGGGACCAAGTGAAAAATGGAAACAAAAAAAATCGTCAGAGGCACAGAGCAACCCCTGAGCACTGTCAAGCACTAATCTCTTAAAGGTCAAACGTAATATTGGAATCCAAAACCACAGCGATGAACTTTTTGTCCTTTGTAACCTTTAAAATTCATTGGTCTGTCCTGCCCCCAGTGGGTCTTTTACCTGTGATAATTTTATAACTCATATTGGTCACATAAAAATGTCCACTCGCTGAGTTACCTATCACCTCCATCTGCTGACATGTCTCATCATTCACTATCAGTAAGTCACATTTTCAGCATCACCATCCATGACATCAGAAAAGTTCTGATGGAGCCTGAGCAACAGGACAGCGGGCAGTGTGCTTGCCCTACATGTGACTGACCTGTGTTCAATCCCCGGCACCCATAGGGTCATCCCCCACTCTCACCCCCATCTCTGCCAGGAGTGATCTCTGAGCACAGAGCCAGAAGTTAACCCTGAGCATTACTAATTGCGTCCCCATCCCTTCCCCCCCAGAAGCTGATCCTTTAAGATCAGCTGAGATAGGACAGAAGGTCGGGCACTTGCCTTACATACAGCTGACCTGGATTCCATTATACTGGTTCCACATATGGTCCCCAGAGTACCACAGGAGTGATCCCTGAGCACAGAGCCAAGAGCATGCTCTGATGCCCTTGGGAAGGGGGGCTGAATACCCGCCTGCAAAGTCCTGGCAGTCACACTCACACCCAACAGCTGCTGCCATGCCAACAGCCAGACCCCACTGTCTCACGATTGAGCTCTGCAGAGATGCCAAACTGGCCCTAGATTACAGAAATAAAAAGCCCAGGGTAGGAGTGAAGGGGTGAGGAAGGGGAAGCAGCACCAGATGGGAGGTAACGGGCAAAATTCGGAGGTGCAGAGTGGTGATACACATCTATATCTAAACCACAGTTGAGATAAAATGAGGGCCTGCCAAGCAAAGACACGAATTGAGGGTGATACTCTGAATTTCGAGATACTATCACGATCTCAGTGACAGAACTCTTGTAATGAAACAGAAACTAAAGGATCAAAGAGAAGTATCAGAGATTTCTGACATGGCAACTGCATGAAGTGTGAACTTGTTCATAGACAATAATCTTTCACACTCAAGGAATAGGTACAGAAAGGAAATCTGTGAAAAGATAAAGAGAAGAATGGGAAGAAACATCAAACGGGTGAAGAATAAACCAAGGTCTCTGGTGGTCTCCCCAAAAGTACTGTCAGGAGCGCAAGACTCAGCAGACACAGCTTGAGAAACGGCTCCATGTGAGTGTCCGCTGGTGGCTGGTGACTGCTTTATGCTGCTGAGTCACTTAAACTTACAGTCCTAGGGATTCTGGGAACATTGGTGGTGGAAAATGTGCACTGGTGGATGAATGGGCGTTCGATCATTGTATGACTGAAATTCAAACATGAAAGCTTTGTAACTGTACCTCACTGTGATTCAATAAAAAAAAAAAAAGAAACCAAAAAAAAGTGTCATGCTTACCCCTCAAGACAAAACTGTAAGGCACTATTGTATCCTGATTTCACCAACAAGGAAACTGAGGCCTTTAATAACTTGCTGAGAGTTTAATAACTTGCTTAAGATCTAAGCAACAGAAGTCAGATTACTGAAGACTATGGAATGCACAGAAAGTAAAGGGAAAACTCCAGATATTAGAAAATCTGACTCACTTCTTACACCACACCCAGAGTTTAAAAGCACCATAGAAGAAAGCCAAGCATGAGAAAAAGACCCTTTGAAAACCTCAGTCGCACGTAAATATGCAGCTTTAGGAATATAACTTCTAGGTGATGTGTTCCTTGAACTCTCTGATTACCCTTCTGTGGCAGTTAGCAATTCCATCCCTCCACCGCTCTCCCAAGCAGAGAGAGTTAACTCTACCCTCTGCCTGGCCTCCTCAAGATACTTCTTCAGTCACTTGACAATGTTGAGAAAATTCTGGGAATCATCTGAACACTAGTCCCTATTTCCCCTGTTTCTGAGACATCCCCTGCTTCCTTAGCCCAGAAATAAAGAGTAATTCCCTTACGCTAAATATAACATGATGCAACTACACAGAACCCTTTACACTTAATTCTAGGGCGGCATCCTAGGATGGAGGCAATAGAGCTTCTCTTCTTGCCCCTGAAAGGAAGTGCTTTGTACGCCAGAAGCACGGACTACAAGAGAGGTCCCAGAAAAGTGTACAAATGGAACTTTTGAGGTGGAGCGATAGCACAGCGGTAGGGCGTTTGCCTTGCACGCAGCCAACATGGCCGACCCAAGGTTGATTCCTCCGCCCCTCTTGGAGAGCCCGGCAAGCTACCCGTGATGTATTCAATATGCCAAACACAGTAACAACAAAGTCTCCAATGGAGACGTTACTGGGCTCGCTCGAGCAAATCGATGAACAACGGGAGAACAGTGACAGTGACAGATTAAGAGAAAAAGAACACCGATTTTAGGTCAAAACACAAATCTGCAGGGCAAGTGGGAGCTTCCAAGTCAAGGGAGCGAATATTTCCCACTCAGCTGCAGACCACTTACCTTTCATCGAAGTATGGGGAAAGGTAAAGAAGGATGAAAAGAGAACAGGAGTGGTGCAAAATAGGGGGGAAACACTCCAAATAACTAAGTTTTCTGAGTGGTGATACTGAAAGCCCAGATCAGAAAGTTTCTTAAGTTTTCTTTTAAAAAATTAATCTCAGGGACTGTGACAGTAGAGAGCCAAGGGCACTTGCCTTGCATGTGGCCAACCCAGGTTCGATTCCCTGCACGCCACATGGTCCCCAAACCCTGCCAGGAGTGATCCCTGAGCACAGAGGCAGGAATAAGCACTGACCACTGTCATATGTGGACCCCCTCAAAAACAAGTTAAAAATAAATTTAAAAATCAATCTCTGGAAAACTAAGAACAGTCCCTAAAACAAGCCCATGGTGTACTATTCAAGCACCAAGAGATGTACTTTTCTAAATAAATACTCACTGAATTATGCTTCTTCAGAAATTCTGCAGCATTTTCTTCGGCATTACCACCAATTTCACCAATCAGTATGATACCTTCTGTGGCTGGGTCATTCAGAAAGATTTCAAGGCAATCAATAAAATCTGTTCCATTAAATGGATCCCCTCCGATGCCTGAAAAGGTCAAAGTGCACCAATATTATCATATGATGTAAGAAAGAACTAAGAAATTTAAGAACCTTACTCTTTTGCAGTTGGTTTCTCGCCAATATTTTTCAATGTATCATCAGAAGGGCTGGAGCGATAGCACAGCAGGTAGGGCGTTCGCCTTACAAGCGGCCAACATGGCCGACCCGAGTTCGATTCCTCCGCCCCTCTCGGAGAGCCCGGCAAGCTACCGAGAGTATTCGATATGCCAGACACAGTAACAACAAAGTCTCCAATGGAGACGTTACTGGGCCCGCTCGAGCAAATCGACGATCAACGGGAGGGCCATCAGTTTTGCATCTAGCACTTAAAAATCACAAAATGCTACGTTTTACTTTAGTTCGGATTACATGAATAATGAATGCTGGTTGACACAGTATTTGATGCCTCTTTTTGTTTTGTTTCTTGTATCAAACCCCTTCCCTCCTGCTCAAATTCCCACACAACTCTTCAAAAACAAGCAATTTAAGGGGCCAGGGAGATAGTTCAAAGAGCTTCTGAGAGCCTGTTCAGAAGTGGGAGGTGAGGGGTTTTGTCCGAAGGCCTCCAAGCCCCACCAGGAGAGACCACTGAGCTCTGCATGGAGAGCCCCCTCAAACTCCATCAAGTATTGCCCCAAAACTAAAACCAAAAATAATTTTCATTTTAAGAAAATGCATCAGATGAGACTTTTTCGCTTCCTAACCCTTTCTTTGTGCAACGTGCCCAGTTAATGAGGCACGCTGCAGAGAGCCACTCCCGGGCTGGACGAGTCAGTGAGGGGCTGTGCCACCTCTTCCTCCAAAGGCAGCTCGGTGATGGCATAGGGCCGTCATGTAAGAGCAGACATCTGGACTGGCAGCCACAGACTGGATGCCACTCATCTTGATTTTTAGGTTACAACCTACTTCTCAAAAGCAGGAATCGTTTCCTACTTTTCAACGAAAGCCTGAAGAACGAAGTTAGGGGAGGGAAGTTAACATTTATGAACTGCCATGTTCCTGGCAAGTACCTACTAAAGGTGAGACCTGCCATTTCTAAATGCTCACTTCGCCTGTAACAACGGCATCGCTACTCTCAGCTGACAACCCAAACTCAAAACTGGAGAGGATGGAATGGCCAACACTGTTTCAAAACAGTTTCTATTCTCCAGCTCATTAAGTTACCCTGTGGCTTAAGACTGTGCTCACACACAAAGAAGTTCAAATTGCTGTCTCCGCACTGATTTCATGGGCTTGAGTCTTAATTCTAATGCTATTATAGTTTTTAATTATAAAAATGTTTTTAAAAATATAGTCTAAGATTTTGAAGAAATATTTACAGGTATTTAATGGAGTAAAAGTGAGAACTCTACCTTGCTTATGGAACTTATCTTAAAACATAAAAACATTTTTCCTTTCCAGAGCAGAAGACAGGCTGGACAAGGAATGGCAGGGTCGAATGCATGCATCACATACATGAAGCCCTGGACTGGATTCCCCCAAACATACAGAAACAAAAGAAAAGGCAGGGTGACTCGGCAACAGAGAAGAGGCTGCAGAGGCTGCTACCTTCCTCAACCTGGATTTTTCTACCAAATAAAAATAAAATAACAGAACTTTCCATTAGAGAGGAGTCTTGGATGACTTTTTGAAGAATGAGATCATTCAGAGCACAGAATTCGGGGAGTGTAAAGCATGGGACGTGGGATACCAAGACAACAAAATGCTAATTATAGGAACAAAAGATCCATGTCTTCAGAGTGAGCAGGTGAAGTGCTATTTTCAGTTACCAGAGTTCTTTAGGGGCCAAAACACCAAGAACGCTTGTTCTTCAAGGTGGAAGTCAGATCTTGGATGACAAATTTTGAAAATATACTGTAGAGCTTTACACTTAAGCAAAATAAAATTTTATTTAACTTCATTTTATAATATAATTTAAAAAATTTAGTATCATTTTAATAAAGCTGCAGCAAAATTTGCAAGCAATCAAAACAACTGTTTTTGTATACTGAGTCAACATACTTCTAGAGCATTCCAAAACAATGATCTTGGGCAAGCCCCCTCACCTATACACAGAGTCTGCCCCAGTCCAACTTGTGTGGTTTGGTGAACAGCTTCGTAAGTCAGGGTGCCAGATCGGGACACAATACCTTAAAGGAAGAGAATTTTGAAATTTTAGGTTGTGTTCGTATGCAGACTATCACATGGTACCCTAAGTTACAAATATTAATGTATATAAAATCCATCCAATTTGTCTCCCAAAGAATTTCTTCAACTGATGAAAGAAAAAACTTTAAAGAAGTATTTCTTTCTAGACATAAAATATATTACTGGTAGGAATTATTTTATAACTATAAAAGTAGTATAAGATCAAAACCAAATCTTAAGAGGTTCTTAAGATTCTGCTCAAAGTAACAGGACAAAAAAGATTAGACTTGGGGCCAGAGCAATAGGACAGCGGGTATGACATTTGCCTTACACCTGGCCAACCCGGGTTCGATTCCTGGCATCCCATATATGGTCCCCCATGCACCACTAGGAGTAATGCCTGAGTGCAGAGCCAGGAGTAACCCTTGAGCATTGTCAGGTGTGACTCCCCCCAAAAA
Source organism: Sorex fumeus (assembly GCF_029834395.1). Classification (NCBI taxonomy): domain Eukaryota; kingdom Metazoa; phylum Chordata; class Mammalia; order Eulipotyphla; family Soricidae; genus Sorex; species Sorex fumeus. The sequence goes on from NW_026606060.1 coordinate 17,618,716, forward strand.
ATAAATAAAAGTGTTAGGCTTAAAGCTACTATTAAACCACCAAAAACTTAAGCCTGCAGAACTAGCAATAATCACATTTACCAATGACTTCTACCTTCCTCAGGATTATTTTTCTAATAATTTCCAAATATAGGGGCCAAAACAATATATTTAGGCAGCAGATACGGTGCTTGCCTAAAACAGGGGCAGGAGAGATAGTACAGCATGTAGGGCACTTGCCTTGCACACGGCTGACCCTGGTTCAATCCCTGGTACCCCATATGGTCCCTCAAGCCCTCTAGGAGTGATCCCTGAACACAGAGCCTGAAGAAAGTCCTGAGCACCGACAGGTGAGGCCAAAAAGACAAAAGGAAAAAAAAGAAAGAAAAAAAAGAAAAAAAAACTGAAGTACACCACTGATAAAATAAAATATATATAGTCCACATTCCCTGAAATTATATGCTGTATCATCAAGAAAACTCAAATTAAAACCATCTATCACTTTGCTCTCAGAATGGCTATAATTAAAGACTAATAATACTAAACATTCCTGAAGATGTGGCACAAACAGAAATATCTCTTTGGTCTCCAACAAAAAAGCTGATCATAGTTCCACCTTATGACTCAGTCCCTCCTTACCCTTTTCACTCAAGTGAATGAAAATATGTCCAAAAAAAACTTTAAAGAGTTGAAGAGTTTGTACAGCAGGTAGAGTGTTTACCTAGCACATGGTGGACCTGGGTTTGATCCCTGATATCCTATATGATCCCCAAGCACTGCCAGGAATGATTCCTGAGTGAAGAGCTAGGAGTAACCCCTGAGCACTGCTGGGTGTGGCCCCAAAACAAACTAACCAAAAAAACTGCACAAGTTAACAAAGAACCAATTTTAATTGTAATGTAAGTGCCAAACTAAGCTTATCAAAAAATATGCAAATAAAAAAAACTGCACAAAAATATTCACCATAGCTCAATCCTAGACATAACATAATATAACCGATGAAAGCACAAACAAACTGTAATACGATCAATAAAGGAAAATTAATACTGATCTGTGCAATACATAGAAGAATCCAAGCAGGAAAACAGTAAAAGAACCGCTCCAAAATAAGTTCACTGAGTCTGCAAAATTGTAACTGCTTCTCAAACTCAATGATGGAGACTACAAAACTTTCTGAAAAATTCCACAAAAGTTACATTCAAAAGAATCTGTCTTGCACAGTCACAAATTCCTTTTACAAGTTTTAAATACGGGGTGGGGGCGGGAAGGAGAGAAACTTCCTAAACCTGTAATAAACTCACCAATTCTTCCTTTCTTGTGAATATGACCAGGCATGATACCAATTTTGCATTCTGCGGGCTGAAAAAAAAAAAAAAAGAAAACAACAGTTTCAGAAAAGTGCCAAAACTGTATCACTCGCAGGGACACAGAGTGGACAGGGACGGGACGGCTTGAGGCCTGACTAGCCGTGGGAGAGACGTGCCAGCCAGAAGCTCCTGTTTCACTCACATTGATGACTCCAGGGCAGTTGGGCCCAATCAGCCTGGTCTTTCCCTGGCGCAGCAGTTTGTGCTTGACCCGGACCATGTCCTGCTGCGGGATACCCTCGGTGATGCACACCACCAGGGGCATTTCCGCCTCGATGGCTTCATCGATGGCCGCAGCAGCAAAGGGTGGAGGGACGTAAATGACAGATGCGGTTGCTCCTGTCTGCTCTTTGGCCTGCAATGCGAGTCACAAAGCACTTCATTAATGGTTACTGTCAGACACTCAGTTCGATGCTGTGATGGCAATCACGTCTTTTTTTTTTTTTTTCGGGGTGGGGGGGGTCACACCCAGGGATGCTCAGGGGTTACTCCTGGCTCTGCACTCAGGAATTACTCCCGGCGGTGCTTGGGGGACCATACGGGATGCCAAGGATCGAATCCAGGTCAGCTACGTGCAAGGCAAACGTCCTATCTGCTGTGCTACCACTCCTGCCACTAGCAATCACGTCTTAAGAGAGCTGGGAAAGAACAGCCGGGAGACAGGAGATTTCATTGTTGCCACACACATGATGGCCGCAATGGTGTCAGAAAGGAGCAGAGTCAAGCCTGGCCTCTCCCTGCCCCTGAGAAGGCGCTTCTGAACACCCCGGCCCTCAGTAAACCGAGAATGGTACCTGACTAGCACTGAGTGCCCCTTGACTCCGTGAACACAGTTACTCACCGTGTTTTAAAGATTCTGTCCCACCTATCCCATCCCAATGTGCCCCCAAGGAGAGAAAGAAGTGGCACTCCTCAGAACTCAGCTCTCAAATGCCCATTTAAAAATGTATCACACTCAACAGACATTGTCAGGAGAGAGAACAAGGATGAAGTGGCTTTTAGGGGAGGTTCCCAAGGGGTGCTCAGGGAGCTCCAGGGACCCCTGCCAGCAATTCTCTACCAAATAGGTGAGAGGTTCCTTGCCAGGGTTCAAGGACAAGGTACTGCTCAGGGCACTTGGTGCCACGGATTCCATGAGCCACCCCAGCAATGCTGGAGGCGTCCAGGGCCACGCCCAGCAACGTGCAGGAACCACGTTACAAACCAGACTGGCCACAGGCAAGGCAAGTGCCTGAAGTCCTAAACTATCTCCATAGGCCTCAAGTGCTTTTGTTTTGCGAACATTTTTGCTCTGTAGCACTGTAGCACTGTTGTCCAGTTGTTCATCAATTTGCTCAAGCGGGCACCAGTAATATCTCCATTGTGAGACTGTTGTTACTGTTTTTGGCATATCGAATATGCCACGGGCAGCTTGCCAGGCTTTGCCGTGTGGGCAAAATACTCTCAGTAGCTTGCTGGGCTCTCTGAGAGGGGCGGAGAAATCGAACCTGGGTCAGCTGCGTGCAAGGCAAACGCCCTACCCGCTATGCTATCACTCCGGCCCATTTCTGCTCTAAATTTATTAAAAGCAAGCTAAAAAGCGCACACAGGGATGGCCGTGGGATGAGTCATTAGGTTCTAGTCTACACCACTCTTACGATGCAAAGCACTAATAGACCATGAACTTGGCTGCAATTCTTCCGTCATTGGACAAGCCTGCATTTGGTCTTCATCTGTCTTCATCTGTATACAGCCACCGTCTGGCTTCCCAGCCTGGTGGGTGACAGTGTCTCTTCTATGTGTGGGAATCCCCTGGAGACAGGATTGGTCAGGAATTCCCGACTCTGCCCTGTTCTGCGAGAGCTCAGACAGGCCTCCCGCAAGGCTTCACAATCGCTATACTTAGTCCATTCAACCCACGGGGGTCAAGACCTAACAGCATGAACAAGGCCCCACAAGTAAGATGGGGCAGAGCCAAGAACCAAACCAATTTGACTGAAAAGTGTTAAATGACAGCACAACTCTCTGCCTAGAAAGGTAAGAAGATGAATTAAGATAGAAGTCAGGGGCCAGAGCGGATAGCACAAGGGTTAAGGCCCATGCCTTGTATGCAGCCGGCCCCAATTATGGCCCCGAACACCGCTGGGTATAGCCCTAAAGAACCCCCCCTCCCCCAGAACCAGTGGGGTGGTCCAGGTAATCCGGCACTGCAGTCCCCAAGAATCACCAGGTTGTCACACCTTCTTGCTGAACTGTGGGCCGAGTTGGTCACGAACCACTAGGTGAGGCCCCTGGGAACCCAGAGCATAGCTGGAAGGATCCCCAACCCCTCTCCGCCCCCCCAAAAAAAAGATAAAAACTAAAGCTGAAATGCAGGGAGCAGGATGGGGGCACTCAGACAATAGTGGCAGGAAACGGACATTCTGGTGGCGAGGGCAGTGTTGGATGCTGTAAACCAGAAGGCTATGCCTGGGGTATTACCATGGATACAAGCACACACTAGGCTGAAGGACATGCAGCTAGAGCCCAAGTGGGGCAAAAGTGAGAGACGGTGTCTGAGTACCATCCCTGTAGGGGCCCGAATGCTCCCTGACACCCAGGCACCTTCTCCAGCACGTCCCTAATGAAGAAGGCTCCCAGCAGCAACAGAGCGACCCAGTGAGCAGCCACACAGCTGCCAGGGCAGAAAATGGTTCAACAACAACTAATCAGAGTGATAACAGAGAAGAGGGGACACAAGACATAAAATGAGGCTCCAGCCAAAAGAAGTCAGGCCATACACGTGAGCTATTTTATGGGACATATATCCCACAATTCTGGAGGCTGAAAATACCACCGGAAGCGAAAGGGACAATGGTCTGCAATGACAAGTGACAGTGGATGGGAGGTATCCAGCTTACTCATGCAGAAAGCTCTTTGCAACAGCAAAAAACGGCTAAGAAATAATTGTGTTTCAAAGAACTAAGGAATAGTCTAAAGGCCGTATCTGTGGCTTGATGGTTAATAAGCTTCACTGCCACTGTCACTGCCCTCCCGTTGTTCATCAATTTGCTTGAGCGGGCCCAGTAACGTCTCCATTGGAGACTTTGTTGTTACTGTTTTTGGCATATCGAATACATCACGGGTAGCTTGCCAGGCTCTGCCATGCGGGCGAGATACTCTCGGTAGCTTGCCAGGCTCTCCGAGAGGGGCGGAGGAATCGAACTCGGGTCAGCCATGTTGGCAAATGCCCTACCGCTTAGCAACAAAAATTTTCTTTAAAGGACAACACAAAAATGCTCACTATGGAAAACCTACATACAAGTACTATGAAAACCACTCTGTATTCTGAAGCCATGAAGTCAGTGAGAATTAAAGCAAAGGGCACAGAAACATTAAAAAAAAAAATTACAGCAAAGTCTTTAAAATGATTTTTCCACAGGGCAAAGGGCTACTGCAGCAGAGACAGAATGCAACTCACCTGTGTATGTTCAACGCCCGGCACCCCAAAGGGTCCTCTGATCACCCCCACAAGGAGTGAGCCCTGAGCACAAAGCCAGGAGTAAGCCCCAAGTACTGCTGGGTACAACTCAAAAACCAAAAACATAAAATAAAAGAAAGAAAGAAACTAGCAATATGAGAAAGTAGGAATCTTGACTTATGGATCTGACTATAACTCCAGTGACTCACATAGGATCCCATCCTACTCACTCTGAGCCATGCCAAGTCTGCCACTTCCCCGCCATGACACCATGCTCAGGACCCTCTCGTACAAGAAGTACCCTTGCCTTTAAAAGAGGGATAACAGTGCTACCTCTGAGGGTCATGGTAAGGTCTGAGTGAGGCCATAACCATGAAGCACCTAGCAGAGAACACGGCAAACAGCCCAATGGCAGGGAGTATCAGGGGCAGATACTGAGGTGTATATTACTAACGTGTAATAAATAATGTGATTTGTGGATGGAGACAGGGTCAGGAAAAGAGAGCCAAACAGAATTGAGCTCAAGGCACTTCTTAAGAGCTGACATGTGTCTATAAACAAGAAGGACACCGGCTGTGAAGAAAATGTCTCAAGGCAGATGCAGGCCAAGCCACAGGTTTTCACTGTGATGCAAATGTCTCTAAGCTCCCTGAAAGGGCACAAGTTCCCTTTCCTGCTTCTCTTTCCTTGCCGATTACCTCCTTCACAGAATTGAAGACGGGTAAGCCCAGATGCGTCTTTCCTCCTTTGCCCGGGCTGGTTCCTCCAACTATCTTGGTGCCATAGTCCAATGCTTGCTGGCTATGGAAGGTGCCCTGAGGAAAAGAAAAACAGCACAAGACTCGTGAGAACAGGCAGTCCGAGAAGGGTAAAGCAAAGTCGAAAACAAAAAAATAAAATGGGTTATTTCCCCAGAGTGTGACAATAACTCAGGTCTAGCCTTCTCAACAACTTAACTCAACTCAGACTGAAGCCTGAAGGAGAACACATCGCTGCAAAGCCAATGCAGCTGTTTCTGGCTTTGTTTTTGTGTTTTAAGGAGGTGAGGGAATCATCTCCCTTGATAAGGTTGTTCCTGATGCTCTCAGGTCCTGCAGTCCTTCAACTCACACAACCACCAACCTCGACTCTCCCTCACTCCACGCATTACTCTCAATTCTCCATCGACTCTGAAACTGCACAAGTACAGCCCAACAGAACTGGAGAAAAAGCAAGACCACACTAATCCTGAAACACAGTAACTGCTCACCCTGAGTGAGCCTGTGAGGCTTCTCAAGGAGTGTCCTGCGCTTCCCTATCCACTCCCCCTCCCTCAGCCTTCGCATTGACAGGTCTTTAAGACAAGTTGTTTGTAGCATCCCCTCCCCTTCTCATCAGATGCCAGTACTCCCCCTCCCAAACCCAGTCAGCTGAGGGGGTACCAAAATGTCTTAGGGATCAAAGACTCTTTCACAAGGTCTCTGGGGTCCCTTTTCCCTTCGATTCCCCTTTCTTTTTCTCTCTCCTTGGTCTTCTCTATGCCACTTGAATTAGTGCCCTTGGTAACCTCCATCTTTCTCATGGAAACAAATATTATACATATGCTGTGTGTACACACACACACACACACACACACACACACACACACACACACACACCGGGTCGAGATCTCTCCTCCCACACTCACTTCTTAGTCACAGTGTCAGCTGTTCATCTGACTTCACTACCTAGTAGGAGTCTCTCTCTTCACTCGCGTTTACTCCCTACACAGCCAACCCCATCCCCATTCCAGCTGAGGGCAACCGAGCTCCTAGCATGATCGGATGGGACAGACCATGATTGTTCTCCCCGTTCACAGCACATACTGCCCTCTCTTCGCTGTGACTCACACCTCAGCCCTTCTCCTGCCACCCCTTTGACCCACGTCACCAGGCCTCTTTGACAGAGGAGTGCCCATTCTCCCTCTCGGTCTGTTCTCAGACCAGAGCCAGAGAGATCCTGTTCAAACAGGGAAGATCATGCTCAACACTGCCAGTGGTTTTCCAGGTCGTTAAGCAAAAGCCAAACTCCTGATACTGGTCACCAAGTCAATAGTGAACTTGCCTTGACAAACCAGTGATCTTATCCACTGCTCTCCCACTGCCTCTCTCCCTACTAACAAGCTTCCACCTACAACAACACAGCCCTGCCTCCCTGGCCCCTTTGCCCAGCCTTTACTTCCCCTCAATGATGTATCTACCCCGTTAATACCCATGTACACTTTAGATCCAGACCCAGAGGTCAGGCTACCCCTGACCACTGAAAAAAGATCAGACCTTCCCGTCCCACTCCTACAATACCAGACACATGCCCACACCTTTCACTGGTTATTTCCATAGCATGTAGGCCCTATAACGTAACACGTAATGTACACATTGAGTGGGCTGCTGCGTTTCTCTCCTCTCACTGCGTCGAAGATGCAATGAAGGTAGTGATTTTTATTTCTTTTGCTTAGAGAGATGGCATCTCTATCAAATTAGAGAGTCTACACTCAATAAATATGAATGGATCTATATGTGGTCATTCTACAAAGACCTAAACATGTGGGCCCAACCAAGTTAAGTTCTATATAAAGGGATTAAAACTGGAGTGATAAGAAGGATTTCAAAAACTTCCTAGTTCAACTTCAGTTTTAAAATAGGAAAACCAGGGGCTGGAGAGATAATACACTGGGTAGAGCTCAATGCAGCTGACCACGGTTTGATTCCAGGCACTCTATGATCCCTTGATCCCTGCCAAGAGGATCCCTTGAGCCTCAGCACAGCATCAAGAATAAGCCAAAAGTCAAACAAACACAAAATAGAAAACTCAGCCCCAAACATGTTAACTGCTATTTCCAAATTCAGGGACTAGTTTGGGAAAGAATCCCAAGCTAGTGCCCCGGAGAGAATGTGCTATTCCAGGCTCTCCTTACTGGCCTGGAGTTAGTTAAACAAGGATACAAAAACACCCCAGAAGTGAGAAAAGGAAAATTTAATTAAAAAACTACTAAGAGTGATATTTGTAAATAAAAAGTGGTGAACTTTTCAAACAATAGGATACTGCTATGATTTAAAATATTTTACAAAAGTACTGACGTGCATCAGATTAGAAATTAAAACCAAACACCCAACTCAACTGCAGAGTTGGAGAACACTGACCCATGTTACTAGATTAACTCAATTGGACCAGTTTTTTAATCCTGAAATAGGCTAAAGAGGAATTTCATCAGACTTAAGTTTTCCCACTAGCATTTGCCCAGTTAACCATCGAAGCAGTTTAGCAGCAAACAAAATTCAATATTGGACTATCTAATCCACTCAGTAATCAAAACGTCCTTATTTAGATGTAGAATAAATATGCACACACACGCACACACACGCACGCGCGCGCACACACACACACACACAAAATCCTAATGAGATAAAATGCAGCTTTCCTAAGGTGCTAGCTCTACTTAGCAGCTCATCATGAGCTCTAGAATAAACAAATACTAATAAATTGGAGATAACTGAAGCGCTCAATTTTACTTTTTTTTTTTTAAGAAAAGTGGAGAAGAAACCATGTAATTGGACGTAACTGAAAAATACTGAAACTAACCTTGGATTTCAATATTTAGGTAAATCATCACCAAAATTAGGAAGTAGAGACAGTTCCAAATACACCATGGACAATGGTGCTTTAAAAGAAAAGTCAGAGGTTACATACAATGTTATAGGATCATATAAGGTTTAAAAGCAGAAAAACAAAATCATACACAATAAACTCAGGTGGAAAATCTGCCTTATCCAAAGATTTTAATACATGCAAACAAAATTAATATTAATCAAAAAGGGATTAAAATGACTTTAATTGGTGGGAAGAGTGACAAAACATACATCAAATCTTGAATACGTTTGTGTGAGCAAGAAAAATACCTAAAAAGATACCCATCATCTTGCTAAAAGAAGGGTTGCCTGAAGATTAAAATGGGAGAGAAAGGAGATGATATTGCATTTTATTGTGGACTCATAGACAGATCGCCTCAGATTTATAAAAACTCAATGACAGAGACAGGGGATAGGGAAAGCCATGAATATAAATGCATGAAGCAAATTAAAATACTTCAGGCCGTTCTGCCCGCTAGACTCCTGGAAGGCCATTTGCCAGGAGTGAGCGTGAGGCAAGTCAAGGCAGTTCCCCACAGCCTGCCCGCCCACCCCTACTGGCCCGCACTAAATAAAGATCTGTGTTGAACTGTATTTGCTGTTAGACAAGGCATAACCATGAGATTCCTACTTTACCTAGCTTTTGAAGAAACAATCATCTTTTCCAATGAAATCATGTTTTCCACTGAAGGAAAATCAGTGAGGTCACAGATGTTGAGAGTATGTGGTTTCCAATATTATATGCTCATAGAAAGGGATTTTTAAGGTAAGTTTAAACATATTTTCTATCTCAAACATCTTATCTCTTGAAATCCAACCCACTGCCATAGTGCATACTTTTCTACACTGATGATACAACTTTTAAAATAGAAAAATCAGAAATTTATAAATTTTAACTCATAACTTTATAATTAAGATGTTATAACTTTTGTAATATGAAATCAGTTCAATTTTTTTTGAATCTCTAGTACATATCTCTCAAAAAGTCTTGCTGCACGTACCTGCTTACCAGTGAAACCCTGGCAAATAACCTTCGTATTTTTGTCAACATACAGATGTTTTCGGGAAGCTGTATAGGAACAATGCCGAACTCCATTTGGTTGCACTGAGAAATAAGAAAAAATATATATATAAAACAAAACACATTACAACTTTTCTAAACATTTGAACCATAAATTTATTTAAGTGACCAAAAAAAAAAAAACCTCTAATGCAGGAACTTATCTTGTGATCCTGACAATTTCAAAGGACACTTTTTAATGAGACATACAGACTATAAACTTTTTTTAAAAAATCTACTCTGCTATTCTCCAGGACCCAGAACCAGTTTTCACTCCACAAAAAGAAAACTGACATTCAAAAACATGTAGCTCAAATTAAATCCAGATACTGAAAACTAGGTCGCATTCCTACAAATGATGTTTACTAAGCAACATCGGCTCTCCCCATTTGACCCAAGCTTTTAAAGTCAGTATCTGTAAACAACAGGTGAACTACTAGTAAGAACTATTTGTGACTCATTCCCCAATAACGACAATAATGTGAAAGTAAGCTTTACTATCAATGAAAATTACAAATTTAATATATTTCATATATTAAAGAAATAGGAAAGCTGTATAAAACAGATGACATGAAAAATAGGGCGAGGATGGAAATAAATTTTTAGTAAACAACCTCAACCAAAAGTATCTAAGCAGTTGCAAAATTCGGCTCCTCAGCTGGAGAGATGGGCCAGGGTTAAGGCACTTGTCTTGCATACAGATAACCCAGATTCACATCCCCAGAAACATATACAGTCCCCTGAGCACTGCCCAGGAGTGATCCTGAGCACAGAAACTGGAGAAAGCCCTGAGCACAAAAACTAAAGCTCAAGTCAGTTCCCACAGTTAAAGAATCAATAAGGAGAACACAGATGAATTGAAAGCTGTGGGTAGTTCATGACTAGCAAAAGAGAGTGTCCACCTGTGGCCTGTCCCCAGTCCTTCAAAGTGCCAGGGCTTCCTGCCACTGACAGCCCATGAAGCAAGCCCTGAAGAGGAAAAACAAGCTCTAGCACAGCTGTCTAGGGTCAGCCCCAGGCTTTCTCCCCTGCACACCCAGAACGCTCTCCTAGAGCCCCACACTAACTTGCTTCTGGCCCTTCAATTGTCTTGGATTCACACACTGACCTCAGCGTCTAGCAACACAGAATTGTGGAGCCCCAGTATCACTCAGGAGGAGCGAGGCCCAGATTTCACTCACCAACTAACCTAACTACAGCTGCGTGCTTGGGCGAGACTAGAGGACTTATCTGACCTGCTGCCCCCTTCGCAGAGGGGAATAAAAAAAATCAGCACCCCCTTCCTGGAAATGACCCTCTTTAAGTTCAATGATCACACGTGATCTCCTCATTACTCACAGACCCAGACTCATCCAAACTTACTTTCATGTACGCGTGAACTAAAAGCTTGCCATAACCTTTGAGTTATGCCAACTCCCAAAAATATATGCTCAAAAATAAGAAGTGAATTCCTGATCACAAACCAGTAGGATGCCAGACAAGGCACTGAAATGAAAGGTTGAAATAATTAAGTACACGTCCCTGTGCCCGGGCTTGTCATAATAATTTATTCAATCAGCATTTGGGGAGCCATGTCACACTACAAAGCGAAATGTCAAGGATAAAGTGTTGAGAAAGTGTGTTAGCCTCCAGAGAACTCCCAGTCTATTTGGAGTAACATAGAGCGGGCACAGTTGCAGTGTGAAAAGTCCTGTGGTAGGAATAAGCCTTCGACATCACAGGAAGAAACACTCTCTACCCCACCCTGAAGCCTGTGTGTTATTAGGGGTGCGAGGGAGGGAAAGAGGCTGGAGTGAGGTAGCTGGCTACAGAAGTTCACACCCCAGATCCCTGATACTGTACCCCACCTCCGAAAGGAAGAGGCTTACCTGTCCTGGTCAAACTGAGGATTTGGTTCCATGGCTAAAAATCTCTCTGTAACTTGTGATTCTTCACCTCTGCCTCCGTTTTGACCCCAACCACCCAACTTTGCTTCCAAACACTCAAGCTGGTATTAGCATCTGTATAGCAGTGAGTATTTTCACTTCATAAGTTTATAAATTTTTCATTAAGAAAACAACAACAGAAGGCTCCCAATAAAGAACCAAGGTCACTGTATTCTTTCTTTCTTTCTTTTCTGGAATACTGCTCTAAGACATGGGTCAAAGGAATAAAAAATGCCAGAAAAACAAAACAGCCTCTGAAACTCGAGGAAAGTTCTGCCACATGCCCACAACCCCACAGTGATGTTACACGGCACCACAAATGACGACCATGGACCATCACCCCAGACTCACCCACACTCAAGAGAAACCTCCTCTTTCCCTGGCTCTTTCCTTCAAGCACATTCTTCCAGCTGCCAGGGCAGGGACGAGGGCCAAGGCCAGCTGTGCACGTTGGTTTTACAATTCTCCTCACCCAGATTCCTAACTGCACGCTCAAGCGACACACACTCCCGTGAACCAAGTCTGTCTCCTGCCACTCCAGGCCACCAGGTCACATCGGGTGGATGGATTTCAGGCCATACTATTATTATACACCAATGATGTCTTACCCTTGATGTCATCACAGCATCAAGGAAAAATTTTTTTCCTTTCATTGTCTGATGGCATTTAGATGGAGATCATGCAAAATATGCTTAAATTCTATTTCAAATTAACCACATTTTAAGACACTGCTGGGGGCTTGTGGGGGGGTGGGGGTGGGGACTTGGGCATCAGTCCCGGCAATACGCGTGACCCAACTGTGTGAGCCAAGAGGTTTAAGGCTTGGGCCCAATGGTGCTGGGGTTGTCAGGACCGCAGCCAGCAGTGTCTGGGATGGGACTCTGTGCCTCTAGCCTTATGAGCTGACTATTTCATCTTTTAGCAAATGAAATCCAAGGATAGGAATGACAGATAATAATAAAAACATTACTATTTCTATTGAGAAAGGAAAGATAGCAAAATATACCACCAGCAGAGTTAAAGGCAGTGACACCTCAGGAGACTGATTTTCTAACACTTACCAAAGAATTAACCTATGTGAAGAATGAACGGAAAAGAGACCAAGAACCAAACAGAGGGATGGAGAGACAGTACAGCAGGTAAGGCACTTGCTTTGCATGCATGCAACCTGGATTCGATCCCCAGCACCCCGTATGGTCCCTCAAGATCTGCCAGGAGTGAACCCTGAGCACAGAGCCAAGAGTAAGCCCTGAGCCATCAGGTATACCCTAAAAACTTAAAAAACACCTAACAGAAAAACAGATAAAGGATATAAACAAAAAACACAATTGACAACAAACAAATGGAAAATCAATATATGGTGAAGCATTTATCTAATTTTACCAGCAATTTTTAAACTGCACATTTTAGACTGAATATTAGCAGTGAGTCCTGAGGCTGGCCACCTGGAAGAATTTCCCAGTACTGCAGATTGATGTCGCCACCCTCTGTCCAGGCATGTCCAGGCAATGTGGTGCAACCTTTTAAGGTTCCTGTAAGTCAGGGAGCCAAATCTTGGGACTGCCTCCTGGGAACAGCTGAACAGACCTGGGTTAGAGTTTAAGCTGTGAGTGCACCAGTCATGTGACGTGGCCAAATCTTTTGATTTTCCTTAGCCTCCACCTGCAAATGGAACAGTAGCTGCTCCCAAGGAAACTGCGATGCTGATAAGAAGACCATGCAGGGAAACTGGCTAATAAGAAGTGGGTTCATAACCCACATGATCACCAAAGTCAATCATTTCCAAGTGCACAATTCATACATTAAAATCAAGAAAGTCAAACTAGAAATTATTTGTATCTGCTCTCATGCATACCCTATGTTCATCTGTAAACATACTAATCCATAAGCACATATAAATATGTAGTATGCATACATACCTATAAAATTGTAATGTAGGTTTTTTTTTGGGGGGTCACACCCGGCAATGCACTGGGGTTACTCCTGGTTCTTCACTCAGGAGTTACTCCTGTCAGTGCTCAGGGGACCATATGGGATGCTGGGAATCGAACCCGGTTGAGCTGCGTGCAAGGCAAATGCCCTACCCGCTGTGCTATCGCTCCAGCCCCATAATGTATATTTCTAAAGGTATAGCCTCACTGTAAAAAATGGAAATAGAATTATTCATTTATTAATACTATGAACAAATAATACTGTGAATAAAATTTTAAATACACACAATAAAAATAGAATAAGGGCTAGGATAGGGCCAACTGCTACTCTACTGTATTATCACTGATACAGAATTTTAAGACCACATCATTGTGCCAGGCCACCTGCCAGGGACTAGTGGCTCGGGAGTGAACACGATGGACTCAGGCCCCATTCATAAGAAAGATGCTGCTCTAGGAGACAGTCACAACATTACTAGTGTTAGGGACAGAAAGATAGTACAGTGGATGGGCGTTTGCCTGGCATGCAACCAACCTGTGTTTGATCTTCAGCATCCCACATGGTCCCCTAGTCCTGCCAGGAGTGATCCCTGAGCACAGACAGGTTTGCTTCCACCCATACACATGCACGCACGCACGCACGCGCGCACGCACAAACACACACACACACACACACACACACACACACACACACACATTACCAGTGTTTCCCAAAATGAGTGATGGGGCACTGAAATAATGCAAGGGGGTCTGAGGCAGCACTGGGTGCAAATGAGAAGCACTTTGTTTGTTTGATTAAAGAAGGTAATTTCCCAAGGGATGCTGAGAGATTTATCTAAAAACAGAAAGTAGTAAGCAGACTAACTAAATCTGGGGAATGTCTGCATTAAACAAAGAAGCAAACAACTAGACAGTACAAAGAGCAATAAAAGCTACAAAAGAAAGAGTCTGAGTAATCTGAGAAAGATGATGCTCTCAACGGGATGAATGATTTGAATCAGTCACAATGGGTTCTCTTGTACAAAGAAAGCAGTCACATCATGCATCAGACATTGCAGTCCTAAAGATGTGAACAATGGCCAAGAACTCCTGCCCAGAAAGGATGCAGACCATGGCCTGTATGACCAGGACCATGCTTAAACTAAGAACCAAAGACTTCATGAAAACACTCATGCTCCAACTCACCTCTCAAATGGTGTCCTTGCTAGTTATTTTGGTTGCACAAGCAAAGTTAATCAATGCACACTCATTTAAGTGTATACTCATTATTCATATGTATGGCAGATCTGTAATACACAGATTCTGTAATTCTGGTCCTTATCTATAGGACCTTACAATGTAGCAGAGTACTCCCAAACCCAAAATCTGCTATTCAAATGCAAAATTCGGGCCAGAAAGATAGTATAGCAGGTATGGTGCTGCTTTGCAGAGACCGACCCAGGTTAACTCCCTGCATTCTATAGTCCCCTAAGAACCACCAGGACAGATCCCTGAGTACTGAGCCAGGAATGAGCCCTGAGCACTGCCAGATGTAGCACACAAAAAAAGAATTAAAATGAAAAATTATAAACTTAGTATTTATTCACAAATGAGATTTACCTGACTAGAAGTATTGTTATTTAATCAAGTCTAAAACATAACTGATTTTTAGAAGAAAAAAGACTGTCATTTTATTTCAATAAACCACCCATCATTTGCTGCATCCCATTTTTGGAAATCCTTACTATTTAAAAAAAAGTGCATATACAATTTCTTATCCTTGGTTCACTGTCACTGTCCTCCAGTTGTTCATCGATTTGCTTGAGCGGGCCCAGTAACGTCTCCATTGTGACACTTGTTACTGTGTATGGCATATCGAATACGTCATAGGTAGCTTGCCAGGCTTTGCCGTGCGGACGAGATACCCTCAGTAGCTTGCTGGGCTCTCTGGGAGGGCGGAGGAATCGAACCTGGGTCACTCACGTGCAAGGCAAACGCCCTACCTGCTGTGCTATCGCTCCAACCCTCTCCCCCTATAAATTATTTTGAAGGCCCTCATTTATATTTCTGTGGAAGAACAAGTTTAAAGGTCAAAATAAGTTTCTCTAGGCTAAACCAATTCATTTAGATAAAGAAATTTTGTATTTCTGAAATAAAGATTTCATCCTTAAAGGAAATAGCATGAGATACTCAAATGTGAAGCATCAGCATCAGATACTTAAATCTGAAGCATCACTGTCCAGGGCCTCCTTTGCTAAGGAACACCCGAGAGATATTCGATCCCTGGCACTGTATAAGGTTCCCAGCACCGCCGGGGTGATCCATGAGCACCCCTCAGCATGCCCCCCGCAAAAAACTTCTTTTTAAATGAAAAAGAAAAGTTTATTTATCTCCCCATTTCAACTGTATTTCTATCACATCCCAACCTCCCCAACACACACACACACTCTCTCTCTCTTTTTTAATAAGCAACAAAACTGTGCTGAATTTTGCTGGGTCTTTTTTGGTTAGTTTTGCTCAGGAATTTCTAAATATTCTAGGCTATCCCTCAACAGTACCAACAGGGCTCTGGAAGGCATCTAGAAGAATTTGGGGTTTTGTTTTTTTCCTAACTCACATCAATATTGCAACACTTTTGACCTTCAACACAAAACCAACCATCATCAACTAAAACTGAGAGAATACAGCAACATTCCTCGCCCCCCAGATTGTAAACTAAATTCCAAGCGTAAGTAATTTGTGACAGTCTTTTTAAAAAGTTCACAAGGATATGTTCTTCTAGGTAATCTTCCTTCCTTCTTTAACCTCTCCTCCGAAAACAGCAAGAAGCCTATGGATGTGAGGGTTTTTCAAAATCGCAGAAGAGTAAGACAACAGGAGGAAAAAGGCCTGTTAGCCTCCTTGTTTCTATTTTTTGGTCAACAAAGCCCTCAAATGCCCTTTGAATTGTATAAGGTTCTCCAGAAAACTTTCCTAAATAAACTGAACTTTTTTCTACTTGCCAAGTGATTTGTCCCCCAGTGATTTGGCAACTAAATGCAGCTTTTGAGAACACACTCATCACG
Source organism: Sorex fumeus (assembly GCF_029834395.1). Taxonomy (NCBI): domain Eukaryota; kingdom Metazoa; phylum Chordata; class Mammalia; order Eulipotyphla; family Soricidae; genus Sorex; species Sorex fumeus. The sequence continues at coordinate 17,635,105 of NW_026606060.1, forward strand.
CATTTTGAAGAAAATCTTCAAGAAATAAAGTTCAGCCAGATTCAGTACTAAAAGAGAAAAAGGGAGCAATGGTAAAGAAAGGAAGAGAGAGAAAAAAAACTAAATTTAGTTCGGTGTATACTATACTCCAGGAGCTTACAGAAATCTCTTCAAGGAATTTGCACTGTGAATCAACAGCCTAGCCTGTCATTTCTAGGATGCACCCTTCCCCCCCGCCCCCCACTTTTAACATCTCTTGAATTAAGAAGCATCCAACTGGCATGTCACATTTATATTTCATTAATAATCCCTGGGAAACGAAAGCACAGTGCATTTTACAAGTATCAGTGCCTCGCCTTCATTATATTAGTTTCAAGTCATCTGGAACAAGTATCCCAAGATTATTACAGAGACAGAAAGGGAAGAAAAGCCAGACTTCAAACCCTGATGTGGCTCATTCCAAAGTCTCCTCATACATTAGCTATCTCACAAACACAAAGACTTTGAACACAGCAAGAATTTCCAAGGGTCAGCGTAACTCAAAGCCTGGAAACAAACCTTGGGTAATAATTTTTCAGTTACAGCAGGGTTTGCCCGCGCCCAGTGTAGACAACGCAAACTATGCTGGTCAACATTATTTGCAACCACCCCAACGCTTCTCGGAGTCTCCCCTCCTCCCTACTGGTCCCCAATCTAGCAGGAGCCCGGTGAGATTAGGGTTCGTGTCCAAAGGCCGGATTTGTCCCCAATTTCCTACTGGGACATCCTGCCCCTGCCCCTCGACCCTTCTGCTCGCCCCCCCACCCCCAGCTGAGACTATCCCAGACCTCGCACTCTCATGCAAGGCCCAGTGGACATGCACCTCCCGCCCTGCACCCAGCGAAGCTCCCTCCAGCCCGTGGGGATCCCCGCTTGGGACGGACGCCCGCCGTCCCCGGACCCCGGAGGGCCCAGTAGTGAGCTCAGGACCAAGACGCTGAATCCCCGCGGGGAGGTGGGGGGCGGGGGAAACGAAGCAGGAACTCGCGGGAAGCCCAGAGAGAGCGCGCCGGCGGGACTCACGGAGGAGGAAGCGTGACAGGTGACGGGCGAGCGCGACGCCGCTGCTGCTGGAGGCCATGGTCGTGGTGGCAGCTGCAAAGGGCTGCGGTCATTCACCAATGACACTCCCAGGCCCCCGGGGGCCTCGCGGGCGCCAGGCACGGAAGCGGGCGTCCAGGACAAACGCCTGAAGAAAGTGCTCTCGCGACAGGCCTCTTCGCCAAAGACTGGAATCACAGGTTGAGAAAAATGGACAATTCTAGTTTTTTTAAAAAAAACAAGTAAAATTAAAAGTGTTTTGTAGCTCCAGAAATGTAAGTTTCACTCAACATTATTGACACGGGCAGCTAAAGGGGAAACCCAGGCCAGGCTGTTGCGGCGCGTGGCATTATGGGAAATGTAGTTTTCAGGCTGAGGCTCATTGGCCGCAGAAACGGGAGCTGCCCGGAAAAGAGGTGGCTTGGAAAGGGTCTGTTTACAGCAGGAGGTGAGCGCGAAGAGGGGTGACGAAACAGCGAGGTGTAAAGAGCAGTGCATAACTTCCCGAATCTCTTAGCCAACCTGCCCCTTAGGTTTTTTTTTTCCCCCGTGTGGTTCTGGAGAAGATAAGAGTTAACACCTGACCTCGCAGGGACTACAGATGTTAATTTCCGATCTAAACCCTGAGTTTAGCTAGTGTCCAGTAAAGGGAAGGACGAGGCTGGAAGATGCAACAGCTAACTCACTGACTCTTCATTTGTTGAAATATGGGTGTTTGGGTTAAACTTGGTGCCTTGCCACTCTTGTTTAACGCTAAGCGAACGGGTAACCCTTCCCCAAGATCCTGTAGAACTGGAGTTAGGAGTCAAAAGTGACTAGTCTCCGTTTGAACAAAACTGTTTACCTTTTCTTAGAACATGAGGAGTAACCTTAGAGAGTTCTGGAGAATAAACAATACGTAAAGTCATCCTCCTTGCTCCTCACATCCCTCATTATCAAAATTTTAACCTGATTTACCTAAGTAGTCATAATTTTGCCATGCTGTGTGATGTGAGTGGGATTACCCAAGTATATTACCCAAGAGTTCCTCTCTGACCCAGATATTACCAGTGCCAGGTTGAACCTGACTGTACACAAAACCCCTCCCTCATTTAAATAAATGAAATTCTTGCTGTCTCTCGCCTTCATTTTAATAGATCAGTGGTTTCCAGTTAGGTCCAGGATGAAAAATTACCTTAATTTCTTTCTAAACCTTTACATCTAATAGTTATATATCCACTTATATGTAAATGGCAAAATGCATGGTGATTAAAATAAACATAATTTTTTTTTATGTAGGAGTACTGCTATTTATTCAGCCACTGATTAGCTGACTGAATTGGGTATGAACTCCACCTTTTTATTTTCATAATTTTATTTATTTTTATTCTTATATTTATTTATTGAATCACTGTGGGAAAAGTTACAAAGCTTTCAGGTTTAAGTCTTGGTCATACAATGATCGAACACCTTTCCCTTCACCAGTACTCATTTTTCACCACCAAGAACCCCAATATACCCCTCTCGTACCCCTCCCAATGCCTGTGAGGCAGATGATTTCTACTTAACTCTTCTCTACATTGGTTACAGTCATTATTTCAACAAAAGATGCACCATTATTGTTTAGAATTTCCCCTTCCAACAATCAGAATTGCTGAAAACGCATTGTGAAATACTTTGTCTTCTATAGGTGGTTATGAGAATCATATAATGTCACGTGGCCGCCATCGAGGCCATGCAGATTTTGGATTTCTGCAAAGAGCCAGATAATTACGAGATTGGTTTCTGTGCATCTGGTGTTATGGCTGTGCCTGAGAGCCGCTCATGGGGAGCAACTCATGACCTCGGTAGGGTGTGAAGGACGAGTCAGTACCGACCCCCTTCCTATGAGACTGCAGTTGCCCCATCACCACAGGCTCATACCTGGCTTTCCTATAAGCTCTGAGGCGGAGGTGGTGGCCACCTTCCTGCTGGGGGTAAAAAAGGCGGAAGGGAACAACACCCTTTCCCTCCCCAGGAGGCATGGCACCAGAGTTTAACACATGGTCCATTAACTTTTCTGCCGCAAACTTCTGGGCTCTGGATTAAGTCCTTTTGCCTCTGGAGCCATGGCCGTGCCAGAGAGCTGCTCGTGGGGGGCAACTCGTGACCTCGGTAGGGCGTGAAGGATGCCCCCCTTCCCATGAGACTGCAGTTGCCCTGTAACCGCCGGCTTATACCTGGCTTTCCAATAAGCTCTGAGGCAGCGGCCACCTTGTATGCGGTCCAGATGCATTTCTACCAAAAGCCACTGGGCTTCGAGATTTGTTTCTGAGTCTCTGGGACCTTCACCGTTCTGAGCCTCTGGGACCATGACCATTAATCAGCTTGATCAGGAGCCAGAGAGGCCGTTTGTAGGCAGCGACTCGGGATCTCGCTGGAATGGGGAGGAAAGGGCCGGCTCCACCCTTATCTGGTGAGGCCCTGCATGTCTCGTCACTGCAAGCCCAAACCTGACCAACCAGTGGCCTCTGGAGGAAGGCAGTCACCGGACAGTCAAGAGGAACAGGCCAAGGCACAAAACCTATTCCCACCTGGAGTGGCCCAGTGCCAGTAACCCACTGCAGGAACAGGACGCATTTCCACCGAAAGCCTTTGGGTTCCGAGATTCACCTCTGAGTCTCTGGGATCATGGCCGTCAAACAGTTCGATCAGGAACCAGAGAGGCCATGCCTCCAATTATATAGATGAGCCAGAGGTGGTTTGTGGGTGTGTCTCCCACATACCCAACTTTTGGCCATTTACTTTCTTGGTAAACTTTGCCCCAAGTTTTTGGGGTCTGTCCAAAGGCACAGCAGCAATTTTGGGGTATCTGAAAGTCTGACGGTGCCATCAGGCTGCAGATGCACTCGCCTCACAGGTGCAGATTGACCTGCTGGCGGCACCATACTCCTCCCCCCCCCAGCCCCCCCCGATTTATACTGTCACTGTCCTCCCTTTGTTCATCAATTTGCTCGAGCAGGCCCAGTAACGTCTCCATTGTGACAATTGTTACTGTGTTTGGCATATCGAATACGTCACGGGTAGCTTGCCAGGCTTTGCCCTGAGGGTGAGATACTCTTGTAGGGCGAGATACTCTTGGTAGCCTTTCAGGCTCTCCAAGAGGGGCAGAGGAATCGAACTCAGTTCAGCCATGTTAGCTGCATGCAAGGAAAATGCCCTACATGCTGTGCTATCGCTCCAGCCCCCATGATTTATATTTTAATGAAATTTTTTATTTCCACAAACACTGAGGTTTTATTGTGCAGTAATGTATCTCTGGCCCTCTGAAACATCTGACACAAAGAACTCATTTGGTAAATTGACTTGAATTGATATAGAAGAGAGATAGCATCTTTATTTATTTAGGGAGTCCACACAATGTTTGATGAACCTAAGACTATTTTTATCCTTAATAAAAACTGCACCTTCACCCCATAGAGACAAAGGAAACAGGTTAAGCAAGATTAGGAATATGACCCTTAAAAAGGAATCACCTGGAGACCTAGGTGGTGCCTAATGATAAAGTGGGTGACAGGGGCCTTGCTGGATCCCAGCGGCAGATGATAGTTATCTCAGCATCTTCTCAGCCATTCTTAGAATGGCCCACATTTTTAGAATATAATAAATCTCACCTACCTACCTTTGCTCAAAAGGTATAAAAGGAGAAGGACCTCAGCCTTTCATCAGAATCCTGCTTTTGAAGAACCCTCCCATAATCTGGGAGTTTCCCTGCCTTCTTTTCCCATCCTGTTTCCCTAAAAAAATCTTTTACTTAATTTGCCATTTGATCTTCTGTTCCTTGCTTTCAATTTTGACAGCTTGAAGACAAGAGCCTGAACATCTGCGCCCATTTCAACAGTTTCACTGTTCATTGTTTATTGGTGTACAACCACTGAAATACATACTATCTATACCATGCATCTTTACTGATTTTAGGTTGAAATTCTAATTCTATCACTACATATGTGATCTCTGGTTCTTTCTTTTCTTGGTGAGATGAGGATGAAATTCTCTAGCCCATAATAATATCTGTGAGCAGTTATTGAATGAAAATGTAATTCTTAATACATTAAAATATTCAATGAATGAAGGATAATATCGGCGGGGGGGGGACATTTTGAAGTATTTACTAATGTAAACAACCAATTATGGAATAGGACATTTTCATTTGTCTCAAAACATTAACTAATTTTCAGAGGGTAAAGGGCCCCATATACCAGGCAAATGTAAGGGCCCAAGGGACCATATGAACCACAGGATCAAACTGAGGTTGACATAGTCATGCACCTCAATCTCTGTGTTATCTCTCTGATACTTTTTCATATTTTTAATAGATAACACCAAACCTGTCTGTCGGTTATTGCCCATACACCACAGCCATTCAGATAAACAAAAGATGGTCCCTGCAAGCTGCAGATATTTACAAGCCAACCTTGGTGCCAAAAGTGACCAAACAATACTCAATGTGAACTTGGAAGGCAGACCAAAACATAGACATTTTATACTCGGATATGTAAAAAGAACTGAAAGGAACAAGCCAAGAAACTAGAGATGAAATTCTGAGTTTTTTCTAATAAAATGGGAGGGGGCACTCAACAGGATGTCCCGAGGCTAGGGTCCTTGCTCCCAGCATCCTGCAAACAAAGCCTCCAGATCCAGAGGCACAAGCTGCAGGTTCTCAGGCTTCTGTGTCCCTGCCCTTCTAACCCAAGGGTCCAAACCAAAGGCACAGGACAACAGGCTGGGGGGGGGGGGGGGGTGACATTTTGGTTTTTCGGTGTACAAAGGACATGGATGGCCCCAGGACTGAAGGCACCATGGACCCTCACCTCATACCTCCCCGCAGCCCCACAAGCAAGCTGGTTCAATGCAAAGGCACAAGTCAAGAAACCGGAGATGAAATTTTGTGGTTTTCCTGACAAAATTAAGTATTATATATACAGTGGATTTCAGGGCTGGACCTTTTTTTACCCGGAGTTTGAATGAAATGTTTGGAGTAACTGTGGTGGATGAAGTCCATAATTGATAGAAATTTGGGTCTAATTAATCCTTAGATGCTGGTCAACGCTACTGTTGCATTCTGCGTCTCTCTGCTTTCTAAGTGCTGCTCATGTTACATGAAAATCACACACCACACACACACACACACACACACACACACACACACACATACCTGTACTGTGTTTGACAAGAAAACACAGACATGCAGTTTGGCTAGATCTCCACACCAGCCTGTTCTCACTCTTCTGTCTGACAATAAGTCCTTGGTCTCCCCTCTACCAATTCACCAAATTCGTAGTTTGAGGTCCTCCTGTTTACCCCGCACCTCATGTGTGAATAATGTTGGAGTAAAGGAGAAATTAAAAGGGATCACATGGGAGGGGCCCTAATAAAATATGACTGGTTGGAGCGATAGCACAGTGGGTAGGGCATTTGCCTTGCACGTGGCTGACCTGGATTTAATTTCTCCATCCCTCTTGGGAAAGCCCGGCAAGCTGCTGAGAGTACCCCATCCACACGGCAGAGCCTGGCAAGCTACCTATGGCTTATTCGATATGCCAAAAAACGGAACAAGTCTCACAATGGAGATGTTATTGGTGCTCACTCGAGCAAATTGATGAACAATGGGAGGACAGTGCTACAGTGCAGTGCTACTCTCCTCCATCCCTATTTCCACTCTTCCTCCTTCCTTTCCTTCTTCCTCTCTTCTCTCCCTTTTTTCTATCTCTTCCCCTTCCCTCTGTTCTCCTCTCTCTTCTGCCACAAAAGGACACAACAGAAAGGTATCTGTCTGTTTAAGACAGAAACTGGATTGGTTCACCTTGTTCTTGGACTCCTCAGACCACAGAACCATGAGATGATACATTGATGTTCTTTAAGCCAGCATTTTTCAACCAGGGGGCACATGACTCCCTGTGGGTCCCCAAGATATTTCAAGAGATCCACCAGTTGTTATCATGTAAATGGAGAGCCAAGACACAAGACCAGGGAAACAACCGTTAGAACACGGTGGTCACAGAAAAGAAACAAAGTCAGAAGGAGCCATGATTAGAAAAAGATTGACCTGGGATCCGTGGTGGTGGGAAATGGGCACTGGTGGAGGGATGGGTATTTGATCATTGTATAATTGAAACCCAAGCACAAAAATTTGTAAGTCTACAACTGTATCTCATGGTGTTTCACTAATAAAAATTAAATAAAAATAAATAAATAAATGAAAAAGATTGAGAAGTACTCGTATGAGCCATGCCCTCCCGTTGATCGTCGATTTGCTCGAGCGGGCCCAGTAACGTCTCCATTGGAGACTTTGTTGTTACTGTGTCTGGCATATCGAATACTCTCGGTAGCTTGCCGGGCTCTCCGAGAGGGGCGCCATGCAGTGTTTGGTATTTTGTTAAGTCAGCCAAGGAGACGAAAACGCCCTCCTTAACACCTGTCCCAAACCTTTGTGATAATTCTTACAACTTCTCATCTCTCTTGACCTCCAAGCAGAGGGAGGTTGGGGGATCAACACTTATCTCATCAACTTCCCTAATCTGGGGATCCTTTCCTGGTTTTAGAGACATTTGGTCCAAAAATACATTATTTGTCATGTGCTTAGGGCATTAAGGATGTAGAGTTCCTTTCCTGGAACAAACAAATTGGTAAGGGAAAAGGCTATTGATCTTGGTACGGAGATAATCAAGTAAAAAAAGAAAAGAAAATATTGGAAGGAAAAACCTAAATTCATATTACAAAGTATCCTCCTGCTACAGCCTGGATTTGCCAAAGCTTTGAGTGAATGCACCTAACCAGTCTGACTATCATACAAAATGGAATGAAAAATGTTGTCTCCGGCATCCTTCTGTGGGCTTCTATACAAAGCACCAAGAACTCAGTAACTTTTGAACAGCAGAACTGCAACTAAAATTTTATTTAGCATTGTTTGATAATACCAGCACTGATTTCTCTTTTTCTTTTGTATGTGTGCAAGTCTCTGTGTCCTCTTTTATTTATTGAAGTAGAATATTGTAGATTTCTTTATACAGTTCCTTTACCTCTTAGTTAAGCTAATTCCGAGGTATTTGATTTTCTGAGGAACAATTGTGAACGAGAAATTTTTTTTCTGATATCTCTTTCTTCTCTTTCATTATTTGTATATAGGAAAGCCAGGAACTTCTGGGTATTGATTTTGTAAACTGCCAATCTATTATTTCTAGAGGTAGAGGTTTTAGGATTCTCTATATTATCATGTCATATACTTGACTAGTGAGAGTTTAACTTCTTTCTTTCCTATCTGGATGCCCTTGATATTTATTTTCTTGCCTGACTGCTAAGGCAAGTACTTCCAATACTACAGTTGAAGTGGTGAGAGTGGGTAACCTTGTCTTGTCCCTGATCTTCAAATGAAGGCTTTTAATTTTTCCCTATAAAGGATAATTCTTTGCTGTGGGCTTGTGGTAGATGGCTTTGACTATATTGAGGAAAGTTCCTTCAACTCCCATTTTGTTTTGGGTTTTTGGTTTTTTTTAATTTTATTTTTATAAGGTTGTTCACAATTATTGATTACATTCAATATTCCAAATCAGTCCCACCACCATTACATTTTCCCACCACTTTTCAAATTATTCAATCCTGATCCCTCAAGCCTGCCTCCAAAACAGAACATAATAATTTACTTTGTATTGCTTGTTATGAATAATCTGCTGAAGATAATCCAAAACTTTCCGTAGAGGAAAGTGTGTGAAGATTGTTGTATCACCCTGGAGCCATTAGCCCTTGTAGAGAGTATAAGATGTCGCTCTAGGAATTCTAAGATTTTAAATAGAGTGATACTGATACAGTCAGAATTAAATTTTTAACTGGATGGTGACTTTGGGGTCTGGAGGCATCTCTGAAGTATGTTACTCTCTTCCTTTTCTGAGCTTTATTTGTGAGTCTTTGGATCATGGCCATTAGTAAGCATAAATGGCGCCAGAGGCAGTTCATGGGCATGACGGACAGGCTACTGGAAGCACAGGAAAATGGGGGGAGGTCACCCATTCCCAACTCTGTGTGAGCCTGGTCAACTCCCATTTTGTTTAGCGCTTTTATCGTAAATGGGTGCTGGTCTTGTCAAATGCCTTCTCTGCATCTATTGATATGATTATGTGGTTTTTATTTTTTCTTTTATTGATAGTGTTTTATATTGACTCACTTGCCAATGCTAAACCATCCCTGAATCCCCAGGATGAATCCTACTTGGTCATGATGTATGATCTTTTTGATGAATTGTTGGATTCTCTTTGCTAGTATTTTGTTGAGTATCTTTGCATCTGTCTTCATCGGGGATATCAATCTATAATTTTTTTTCTTTTTCTTGGCGGTGTCTCTCTCTGCTTTTGGAGTCAAGGTGATATTTGCGTCATAGAAATTGTTTGGGATTTTTTCTGTTTATTTGATTTCCTGGAAAAGTCTGAAGAGGATTGGCAGTAGCCTGAAAAGGATTGGAAGAATTCACTAGTGAAGCCACCTGGGCCAGGACTTTTGTTTTGGGGAAGAGTATTGATTACCATTTCAATTTGGTGAGGGACCTTTTCTGGCCATCTCCTTCTTATAATACTCTCAGATCACAAGAAAGTGACTAAGTTAATTGCCCAGGGTCTTTCCTATGGGGGCACTGATCCTGTTCATGAGGCTTTTATGACCCTATTACCATTCTAAGCCCACAGCTCAATATCATCACAACAAGAATTTAGGATTTCAACATATGAATTGATGATGGGAAAACACATAAGCATTCAGCTCATGGCATGCATGCCCTATGATGCCAACTTCTTTTTTTTTAAATTTTTATTAGTGAAACACCATGAGGTACAGTTGTAGACTTACAAGTTTTTGTGCTTGGGTTTCAGTTATACAATGATTGAGTACCCATCCCTCCACCAGTGCCCATTCTCCACCACCAGTGATCCCAGTATCCCTCCCATCCCCCCATCCCCCCATCCTACCCTGCCTCTGTGGCAGGGCATTCCCTTTTGTTCTCTCTCTCCTTTTGGGTGCTGAGGTTTGCAAAAGAGGCACTGAGTGTGATGCCAACTTCTTTCTTGAAAGAAATGCCTTCTAAAGGGAAAAACTGCTCTTGATAGCCAGTGGCACAAGCACACTTAAAGAGTGGGTCTCTGGGACTGCTGAGACAGGTTAAAACCTCACACATTTATGTGGGTTATCTCAAATCCCTTCATAAAATAAATATGGAGAATAGGAAACTTGTACCTTTGACCTTATTTATGGGAGATAGTAAAATACAGATTTAAGAAGGTGAATAGAAGGGATGATGCAGAAAAGATTAAGATTATTTACACCTAAAGTGCAACTTCAAAGAGATAGACTCACATAGCACAATTCCAAGAACCAGCTAACGTTACTGGCTGATCTGAGCCAAAGCAAGCTCTTCCCTCTCCCTGTCCAGGGACTGGCACTGCTAGTTTGGCTGCCTTTCCTAAAGAATGAGAACACATAGGTCAAATAATATAATAGTCACTTATTGGCCCTTGCTGATTTATTTTCTGATTATTCTACTAGCCAGTTCTTAAAGTTTTGTTGGAATAAGCAATAGAAAATAAATTTGTTATGTCCCAAAGAAGGGCAGTTTGGGATTGGGAGGGAAACTGGGGATTTTGGTGGAGGGAAGGTCACGATGGGGTGTTGGAACACTAAATGCTTGAAACAACTGTATATTGAACAAGGTTGTATATCACAGTGTTTTTAATAAAAATCAATTTAAAAAATAAAGAATGGGAACAAAGCACATTCTGAAAGACAGGACACTTCTTGAAGCCTGTTGCAGTCCTAGAAATGATTGATGCATTGGTACTCAGCATTCTGAAGAGAAGGTTATCTTGACACTTACAGGAAATGTCAAAAGCTTTAACCACTCCTTAGAAGAGATGATTTCCAGATATAATTTGTTCTTCATAGTTGAGCTCCATTGCAGACTGGGTCCCTGAGAAAGAAAACTGCAACTACATTGTGCAAGAGTTCCCCCAGGGACAAACTCTAATTGAAGCAAAAGGAAGAAAACAGTTTTGATCAGAGAGAGAGAGAGAGAGAGAGAGAGAGAGAGAGAGATCCAACTGCAATCAAGGATCAGTCATCAGTCTTGACCCATGTCCTTTAGACTTGACCTTAATTGAGTAGATTGTCATGTCTCTGCACTTCCCATGACCAGTACCCTGTGGGAGTGGGCTTGGGAGGGGCATGATCCTGGCCAAAGAAGTTCACTACATCATGGAAATTCCAGAAAGGACTCTCCCAGGGGAAACTGATGAGAAAGCAATGGCTATTCCCCAGCAAAACTATAAAGAAGACAGCCTGATATATATGTCTCTTCTTGCCCAACTTTTTGACCTTCTCTGAAGGCTCATTAGGCTCTCTCCCTTTAGACAGCCAGCACTCTCTCCCATACACACAGCTAAAAATGTCAGACCTTTGTCCTGTTTCTCAGGGCAGTGTTCTCCCCTAGAGATTAAGTCCAGATTATGTTTCCTTTTGAACAGATGCCTTCATGCAAATTAAGACTTCTAGAAACTCTCTTTCTCTCCATACGTGTCTGTGTGTGTGCATGTGTGTGTGGTTTAAATTTTAGCAGATGAAAAGCCAAAGGCACCAGGAAAGGGAGATTCCCTGAGATCTTCAGTATAGCTGAGGACCTTCAGACAGTGGGTCTCAATATTGCAGCCTGGTGGATGGAGTAGAGCCCCATGCACTGTTACTGAAAGTAGAGGAAAGAAGAGCATTCTTGGCAAACTGACAACGGCCAGAGAATGCACTTCAAGGTGGCAGAGAATGACTGTGATTCTGAAAACAACTCCAAAAAAGACTTGGAGTCTTTAGTCTAAGCTAAATTGTTATCTGTGTTCAATATTTCCGTAGTGTGAGTTATGGGAATTGACTTTTCCATTTGAGCCACACATACTTTTGAAATTAATGAGAATCTTGGTTTTGGAGTATGGTACCACCTGAAGGAAGCTGAAGACAACCACGTGGAAAAAAAAGTGATGCAAAAGGAAGCATGCTTCTTCAGTTCCACTCCAAGACACGTCTAACAAGGCCACTGAAGTGTTATTCCATTCTCACAGATGAATGGTTTCATAGTTATACAAAATTAATATACTTGTTCCTTATAAATAGTGCAAATATTTTCTGCTTTAGGAGTTATTCATCACAATATTTTTAAGGACTCCTCAAGATTAACATAGGACTTTCAAAACCAGTAAAAGAAATTCAATTGTTTTGATATTTTTGTAGGTAAATTATGTGACTGGGTCCCAGGTTCTGTGAAGTTTTGTGTTAAATTTGTAGTTTTTTTTATTAGAGATGAAAATGTCCTCTAACCAAGAGAAAAATTTACTCCAAAGTTTGTGGCCTTATTGCTCTGTGCACTATTTCACAGGTTTATGTCATTTGGAAATCTCTGTTATTCTATTTCCTTACTTATAAAACAGAGACAATAGTGTTATCTATCTCAACAGGGCACAGTATTAATTAAGTGAGAAAATCCACACACATACATAATAAATATTGCATGTAATTATCACAGGCTCATTTAATTAAAAAAAATACCCAGGGCACATTATTCAGGCATGGCTCAAATGAGTATGTGGGTTTGTCTCACTCCAGACTTAGAGTCTCACGATTCCAACCAAATCTTTTGATAGAAGAATGCTTCTGTCCTTAGTAGTCTAGCAGGAACTTTGGGGATAACTGAATAATAAAGACTAATGAGCAGTTATACATGCGGGTGCCATGGAATAAAGGCAGCAGGTGGCAGCAGTTTAAGCAGAGACAAAGGCACAGATGTGATTCTAGACCCTGGAAGTCTAGAATGTGAGGCACACAGCTCACAAACATGTGAAACACAACATAGGCTCCACTGTCCAGCAGCCTGGAGGGTACATCTCTGCCCCAGCACTTAGAGAATCATCTAATCTCTGAGCTTCAGTTTACTGGATTGTATTTAATGAGCTCAAGAGGAAGTTTGTATACTTGGCTTTGTTGCCCATCTGCAGAAATATCAAGAAAAGACAGTCAGTTCTACCATGCAATTTTCTCTTGATTTTTAGGCCAGACACAACAGAGCAGGAAATGACCCAATGGGATCTATTATTCTCACAGGGAAACTTGGCATAGGTTCAGGCATGAAAGCCCTTGTCAGGACATTGACAGCATTGATGGGCTGGTCTCCCACTGACCAGTGGTATGATGACCCTAGTGTACTGATGCAAGCCTGATTCAGGTATCTATCATCTTGTAAATCCATCATCCTTTGATTATGGTGACCCATTTAATTTCTCTCCAAACAATTACAACCCCTCTTGTATAGCTGTGTCTAACAGAGGTCACATCTTGTGAGTTCAGTTTCCTTCTTGTCTAAGGAAACCTGTTTTCAAAGATCCCAGGTGACTTCATATCTATTCCTATGTCATGACATAGTTGACAATTAATTTTTCTAAAGAAGAATCTCTAGGCCTCCCCTTTGTATGATCTCCATAAAACCACACATATTTTATACTTGTATGTAAACTGTGAATTATAACAACTATCTCACAGAATTATTATAACTAGAAGGAGCAGCATAGACAAAAAGTACTAAGCACACTACCTGGAAGATGGAATGTCTTTAGTGAATATTAGTTTACTTTCCCTCTTATCTAATTAGTTCATTTTTATGGCAATATTGGAGCTGATATTTAAGTAATACCTCCAAGTAAAATAGATGACCAAAAGATTTTGATCTATCAACAAGTGAAATAAAAACCAACACATGCCGTTAATATATGCTGAAGTTGAATATCATAAGCTCCTTTTAAAAGATGGATTGGGAGGGGAGAGGAAGAGAGAGAGGGAAAAGAGAGAGAGAGTGCTTTAGAACCATAATGTCAGCCTGGAGCATCTGTTTAGTCCAATCGTTCTCATGCACAATGGACAGCAGCCGCAGCTACAAAATTCACGGCTCTATTTTCTCCGATAACTACTCTTCAAAAAGCAATTCCTCAGTGCAGACTTGAATGTCACTGATCACTCCCTGGCAGATAGATGTAACTCCGATGAGCTATAGGTTCCACAGTCAATGCTTTTATCATAGGAGGCAATTCTAGTGTAGTTCCTGGAGTATGGCTTCAGTATAGGAGAGCTGGGAGATGGCCCAGAACACTTTGGTTTTCTTTTATCCTTGCAGGACCCTCCCCAGGAAGAAAATGTCAAAACTTCAGGTGTCAGATAGGTGAGAAGTAGGGAACATAAAATAATGAGGCAAAATAGTTTCTATAACTCTAGATTTCTCTTACATTCTTTTTCTATTGAAAGCATGAAAACTGGAGGTTAAACCTTTCCTGACTTTAAACCCTTGAAACTTAAGCATCAGCAGACTTCCTTGAAGTTCTTGTGGATAATGAGTAAGTACCGAGTAAGGTTAGCATGCCCATCATCAGATAGCATCAGTGCCACAGTTCTTTATTTTACAGCTTAGAATTGCAACACCAACAGTAACCTCCACATGTAAGACAGCAAACCCAATCACTACACCCATGACCTGGGCTTATATGGGTCTCTCTCTCTTTCTCTTTCTCAATCTCTCTCTCTCTCTCTCTCTCTCTCTCTCTCTCTCTCTCTTACACGCACGCACACACACCCTTACTGTCTTATCGGTTACACCTTAGGTAAATGAGGGTTTGTAAGACAACCAATCAGGTAGTATATATAAATAACGAGACAATTAGAGAGCTTATTTATCTGTCTGCTCCTTCATTTCTTCCAGTAAGAAAATGCTATATCTTAGGTTATAATTTAAAAGGAAAAGATCAAGAATTACTACTCGTGCTTATTAACAGTTAGGCTCTGCTCTAAATCAAATCAACTCTTGGTGACAAAAGGACACTGGTGTGGGTCAATAATGTTTCTGAGGCATCTAAGCAATTGGAATCACTCAGAACATGCAAAGAGTATGGTGGAGAGCCCAAGAAGCAGAAAGCAGCCCCTCGCAAGAACTCAATATTCCATGGCATATGCTGACTAGAAATATCTGCTTATCTTCTCAGCACCCTGTTTTACACAATAGGTCATAAAAAGACAGAAGAGATAGCAAGGTATTTACCGTACAGAACTACTACTTCTGCATACAACTACTTACATAACAAGCAAGAAAATATATGAACAGACTGCTTTTCCCAAACAGGAGGCCCCTTCCTTGGGGTGCCTCCAAAGACACTCTTTAACTTATCCTGTCTGAATAAAATGTGTTTGTCTTATTCTCCTGAGTCCTGAGCACTTCTTTACTCTCACTCCAGCCCTCAGATCCCCAACAATAGGCACCTTGGGAATTTATTTTTTTTCTCAACATAATGACATTACTTGTACATGAAAATAAACTGAGAGAAGCTGCAAAGTATATGGCACTTGATGAAAACTATGGAGAACACTAAACATGGGTTTTTCTTGAGAGCTGCATGAACTATACACACGAAGGTCATGGATGATGAGATTGTTGACAGAATTTGTGTATTAAGGGAAAGGTTAAAAATAAACACACAGGAAAACTGGCTAACCCTGACTTTTTTGTGATGAAGTAGGGCTGAGAAGACATCAGAAGATGCCTAAGTTTCTACAAGACAAAGTTTAACAATAAAAATAAATAAATAAATAAATAAAACAAGCCCCAAACCCAGACACTCAGGCAACATTAAAATTTGCTCTTGAGGACACTCCTTCACTGTTGGTGGGAATGTCCACTGGTTCAGCCCTTCTGGAAAACAGTATGGACGATTCTCAAAAAATTAGAAATTGAGCTCCCATTTGACCCAGCAATACCACTCCTGGGAATATATCCCAGAGAGGCAAAAATGTATAGTCGAAGTGACATCTGCACTTGTTTGTTCATTGCAGCACTCTTTACAATAGCCAGAAACTGGAAGAAACCTGAATGCCCAAGAACAGATGACTGGTTAAAGAAACTTTGGTACATCTACACAATGGAGTACTATGTAGCTCTTAGAAAAGATGAAGTCATGAAATTTACATACAAGTGGTACAATATGGAAAGTATCATGCTAAGCGAAATGAGTCAGAAAGAGAGGGATAGACATAGAAAGATTGCATTCATCTGGGGGATATAAAGTAACAAAGTATGAGATTAATACCCAAGAATAGCTGAGATCAGCACCAGGAGGATTACTCCATAACTTAGAGGCCAGTCGGGTATCCTAGAGGAAAGGGCAGTTCAGATAGAGAAGGGAGCACCAAATAAAGGATGTTTGGAGGATCCTCCCAGGAGGGGAGATGCATGTCGAAAGTGGACTATGGACTGAACATGTTTGCCACTCAATGTCTCTTTTGCAGACCACAACACCCAAAAGGAGAGAGAGAACACAGGGGATTGCCCTGCCACAGAGACAGGGTGGGTGGGGGGATGGGGGTGGGAGGGATATTATCCATGGTGGTGGAAAATGGGCACTGGTGGAGGGATGGGTATCTGATCATTGTATAATTGAAACCAAAGCACAAAAAATTGTAAATCTACAACTGTAAAAAAAAATAAAATAAAATAAAATAAAGGGAAAAAAAAAAGAAAAAAAATTTGCTCTTGAGGGGCTGGAGCAATAGCACAGCATTTGCCTTGCATGCAGCCGACCTAGGTTCGAGTCCCAGAATCCCATATGGTCCCCCAAGCACCGCCAGGAATAATTCCTAAGTGCATGAACCAGGAGTAACTCCTGTGCATCAACAGGTGTGACCCAAAAAGCAAAAAAAAGAAAAAAATTGCTCTTGAACTCATCCTCAGTAGGAAGCCTGCCCCTGGGGGTAGGGAAAAGTATGCTAGGACAATGGCGGAGGGTAACAGTGCCTGCTACTACAAAGGCAGGCTGCAGGAGGAAAACATTAGTGGAGGGAAGTGGGCTCTGGTGAAGGGACTGGTGTTGAGACACTGTTTGCCTGAAATTTGATATTGAATGACTTTGTAACTCCATAATTCACAGTAGTTCGATAAAGGAAAAATTTTTTTAAATTTTTCTCTCGAGAAAAGATTCCCATTTTAAGATGTTTGAACACACCTTTACTTCAACTGAATCCTTTGAAGGAAAAGTATTTCTTTTTTCTAGTTTTGACCTGTCAAACTTCTCCATTGATAAGTCTGTCTGGAGATGTGACTTAAGAGTAGAGCACTTGCCTTGTACGTGTGAGATCCTGGGTTCAATCCCAGATGAGTTTTTTTTTTAAAGTATAAATATATTATAATAAGTATACCTGTAATAAACACATACCCAAGTAAATTATCAATTGAAAAGAGCAGATCTAGCTTACCATTTATTTTAACTGAAGTTTTAACAACATGTGAAATACAGAAAATGCTTGAATTTATCTTGAAATAAGCAAAGGTATACAGGCAGTACACTGATGGTTCTGGAGCTGGAGAATGCTTTGTTACCACTGAACTGTTGTGAGAGCTCGTTTCCCATTTGATCTCTTCTGACATTACCTGGGAAGGTAGGGAAAGGGGCCTTGTTGTGCTCAGTGGGATTGGAAGTCTAGAATTCAGAAGCTCATGCCCAAGTTCAAGGAGGAGGCTTTAATATTACTGAGTAGGGATTAAAATGTCACTGCTCAGCTAGTCTTTTTTTGGGAGAAAGGGCACCTTGTTCTAGTAGAGCGAGGACGGAAGTTTAAGCTGCCTACACACTTGAATTTCTCTCATAGGTGGTGTTTGGGCCTGTGTGTGTGTGTGTGTGTGTGTGTGTGTGTGTGTGTGTGTGTGTGATATCTGCCTAGAGTATCTTAGTCTGTTCAGGGTTCTATAAACGAAAACCATAAACAACAGAAATTTATTATTCACAGTTCATTGGAAGCAGGAGTTCCAAGAACAAGGTGGTTCATATAATATGTGTATAATAAGTGTATAATAAGAACCCATTTCCTGGCTCACAGTGAGATGTGATTCCATGTTTGGAAAAAGACCGTAATGCAGAACTGGAGCAATAGCACAGCATGTAGAGCATTTGCCTTGCATGCATCCAATCCCGGTTTGATCCCTGGAATTTCCCCTGACCCTCTCCAGGAGTGATTACTGAGCACAGAGCCAGGAATATGTCCTGAATACTTTCGGGTGTAGCCCCCCAAAACAAAAACGGACCCCAATGCCTTAAGAGTTCACCAGTAAGTAGCAAGCCTTGCATGGTGTAAAAATAAAAATTCTAGAGAAATATAAGATGTTCATTAAGCCCACTTCTTCCTCAACTCATCTGACTACCTCTCCTGAGTGTCTCTCAGTCTGGAGACTGCCTGTGAGGCTGTGCTTTCTTCCATCACAAGCTGAGGAAAGAAGGAGCACAAAAGCATACTGTGGTCATCAGACCTTCATTTACCTTACTACTTTCGGCTGGAAAATGTCAGGAAAAGGCCTCCAAAGGGAGGTGCTGGCTAAGTAGCTAAATTATCTTGTCTGCTGGTTAATAACTAAACTGCCTGGCTCTCTTTATTGCCTAGACAGGCTTGGCTTTCTTCCAGGTTTGCATGGCTGTTTGCCTTTCTCATGGAAAGAAAGGAGTTTTCAGAGCAGACATGGGTCAAGATGACAAAAGAAGTCTGTTCTCCAAAACCACAGCGCCCTCTGGACAATGTGGTTAAGAAGGAATTTAGTGATTAGAACCAATTAGAACTTGTTCCTTCAACAAATATTCACTCAGCGACACCTAGGGATCTGAGCCAAAGTTTGATGGTAAATACAAAGCATTTTGAAACCAGAGAAATAAAGGCTCCAGCAGGGGGCGCCAAATGAGCCATTATAAGGAGGGCGGCCCCAGACCAGACTTCCTTAGCTTCACACAGTTGATTTTTCTTTATTACTTGTGTGATATGCATGAAAATGAATTGGGGCTGAGGTTTAAGTGGTAGAACAGGTACCTAGCATGTGTGGACACCCTGGGTTTGATCCCCAGCAGTTCTCAGGTCTCTGAACATTATTACCAAGAACAAAAAAATGGCAGCTATGTTCTGTCTGTCGGAGACCCAGGATTTGGTCCTGGTACTGATTAAGCCTTTAAAGCTACAATTTCTTGGTGTCATCAATTTCTCCATGTCAAATGGTGACACACATTTTCGCATCTCCTATT
This sequence comes from Sorex fumeus, assembly GCF_029834395.1. NCBI lineage: Eukaryota > Metazoa > Chordata > Mammalia > Eulipotyphla > Soricidae > Sorex > Sorex fumeus. Next base: position 17,654,286 of record NW_026606060.1, read on the forward strand.
GCCTAGAAATATTTTGAGGATTATGTGTGGTATTGAAATTTCACTTCCTTGTAGAACGGTGAGATCCTGGTAGTGAATCCATAATACAGCTCACAGAGGATCCTGATGTCTTGAATTTGAACACCCTGTTTGGCTAGGGCTTCAATGACCGCTTCAATCTCAACAGAATCGAAGGTCTTCTTTAAATCAACGAACATTAGACAGAGCAGCATCTTGAACTCCCGAGAAACCTTAAAGAGCTTGGTTATTGTGTGGATAACCAAGAAGGGTTCGGCAGGGTGATACCATTTCACCGAAACTCTTCAGTGCCACCCTCGAGAGCATCATGTGATGACTGGAATGGGAAGGAATGGGAAGGAATGGAAGTGAAGATAGACGGTCAGCAACTACACCACCTCTGCTTTGCTGATGACATTTTTCTAATAACTCCAAACATTAGTCAAGCGGCACAAATGCTGGCTGACTTCGACCATGAATGTGGAAAGGTCAGACTACAGACAATGTTTATGAGAAACAGTCTCGTTTCTGATGTTCCATTTGCTCTCAATGGGATGACCATCTCTGAATGCAACAGTTATGTGTACCAATGTCGAGAAGTCAACATGACGAATGACCTGGCACCTGAGTTGTGCAGGAGAAAGAGAACGGCTTGGAACGCCTTCACGAGCGTTGAAGAAGTAGCTAAAAGGACGAAAACCTCTGGCTTCGGGCACATCTCTTTGATTTTACTGTTCTTCCTGCATTAACATACACCTCAGAGACCTGGGCCCTACGAAAACAGGATGAGAACGCTATTCAGGTCTCCCAAAGAGCTATGCTTGGACGATCACGCTTCACTCAAGTGACAGAAAGAATCTGGAGTTCCAACCTCCATCGATGATCAAGAATCAGAGACACTGTCTCATTTGCCAAGGAGTCAAAACTCAGATGGGCTGGACACGTAATAAGATTTGGAGACAACCACGGGACTAGAGCCATTACCAACTGGATTCCACGGGATGTCAAAAGATCGTGTGGCCGCCCACCTACAAGATGGTCAGATTTCTTCGTCAAGACTCTGAATGATTGGTTTGAGGCTCTTCGTGTTCCTGGAGTGAGCAGACACCATTGGGCTACACTAGCACGCGACAGGGATGAATGGAAACATTACTGGCGCCTGCTCGAGCAATTCAATGACTAACAGGATGTCAAGCGATCAAGTGATTGAAATTTTAAGGGACAGTAATTAAAGGTACTATGGAAATATTGGGTACTATATTTTCTGAATGTTTCCATTTCAGGTGCACTAGTAGATGTTTGAGTGATATGGGTCTGGGCTGGAAAATAAAACCTCTGAAGAGTTGAGAAAACCCAACATAGCCCTGGCAGTTTAAGGCGTGTTATTCATGAGTGATGTTATTCATGCCTCATAATCACGCCTCATGTGGTGGCTCAGGATGACAAACGATAATTCCTGCAGAGCCAATGAGCCTTCCCCTGTGATCCTGGCACCAAGGAGACAGGTCCCTGATTTATTTCCTACATTAAAGCCATAAAACACGTAGGAAAGACTTGTTGCTGGACCTCCAGTACATGCAGACACTCAACAAATGATGCTAACGGTGCTAGCTGTAAATTAGGGGCTGAAAGCAACTCTTTGTCAAAATCGTATTAGACCATTAAGAACATGAACTGGGTTCTCTGAAGCCAGAGAGCAAAGAGAGATCCGTTTCCTAGATGTACTGGAGAGTTGGGGCTGGTGCTGACTGGTCAGTACATCTTTGGACCAAGTTCCTGTCTTTAAGAAAGAGAGGAAGTAGATATCTGCAGACAGCAGGCTTCTTTAGGATATCTCGATCCTGTGAGATATCTAGAAAGGTCCAAGTAGGCTTTTAAACAGATTTTCATCTCAGGTAACCTGGTCCCTGGACTGAGATCTCTGGAACTTTCTTGGAATGGGACAGGTCCAGCCCTGCAAATTGATCCATCGCCATACCCACACCTAATATTCTCCAGCATATGAACCACACACAAAGTGTAGGTCCTGAGATGTGCTGGTGTGGTCCAAAGCCCATCTCCATCCCCACAATGTGCTGGAATTTATTAACTCCTACCACACAACTTTGGGGAAAGGAAAGGCAGCCCAAAATATAAAACTGTTTCCCATGAACGCTCCTCTATCTCGTCAGTGGTAGCTCTTCCTTTACAGAGAATACGGCCCCCTCCCCCTCCACCCCTCCTCCCCTGCTACACCAAAACTGCAGACCAGTGCACCAGTAGTTACACTGTAGCTGGAAGAGAGGATTCTCTTCCAGATCCATTTTCTGAGTTCAAGAGCCGTTCAGTTCCCCAACTTGAATCATTTTCTTGCTGCTCAAAGTGTTGGGTTTATCTCCCCTTAAAAATAAAACAAAACAAAAAAAACGACAGTTTTGATGTCTGTCTTTTGAGAGAGTTCTTGAATCCTCTTGAAATCAACTGATGTCCTTAGTTGACTACTTATTTTTGCCAGGGAGGGTCTAAATGCATGACTGGCCCCTCCACATAAACAGGTGGAGTTTGTTTGCTCTGCACTTCACTGCAATTAAATCTTCCCTTGTTGGCACTTAGAGCTGTTTTCCATGAGGCTGCTGCTCAAATTTCTCCAAAGAAGATGCTCTTGACTTCCCCCACCTGGAAAGGTCTTCCTGCTAATGTTTTGAGATCAGAATAATGCATTCATCCAGAAGGAGAGGGACAGATATAGAATGACTGCATTCATTTGTTATATATAAGAAAACTAATATCCACGGCCAGGGAAAACAGGGGCCAGGAGGACTGGTCAATGGTTGGAATCAACCACAAGTATGTGGGGGGCAGACGGTAGGTAAGATAGAGAAGGGACCAGTATGACAACAATAGCTGGATAAGAACTGAGTGCTAAAAGTGTGTAAAGAGATATACAGGACAGGGGCTGGAGTGACAGTCTACCGGGCGGGGGGAGGGGGGGGTTTGCCTTGTATGCGGCAGACCCATTTCAATCCTCAGCATCCCATACGGTTCCCCAAGCACAACCAGGAGTGATCCCAAGCACAACCAGGAGTGATTCCTGAGTACGGAGTCAGGAGTAACCCCTGAGCATTGCTGGATGTGACAGAGAGAGAAAGAGAGAGACAGAGAGAGAGAGAGAGAGAGAGAGAGAGAGAGAGAGAGAGAGAGAGAGAGAGAGAGAAGAGCACCTGCCATAGAGGCAGGCTGGGGAGGGATGATACGAAGGAACTGGGGAGACCGGTGCTGGGAAATATACACTGGTGCTGGCATGAGTGTTGGAACATTGTATGACTGAAATCTAATTATGAACAGATTTGTAAGGGTCTATCTCACAGTGATTCAATAAAAAAAATTTTTTTAAAGAAGAATGCACTCACTCTAATTCAGGACTTGCCTGGCTTTCAGATTGAAAGTGCCTGGACACAACTTCAGTCCCAGGAAAATTGAGACTGCTGGACGCTCTCCACCACTATTTTGGAAGTGAAGTTGGGGAGAAGACTGGGTGACCTCCCCATGGTTTTCTGGGTAATCCTACTGTTTTTAGCGTGTATGGTCCCCAAGGTCAGATGTGCCTAGTTTCTCCCACTCTCAAGACTATCTGTTTTTCCCACACCAAAGGATACGTTTCCAGTCTCTACTGGTACTGGGGAGAGTGGGACAGCTCTGAGGAGTCGACCCCTTCCTGAACAGATGTCACCCAGCTTCCTTATGTGAGCCCCCATTTCTAGACACTCTGGTACCACCCATTCCAGAGACTTGGGGGATTGTTGTGTACTCCAGACTGATTGTTTTCCCCTCTTTGTTGTCAGAATGCCTTTGTGTATCCACTTCATCACTTACTATATCTAATTTTTCTTTCAAGGGACTACATTTAATTACTAATTAATCTCTTCTCTTCTTCATTTTCCCAAGTTTAAATTTTTAAAAACCCATGTCAGGGGGCAGGAGCAATAGTACAGTGTGTTAGTACAGTGGGTAGGGCATTTGCCTTGCACTTGGCTGACCCAGGTTCGATCCCAGGTATTCCATATGGTCCCCCGAGATGCCAGGAGTAACCCCTGAGTACCACCAGGTGTGGCTCCAAAATAAACAAAAAATCCATGCAGTGAGATTTTAGAAAGATATAAGAATAGGTACGTGTTCAAAATGACATATTTGTCCTAATGTATATAAAAATAATTTTTAAATACTTTTTTTAAATCTAGCACAGCGGGTAGGTCATTCGCCTTACAAGCAGCCAACATGGCCGACCCGAGTTCGATTCCTCCGCCCCTCTCGGAGAGCCCGGCAAGCTACCGAGAGTATTCGATATGCCAGACACAGTAACAACAAAGTCTCCAATGCAGACGTTACTGGGCCCGCTCGAGCAAATCGACGATCAACGGGAGGGCCTTTACCTTTACCTTTTTTTAAAATCTCAATCTCCCAGTGTCTTAGGGAACCTAATTTCAAGATCTTCCTGCTGTTGTCCACTGTGTGTCACTCTCTTCTTACTAAAGGCACAATTTCCAGTTTTAGTTTGCTTAATTGTGTATCTTTAAAAAATCAATAAAAAACAGTGCTAGAGATTATAAAGATCACAGAAAAGGCAAAAGATGACACAATCTGACACTGAAAAGACATTTCCAAGAAGATTTAGTCTACTAAAATTAGAACGGTAATATATCTTGGAGACTACTGTCTACATTTACTATATTTTTATATTTTCTGTTTCTTTAGCACAAGTCAGCAATTTTTTTCTTTAAATGATCAGATAGAAAGTATTTTCTAATTTTCACATTTTTGTCATAACTCAACTCTTTGTTTTAGTGAAAAATCAGCAACAAAAAAATATAAACAAGTGGCCATGGCTGTATTCCAATAAAACTTTATTTACAAAACCAGGCAGCAGACTTGGTTTAGTCTATAGCAGGGCTCTCTACCTTTCCCCATACAGTTCTGAATTCGTTTCCTTCCTGTGGTCACCCTGTCCTACCTATTGGCTTCTTAATCCCAGCCCTGCTCCCACCCCACCCCCGCTTACATGATTTTCGCCTGTGGTGCTCTTGGACTATCTTGGCGGCATAAAGAGGCTTATTTGGCCCCAGGTCGAGAAACCTATAGGATAGAGTTTGCTCCCCCTGCTCTATGCTACTAGGGCTCTGAGTGAAATACTGTTGCAGGGGAAAGCAGGGTGTTATTACACTAACACCTGTAAAAGCTTTAACACGTTGCCCTTTCTCTCTCCAAATCTGGAAACTAGAGGAACAGTAAGTAAAATGTTTGAGTTCTTTGGAACCTCCAGTCTACAGTGGAAGTACAAGTCAGTGTGCAAGGTGATAACCTGGCTGTAGGGTTAGCATCTGAAGAGATAAGCAGGTCTTGTGACACTGCCCCTTTCTCGAGCAGGCCCAGTAACGTCTCCATCGTGAGACTTGTTACTGTGTTTGGCATATTGAATACATCACGGGTAGCTTGCCAGGCTTTGCCGTGTGGGCGAGATATTCTCAGTAGCTTGCCAGGCTCTCCGAGAGGAGCGGAGGAATCGAACTCGGGTCTGCCATGTTGGCTGCATGTAAGGCAAACGCCCTACCCGCTGTGCTATCGCTCCAGCCTACACTGCCCCTTAACCTGTGGAATCTGACACTCTCTCCAGGCAGACAGAGTGGAGAGGGAGTGTGGCACAATCAGCTAGTATTTGAGAACTGGGTGTCACCGAAAGGCCCAGTAACAATAGAGGGACATTCACCAACATAAACTGGAGAATAAGCTCCAAAGAAGGAAGAGAAGGTTCTGGTTTTATGCTCAGGAGAGCTATGGTGACGGGACAGTTCAGGTTATCACCTGCTTTCTGACTCGTACTCCCAACTGTAGACTGGAGGTCCCACAGACTCCTCTCAGGATCAAGAGTAGAGCAGCTCTCAGATCACAAACATTTTACTTACTGTATCCGTGCTTCATTACAAGTAAGTATCCTGTAAAATAGGTCAGGAACAGTCAAATGGAAGAAGTGACAGGGCAAGGTCAGAAGGAAGGGTGAGAAACTTGCGTTCTCTGAGACCAAGCTGCCTTATCTCCATGTGCTCACCAACCCTGTCCTTAGGAGGTTTTGTGGGAACTTCATTATGTAGCAGGATTAAGGTATCTCTCTGGATATATATATATATATATATATATATATATATATATGCGATAGCACAGCAGGTAGGGTATTTTGCCTTGTATTTGGCCAACTGGGTTTGATTCCTCTGCTCCTCTCAGAAAGCCCGGCAAGCTAGGTACCAAGAGTATCCCGCACTCACGGCAAAGCCTGGCAAGCTACCCGTGACGTATTCGATATACCAAAAACAGTAACAAGAAGTCTCACAATTTGTTGTGAGACGTTACTGGTGCCCGCTACAGTGTGATATATAATATGATATATATTTATATATTATATATATTTGGTGTATATAATGGGCTGGAGCGATAGCCCAGCGGGTAGGGTGTTTGCCTTGCACACAGCCCACATGGCCAACCCAGATTCGATTCCTCCGCCCCTCTTGGAGAGCCCGGCAATCTACTGAGAGTATCTCACCCACAGGGCAAAGCCTGGCAAGCTACCCGTGACATAGTTGATATGCCAAACAAAGTAACAACAAATCTCACCATGGAGTTACGGGGCCGCTCGAGCAAATCGAAGAACAATGGGAGGACAGTGCTACAGTGGTATATATAATACCACTGGGCCGAGAAAGGGCAGTTTTTTATTCTTTTATTTACTTATTTATTTTTGGTGGTAGTAGTGCATAGCTGGTTCACACCCAGGGCTATTCTTACCTTTATACTTACTCAGAGATCACTCTTGGTGGTACTTGGTGGACCATATGTGATGCCAAGGATGGATCCAGGTGCCTCAACTTCTGTTCTGTCTCTCTGGCCAGGAAAGAGCTTTACTGGCAGTAAGTCGGCAGGTTGCAAAATGGGCTCCTTTTGTTTGATTATCCTGTGTAATCACACATGCTAGGCACACGCTCTATGACTGAGCTACATCCCTGGCCATACGACTCCATTTAAAACCATCTTCTGGGGCTCCCAGGGATGGAGAGAGGGAGAGGGAGATAGTGGTGGGAGAGGGAGGGAGGATGGGGGTGGGGAGGAGAAAAGACTCAGCAGTGCCTGTGGAAGAGTGTTCATCACTGGCTCTGCTCCTCGTTCCTGCAGCTCTGCTATTTGGGGCCCTGCAGCCCTCCCAGTGTTCTGTCTCCTGCCCACAGCAGCCAGAGGTATGAGGCCAAACTCAAAGAACGTGACCACTGGTGAGCACCACAGCTGAGTGCTGCCACCACCACCATATGCATGAGCCCCCCCTCCACAACACACACACATAGTACAACAACCTTCTTCCCGTTCTGCACCCCAATCCCCAACCAGGAAGGGAAGGCAAGGAGAACAGACCACTTTCATTTCAAACTACATTTGGCACTACATTAATTGGACCACAAGGTGGTGGTGAAGCAACAAAATACCGTATCACAGGTGCCTCTTGTACTGCGGAGAGGATGAGCCCCACCTAGCAGTGTTGGGGGGGGGGGCTACTCCTGGCTCCTTGCACAGAGTAAAACCCTGGGCAGTACTTGGGGTTTGGGGGGGACATAAGTGGTTCCAGGGATGTAATCACAGTCAGCTGCATGTCAGGTGACTTAAAACGCCCGGCACTCTCTCTCTCTAGTGGAAGCCCTTCAGTAGACTGTGTGACCTGTACTTGGGAGGACACCTATCTGCAGAGTCCCTTACTCTAAAGGGCAAATGGTCCCAAACTATTCTGAGATTCTCAAATGATGCACAAAGAATTGTACACTCACAATTGTGAATACAACGTGAAGCAGTTCAGTCTGAAAGCCCCTGTGCACAGCCAAGGTTAACATACACTGTGAATTATGGTACTCCAACTATCCCCACTTCTACCCTTATTAGTATCTGCCTTATCATCCCTGGCTACATAGAGAAAATAGAGGAAATGTGTCTGCAAATCTCAATTTAGCTAATCCACCACCATCCTCTTTCCATGAAGTGTATTCTCCTTTGCTTGGCAATTTACTTTCTGTATTGCCTTGGTAGAGTAACTTCTCTCTGAATCATATTGGAAATGGAATTTCCAATTCAGAATTTCCAGGCATTAAAATGCTCTAGGATTCTAGCAGAGGCTATAATTGGGGGAGTTTAGGGCTGGAGCGATAGCACAGCGGTTAGGGCGTTCGCCTTACAAGCGGCCAACATGGCCGACCCGAGTTCGATTCCTCCGCCCCTCTCGGAGAGCCCAGCAAGCTACCTCGAGTATTCGATATGCCAGACACAGTAAAAACAAAGTCTCCAATGGAGACGTTACTGGGCCCGCTCGAGCAAATCGACGATCAACGGGAGGGCCTTTACCTTTACCTTTTTTTAGGATGATAAAGCAAGTTGGTGAGCTTCTTCTTTATAAGCTCAGAAAATGAGGATGGCACCAAAGCACATAATGTTATTTAACAATAAAAGCATCACTGAATAACCAAAGGCCTAGGACAGGAAAAAATCAACAGGAATGATCCGTTAGGAATGATCCAGGCACTCCCTGGCCAGGGGACTGTCATTTCAATTATGGCCCTAGGCCCAATGCTGATCTCAGGAAAGTCACTGGCCTCTGGCCCCACCCCCTCCCCATCTCTTAGCATATTATCCAAATCCCTGAATTAAGAGAGCCTGCCCCTCTCCAGCACCCCCAACCTCTATAAATACTAGCTGTGCTTGCTGTGCACAAACAGGGTGGATTGTTGGACTAAATTCCACAATCAGCCTTTGAAGTGAATAAAATCACTTGTTCAGGACCTCTATATTTCATTCTGCACTTCTCAGGAATTTCAGAGACCATGCACTATAATCTGGAATATTTTTCTCACCCGCCTTCTTTTATGAATGTATGAGCCAGTCTCAATCCCAACCTATTCCAGTTTCCTATCACCAGCACCTCAACCTTGCCCTCCTGGCGCCATCACCAATCACCACCTGATCATTAGACATCTAGGCTAGTCCTTCTGAGCTGCCTCACTACTGCATCTTTAGAATACACTCAGAAAAGACATGATGTTGTATATAGCGGCATTTATCAACTAGCAGCCATAAACCCCATGTGGGCCACCAGAATATTACAAAGGGGCCACAGGTGAAAATGTATAAATGAAGACCATAGCATGAGACTAAGAGGGCAGGCTGTGGGCAGAGCAGAGGACACAGGAAGGAAAGAAACGGCTCTGACAGGGGCCACAATTGAAAAAGGTCGAGTAACACTGGTATATAGAGAATAAGCAATTGTAGAACTGCCCCTACTAAATTTTTTTTGGCTTTTTGGGGTCACACCTGGTGATGCACAGGGGTTACTCCTGGCTCTGCATTCAGGAACTAGCCCTGGCGGTGCTCAGAGGACCATATGGGATTCTGGGAATCGAACCCGGGTTGGCCGCATGCAAGGCAAACGCCCTACCCACTGTTCTATTGCTCCAGCCCCCCTACTAAATTTTTTATATACCAATTTTACATAAACATGTGGTTTATCTAAAAAATTTAAACTATAAAACTTTAGGGGATATGGTACCACCAGCAGGTCAATCTGTACCTGTGAGATGAGTGCATCAGCAGCCTGATGGCACCGTCAGACTTTCAGATACCCCAAAATTGCTGCTGTGCCTTTGGTCAGACCCCAAAAACTTGGGGCAAAGTTTACCAAGAAGGTAAGTAAGTAAGTAAGTAAAGGCCCTCCCGTTGATCATCGATTTGCTCGAGCGGGCCCAGTAATGTCTCCATTGGAGACTTTGTTGTTACTGTGTCTGGCATATCGAAACCAAGAAGGTAAACGGCCAAAAGTTAGGTATGTGGGAGACACACCCACAAACCACTCTGGCTGAGCTATATAATTAGAGGCATGGCCTCTCTGGTTCCTGATCGAACTGCTTAACGGCCATGATCCCAGAGACTCAGAAGTGAATCTCGGAACCCAAAGGCTTTTGGCAGAAATGCGTCCTGTTCCTGCAGTAGGTTACTGGGGCTGGGCCACTCCAGGCTGGAATAGGTTTCAGGCCTTGGCCTGTTCCCCCTGGTGGCTTGGTGACTGCCATCCTCCAGAGGCCACTGGATGGTCAGGTTTGGGCCTGCAGTGACGAGACACATGGGGCCTCACCAGATGGGGGTGGAACCGGCCCTTTCCTCCCCATCCCAACGAGACCACGAGTTGCCACCTACAAACAGCCTCTCTGGCTCCTGGTCAAGCTGATTAACGGCCATGGTCCCAGAGACTCAGAAACAAATCTCGAAACCCAACGACTTTTGACAGAAATGCATCTGGACCACATACAAGGTGGCTGCTGCCTCAGAGCTTATTGAAAAGCCAGGTATGAGCCGGCAGTGACAGGGCAACTGCAGTCTAATGGGAAGGGGGGCGGTACCGGCTCGTCCTTCATGCCCTACCGAGGTCATGATTTGCCCCCCACAAGCGGCTCTCTGGCACGGCCATGGCTCCAGATGCACAGAAACCAATCTCGTAATTATCTGGCTCTTTGCAGAAATCCAAAATCGTGGCTGTGTGATATTATATGATTCTCATAACCGGTTATAGAAAACAAAATATTTCACATTGCCTTTTCAGCAACTCTGTTGGGGGAGAAATTCTAAACAATAATGGTGCATCTTTTGTCGAAATAATGAATGTAATCAATGTAAAGAAGAGTTAAGTAGAAACCATCTGCCTTACAGGCATTAGGAAGGGTGGGAGGGGGGTATATTGGGGTTCTTGGTGGTGAAAAATGAGTACTGGTGAAGGGAAAGGTGTTTGATCATTGTATGACCAAGACTTTACAAAGGCACTCAGGTTTAGAAAGCTTAGTAACTTTCCCCACAGTGATTCAATAAATAAATATAAGAAAAAAGAAATAAAATTATGAAAAAAATAAATAAAATATAAAACTTTAAACTTTTAAAAATAATTTATTTAGCAGGTAGGGCATATGCCTTGCACGTGGCTGACCCAGCCGACCCAAGTTTGATTCCTCTGCCCCTGTCGGAGAGCCTGGCAAGCTACCAAGAGTATCTCGCCCCCCACGGCAAAGCCTGGCAAACTACTCGTGACATATTCAATATGCCAAACACAATAACAACAAGTCTCATAATGTTACTGAGCCCACTCGAACAAATCGATGATCAATGGGAGAACAGTGCTGCAGTGCTATTTTTTTTAATTTATTTATTTTTTATTAGTGAATCAACGTGGGGTACAGTTACAAACTTATGAAATTTTGTGTTTGCATTACAGTCACACAATGATCGCTTACCCACCCCATCCCCCACCACCCCACCTCGCTCAGTGGCAGGGCATTCCCTTTTATTCTCTCTCTCCTTTTGGGTGTTGTGGTTTGCAATAGAGGTATTGAGTGGCCATCATGTTCAGTCTAAAGTCTGCTTTCGGCATGCATCTTTCAACCCAAATGGGTCCTCCCAACCTCCTTTACTTGGTGTTCCTGTCTCTATCTGAGTTGCCTTTTCTCCCAGTATGTGAGGCTGATTCCAAGCCGTGGAACAGACCTCCTGGTCCTTATCTCTACTACTTTTGGATATTAGACTCCCATTCTGTTACTTTATATTCCACAGATAATTACAATCTTTCTATGCCTGTCCCTATCTAAAAATAATTTATTTTAGAAGCCTGTTTTAAGTTTAAAACCATGGAAGAAGGGGCTAGAGAGACAATATGACAGGTAAGGGCTCTGGCCTTGCATGTGGCTGACCCAGGTTTAATCCTTGGCACCCCATATACTTCTCTGAGCACCACCAGAAGTGATCCCTGAGTGCAGAAGCAGGAATAAGCCCTAAAATATTGCTGGCTGTGTCCCAGCACCCCCCCAGCCCCACCCCAACAAAAACAAACAAACAAAAAACCATGGAAGAAATAGTTTTGCACTGATTGATTTGGTGAAGTTAAATTGGAGAGCCCGGCAAGCTACCGAGAGTATTCGATATGCCAGACACAGTAACAACAAAGTCTCCAATGGAGACGTTACTGGGCCCGCTCGAGCAAATCGACGATCAACGGGAGGGCCTTTACCTTTACCTTTTAATTGTGGAGAATGTCCAGACACTCATATCTAGAGCATCTTGCTCTTGAGAGCAGCAGTTCACAGTGGTTCAGAAACAGGCTAGGTAAGCAAGAGTGCTTTGCTTTTAGTTCTGCTCACACACTCAAATCAACTTTTCTGATTGCCGCCAAAGAGGCACATGGGCCCTTTTAGTATAAAAGCGCTTGTCACAAGTGGAAAACAGACACAGTTGACATGAGTTTGTTGACTCATGAAATGCTGAAATAGTACCTGGCCTTTATTTATTAGATCTCTGTGAAATGACTCTGCTGCCTAGGAACCATAAGATTCATTCTGTTCTGACTCTGCATTTGAGTTCTGTGTACAGCATGAGTTTAAGGATAATGTAATTTAATATAGTTTTCCCAGGATGTCATAACCTCAGACAGGTTTTGTACATCTTAAGGTGAAATCTCATCAAAATTTAGTTCAGCGAAATTCTCAAATAATGGCTAATCTGAAAATATTATATCTTATTATGGTAAAATAAAAGCAAAGATAAAATATTCCAAGTTCTAACTTTTGTACTATCTCCCCAACCCCTAGATTTCATTTTAGAGATGCAGTAAATTTTTAATCTTTTCAAAGTTTGTATTAGAAACAAAGACTATTGCTTTTTTCTCTTTCTTTCTCTTTCTTCTTTCTTTCTTTCTTTCTTTCTTTCTTTCTTTCTTTCTTTCCTTGTAAAGCTGATTGTATGCTAATGTGTGCTAATGAGAGTTTTCTGGGTGCTAAAGAGAGGACAGAACAGGTTTTATAAAGATGTTGCTGTATTGAGTACTATTCATCAAATTTCTTCCCTTTGCTTCTTAGACTTAGTATTCAACTAAATTTAAACCTCTCAGCATCTTTTACTCATATTTATTTCTTACCTATTTTTTAGTTCACTTGTTTTCCTTGCAGCAATGTTTTATATGCTAAATATTCTAATTCAATTTATAAGCTATTTAGTCATATTATGGTTGCAAAAGTGTGACATTAGTATTTGTCCTTCTTTTGTAACCACAACTATGATCTTGTTACAGAAATTTTCCTTATGTCAAATAGAAACATTATGCCCATTGAGCAGTAACTTCCCATTATACCTCCACTGGACCCTGGAAACCATTAATTTGCTTTCAATCTCTACAAATTCATAGTACTATAGCACTGTCCTCCTGTTGTTCATCAATTTGCTCAAGCAGGCCCAGTAATGTCTCCATTATGAGACTTGTTGTTACTGTGTTTGACATATCAAATACGTCATGGGAGCTTGTCAGGCTTTGCCGTGTGGGTGAGATACTCTTGGTAGCTTGCCCGGCTCTCCAAGAGGGGCGGAGGAATCGAACCCAGGTAGGCTGAGTCAGCCTCAAGCAAGGCAAACGCCCTACCACTGTGCTATCACTCCAGCTCATAAATTCATAATAATTCTTATAACTATAATAATTCTAATTATTATAATCCTAATAATTCTCTATTCTAAATTTTTTATATCATGTAATCACACACTATGTGGTCTATAGAATCTTATTCACTTACCTAAAGGTTTTCAAGTTCTAATCGGGTGGTAACACATGACAGTATTCCCACCCATTGAGTTAATTGACTATTGAGTTTCATTCACAATATGTCGAGTTGTTTTTTCAGATTTTCTTTATTTTCTGTGCTGGGAATTAAATTCAAGTCCTCCCACAAGCTCTGTCACTAAGCTACCTACCTGGCTCTACTAATTTTTTATATAGTATTACGGTCATGGTCCTCCCGTTGTTCATCAGTTTGCTCGAGCGGGCCCAGTAACATCTCCATCATGAGACTTGTTGTTACTGTGTTGGCATATTGAATACGTCACGGGGAGCTTGCCAGGCTCTGCCGTGCAGGCGAGATACTCTCGGTAGCTTGCCAGGCTCTCCGAGAGGGGCGGAGGAATCGAACTCGGGTCAGCCATGTTTGCTGCATGCAAGGCAAACACCCTACCCACTGTGCCATCACTCCAGCCCAGCTAACACTCATGAGTAAGGTAAAGGTAAAAGGTAAAGGCCCTCCCGTTGATCGTCGATTTGCTCGAGCAGGCCCAGTAACGTCTCCATTGGAGACTTTGTTGTTACTGTGTCTGGCATATCGAATACTCTCGGTAGCTTGCCGGGCTCTCCGAGAGGGGCGGAGGAATCGAACTCGGGTCGGCCATGTTGGTCGCTTGTAAGGCAAACGCCCTACCGCTGTGCTATCCTCCAGCCCATAGTATCACAGATCTTCTAATTTTCCCTGACTTGTGTTTTATCTTCCAATCATTTCAACATTTAGTGACATTGTGTTTTTGTTTATGCTGCATATGCATGTTCTCTCTTATTTTCATTCATGTTCTCCCCATTTCTCATGTTTCTGGCTATCGTTGATTATTTGTTGTACAATGCCATTGGAAATATGTTATTGAAATGACTTCACATCTAAAATGGTGTAATGTTCCACTTGAGGATTTTTGTTTCATTCCAAATCTCTCTAAGCACCACCCTTGGGTGTTTAGAGAGATTTGATGAATAGTATTCAATACTGCAATAGCTTTGTAAAACCTGTTCTTTCTCTTTTCTTTAGCTCCCATAAAACTCTCATTAGCACACGTTAGCGCAGAATCAGCTTTACCAAAGAAAGAAAGAAGCAATAGTCTGTTTCCAATACAAACTTAGAAAAGATTAAAAAGTTACTGAATCTCTGAAATGAAATCTAGGGGTTGGGGATATAGTACAGAAGTTAGAACCTATCTGCCTTACCAGCTGTCAATCCCCGGCACATTATATAGTCCCCTGAGCCTCACCCGAAGTGATCCTTGACTACAGAGCCAGGAGTAAGCCCTCGCTGTTGAATAAGGCCCCCAAAACAAATATAAACAAATTATTAGTGAAACCTAGTTTTTGGATGCTTCTGACATTGCTAACTATAATTTTATGCTTTCAGTATTAAGTTGGCTTTGAACTCCTTTTTCATTACAAGTTTCTGTAAATTATCAGATTTTATTGGCTCTGATTGGCTACATGTGGACCTTTTATCTCTATGGAACTTGTATTTATTATATCTACATTGAGTTTTTTAATTGTTTCTAAAATGGTTATTCCTACTCTTTTGCTGTTTCTACCCTGATTGGAAACCGGAAAATTCAGATTCCGGTTTGGTCTCTGCCAAAACTAGATGCCTGCCTGGAATTAATCCCTTTGTCTCTCTTGGTCTCAGTTGGCTTGTAAATCAAATGGGGGAAGAGTTCGATTAAGTGCTGTGTAATCTTCATTTTAGCTCCATCATTATTTGATCTTGCAAGGAAAAGAACTACTCCAAGATATTCCGATGAAGAAAACATTAAGTCCTTTGAGCTTCACAAGGACAGAGCATCCAAAGTAAGAAACACATCAAAGTTTACCAAAAAAATACAAGGTTCAGAGAAAAAGTCCAGCGGCACTGCAAGCATAAGGGTATAACCTCCAAAGAGAATAGCATGTGCCGGGCACGATCCTGGCAGCTTTAGAATCTGCAAAGCCCATCTCTGCAAGTAATTTCCAACAGCACCACCGCCAGGTGTGCAAGCACTACAATTATGGGTATTATTACCCTGTTTCTCAACCCTACTAGTGAGTATCACCAATACAGGATTGCCAGGAAGTACAACTTTCCGCGTGAGCCACAACCCCAGCATCTTGTGCGGACTAAGAGTTCCTGCCCCGACTCTGTGTTCCTGTTCTACCTAACCCTAGCTCCCTTGCAGGTGAAAAGAACACACTACTTGAAAGGACACGGTGGAGTTTGAGGGAAGAAGACAGCAGAAGGAGGTCGGCGGTTGGAGTAGAAAAAGAAAGTTGCTCTAAATATTCAGGAGGAGGGCCCGGCTCTCTATGCACCTTCCTTTCATAGCTTCCTGATGCTCGTAACCCGAGAAAGAAGAAAGCTGAAACCAAGACAGTCTTAAAACCCTGGCGTGCAAATACAAACGATATTCCTGCAGGAGGGAGAGACCGCGAGGGCTCTGGATAAAGGAAGGAACAAACAGCACCCGAGCACCCCTAGGACGGTTGCACTGATCAGCCCAGATGCTGTGGGTCCCCGGACAGAGGAAAAACCGCCGACGGAGCCAATCATCGACGCAGCAACACTTTCGACGTCGATGATTGGTGGAGAGCCGCAGAGGCTCTGCCCACACCTCGCTGCTAGGCAACGGGAAACAACCCTGCTGGGAGGCAAGTTTTGGACTCCCACACCTGGTTTTGCTCTATCTCTGGGGACCCTCCGAGGCAGCTGCTCTAGTGAAACGTGGTGAGTCGTGCAAAACGGAGCTGGGCTCTGGCTTCCAGACCAGAAATTCAGCGTGGCTTTGAGTTCTTAGGAAAAACTCAAGAGGCGGAGCAAGACACTTGCAAAGGCTTTTCAGTGGTTACCGTCCAATTCCTTGCCGATTTAGAGGGTGGGAAGTGAGAGAAACTTCCAGAGTCGGCCACGTCATCATGTGTGAGTGCCACGAGTCATACGTGGTCGGCCTAATTGTGATCTGTGCTAACTCTGAAATCTTGGCAGAGGTGGCAACAAAAATCAGAGTATAACATGAATAAGTTTGACATTGGTTGTATGTTGAAAGGTTAATATTTGGGAAATGTTAAAATATTTGTTTAAATTAAATATATTTCTGAATTTGATCCCTGAATTTGATCCACCAGGTGTAGCCCCAAGGTGAGGGGAGGAGAGGGAGAAATTGTCGTCAAATAGTGAAGGCCATTTACCACGAATCCACAGCAAATATCATACTCCATGATGAAAACTGGAAGCTTTTCCTCCAAAATAGGTCTACAAAACTAGGATAATCACTCTAATATTTACTACTAAGTATTGGAATATTGAATAATATTGGACATCCTTGCCACCACAATTACACAAGAAAGAGATATTAAAGTGGTTCGAATTGGTAAAACGTCAAACTCTCGTTATTCATAGATGACAAGGTATTATAGCACTGTAGCGCTGTCCTTCGGTTGTTCATCAATTTGCTTGAGCAGGTACCAGTAATGTCTCCATTGTGAGACTTGTTCTTACTGTTTTTGGCATATTGAATACCACATGGGAGCTTGCCAGGCTCTGCCATGCAGGTGGGATACTCTTAGTAGCTTGCTGGGCTCTCCAAGAGAAATGGAGAAATCGAAGGCACACTGGCCACGTGCAAGTCAAATGCCCTACCTGCAGTGCTATCGCTCCAGCCGACAAGGTATTATCTTAGAAAACCCTACAGTTTAAAAAAAAAACCCGAAACATTCTAAAACAATAAACTTATATAGTGAGGTGTTAAATTAATATGCAGAAATCTATAGCTTTCTATATGCAATGAAGTAGAAGATATTATTCTAAATACCATTCAGAGTTGTGCCTAAAAAGTCAAGTACTACCTGGGAACTAAGTTAATAAAGAAGATGAAAGGCTTATACAAAGAAAATTATATTCACTATTTAAAGAAATAGAAGGCACAAGGAAATGGGAGTGCATACCCTGCTCACTAGTTAAAATGATGGAAGAATTGACATTGTTATAATAACCATCCCATCCAAAACACTGTAGAAATTCAGTGCAATCCCCATAAAAATTCCCTTGGCATTTTTTTAAGGAGATGGACCTAATGCTGCTAAATTTATGTAAAGTAATAAAAGTCCCCTAAATAGCCAAAAGCAGTCCTCCCTGGGGTGGGGCGGGGGGGGGGGGAAATTGGAGATCTGTTTTTCTCTAACCTTAAATTATACTCTTAAACTATAGGAATCAGAACTGTGTGGTATTGGAATAAAGGCAGGCTTTCAGAAACAGTAGGTTAAAAATGAGAGCCCAGAGAAAAACCCTCAGATATATGGATGGACAGCTTAATTTTGACAAAGGAACTAGGTTTGTGAAATAGAACAAGAAAAGCCTCTTTAATAGATGGTGCTGGGTAACTGGTTAGCCACATGCAAGAATGTGAATCTTGAGTCCTGTCTCACACTATACACAAAGATAAATATAAAATGGACTAGTGACCTCTATGTTAGATCCAAATCCATATAATACACTGGGAAAAACAGGCAGAACTCTTCATGATATTAACTCTAGGAATCTTCAGTGCTTCTAAGCCATTTATTTACCTGTTTACCTGTTACCTGGATCCTTCTTTCCTCTTTCTCTCTCTCTCTCTCTCTCTCTCTCTCTCTCTCTCTCTCTCTCTCTCTCTCTCTCTCTCTCTCTCGGCACACCCAGTGGTGCTCAGGGCTTCCTTCTGATTCTGTCCTCAGGAATCACTCCTGACAGTGGTAGCAGCAGTCTAACCTGGGTTGGCTGGGTGCCAGGGAACTGCCTTAAACACTCTAATTTTTGTCATTCTCCCCTCCCTCCCCACCCAGATCCCACCCTTTCGAGGATGGCTGCTGGTCCTTCTGGGAGTAATTTAAGTCTGAAAAATGAGGAAGAGGAGGAAGAAAACCCTATACTTAAAAGACTGAATAGTGTAAGAGAAAAGGGAATACTGAGTTTAGTAGCACCCACAGAAGATGAATCTTCCAAACACACCTTGACATTTAAGCATTCCACCAAAGCACAGGAGAAGACGAGAAAACGACAACAGGCTGTGAGACTGGAACCTTTGGTAGGTGGGAAAAACAGCATTTAACTTGTTTTTGGCTATAAAGTTTCAAAATTCTTTGGGGCAATGGAAGTCACTTTCAGACTCTTAGTTTACAAAAACAGATATGAAACCTGAAAGTAAGATTTTTATATGACACCGAAACCGTTTGTACAAAACAAAACTGAGCGCTAGGCATTGTTTGAGGTTGGGGGATACAGAGGCAAAGTTTTCCACTGTATCAATCCTGGATTGTAAGACTTATTGTAGATATTAGTGTACCATTTAATACTGGGAACTTTATAAGAAATATATGACAATTTCAAATGATATAATTGTATAGTATTCCAAAAATGTTTAATTTTCTTAAAAGTATGCATATCTGAATATGCTTAATTTTAAGAGTATTTGATTACATAATTAAATTCATAGAATGGGGAGAGGGAAAAGTGCATAAAGCAAAAAAAGTGAAAGTTTTCTGGGGCTGGAGCTCTAGAACAGTAGGTAGGTTCGATTCCCAGCATCCCAGGTGGTCCCCTGAGTGCTGCCAGGAGTAATTCCTGAGTGCAGAGCCAGGGGTAACCCCTGAGCATCGCCAGGTGTGACCCAAAAAGCAAAAAAAAAAAAAAAAGAAAGAAAGAAAGAAAAGAAAAACACACCATATCGTATATTCATTTTTTTTAAAGTGAAAATTTTCAATGACATTCTGAAATGGTACTGTCATTAATACTTATGGCTCCTCAAGCTGTTTCATATGTTTAGAGTAAGAAAATAGGCTAAATGTTGATATTGAAAATGATTTTTAAAATTAAGCAATAGAAATCTTTAGAGTTTGTGCATGTAGAGCCTATATTAGTGGTTGCACTATAATTCTTTGCATGAGGGTATCATTCTATTATTAGTATTATTTGGTGGTTTGTTTGATTGTTTTGCCATAACCCACAGTGCTTTGGGCTTGCTGCTGGCTCTGTGCTTCGAATCACTCCACAATCTCAGGGGATTGTGTGTGGAACTGGGGATTAAAACCAGAACAGCCATGTCCAAAGCAAGCCCCTTATCCAATATACTATTTTTCTGGTTTGATCACTCTATTGTTATATCCATTATCTGATCTTCTATTGATGGAAGTTTAGGATAGTGATTCTTTGGTGCAGGTTCTTTTTATTCATTACTTTAAATTTAAATATCATTCCATTCCCTTCTTGTTGGTCAATTTTGATTTAAGAAATCAAACAGGAGTTTTCTGTTGCTTGCCTTGTATTTGAGTTTTTGTTTCCCTCTTGCTGCTTTTAGGGGTCTGTCTGGCTCTTGCTATTTTGAATTCATTGTATCATGATGTTCTGTTTGTGCCTATTTTGTCACTCTTTGGGCCACTGACATCAGTTCAACTGAATCAGTTCCCTCCTCAGACTAAGAAAGTTCTCAGCTATTCTTTCTTCCACCAGCCATTCTTCACCCTTCTCCCATTCCTCTCCTTCTGGGAGTCCTACAATTCAGAGGTTGTTCCTCTTGCTCTTGTCCACTAAACATCGTTTATATCTAAACTTTCTTCATTTAAGAATTAATATCTTTCCTGTTAACTCTTCTTTTGATAACGTTGTGTGACTTGTTTTTGAGATGACTGTTTCGATTTTTTCACTTCTCCCATTCTGCTGCTGAGTCCTCCTACTGTATTCTGGTGCTCCTTCACTTCTGTTTGAATGGTTCTTTGATTTTTTTCTATTAATCTCTCTTTGAGTTTATTGAATATCTCTTTCAGTGATTTCCTCAGTTCCGTGAACACTACAGGAGGATTGCTCTGGAGTCATCCAGAGGCAGCATTGAAAGTTCTGCTGTATTTGAGGACTGATCTTCTGTTCACACCCATTCATTTTCCCATTATTCCCATTATTCCCGATGCTCCAGGGGCAGTAGGTGTGGAACCCAGAGTCCTAGGGACTTTGAACAGTGAGTTGGTGCTTCCTCTCACAGTGTCAGCTAGTGTTCATGACACTACTTATTTCTGGCAGCGACTGCTACCTTCTGAGAATTTTTGTCAAGACTCATGGGGACAGAGCTAGGTCCAGAACTCTAACCAGGTGAGGATGGATCCTAGACAGGGGTTTAATGTTAAATAAAGAGTTTGACAGGGCAGCTACAAGATCTTACCTGACTGAAGATGACTGGTGAGGGTGAACTAGACTTCAGATTCTTTTTTGTTTTTAATTTTATTTTAGGGATTGTGGTTTATAATACTGTTAATAGGTTTTTTTGTATAAATCATTTCAGCATCACAGTCTCCACTGGTGTGTCTACTTCTCTTCTATTTTACTTACAAATATTTTTATTTCCTCTCTCATTTCTTTTTTCATACAGTAATTGTTGTGAGTTGTCTAATTTCCAAGTGTCAGTTTTTTTCCTCATTTCTGTTTGTGATTAATTTCCATATTCAAAGCATCATGGCCTGATAGGACAGTTTATATAATTTCTGTGAAGATATTTTGTGATCCAGAATGTGGTCCATAAGGTAGAATGTCCTGTTTGAAATTGTGAAGAATATGCACTAGTATTTAGGGGCATGGAGGGCCCTATATATGCCTGTGAGATGCATCCTTTCCATTTCTTCTTTCAAGACCATTTCTTCCTTCCCTCCCTCCCTCCCTCCCCCCTCTTTCCCTCCCTCCCTTCCTTCCTTTCTTTTTTTCTTTCCTTGTTGAATTTATTTGCGGGGGTAGTGGGATGCTATACCCAGAAGTGCTCAGGCTTTACTCCTGGCTCTTGGTAGGGGTAGGGGGACCATATTAGGTACCAGAGATCAAACCCAGATTTGCCACAAGCAAAGCAAGCACCCTACCCACTATACTGTTACTCCAGCCCAACTTTGTTGAATTTTTGCTTGGCTAATCTACCCAGCAGTGATAGATGAGTGTTAAACTATGTGGTGTTGCTGTCAGTATTTTTCTTCATGTCTATTAGACGCTGTTTTAAATAGTTTGATGTTCATGTTTTTTTCCATTTTTTATAATTATATTTATTGAATCACTGTGAGAGCAGTTACAAAGCTTTTGGGTCTAAGTCTCGGTCATACAATGAAAAACCTGTACCTTTACCAGTGCCCATTCTCCACCCCCAACAACCCCAGTATACCTCCATCCTACACCCTCCCCCTACCTGTGGGGCAGATGATTTCCACATTACTCTCTTCTCTCTCTACTTTGATCACATTCAATATTTCGACACCAGACCCACCATTATTATTTGAGATTTTACCCCAACACTCAGATCTGCTGAAAACGCAACAGTAGACAATTTGTTTTCTATTGCTGGTTATGAATAACATATGATGTCGAGTGGCTACAGTAGTGGCCGCACGATTTTGAAATTTTGAAATTTTAACACTTAAATCTGGAGGGATTTCTGCCAAAACCTGCTGGGTTCCGAGATTTGCTCCTGAGTCTCTGGGATCATGGCCGTTGAGCAGCTTGATCAGGAGCCAGAGAGGCCGTTCGTGGGCGATGACTTGGAGTCTCGTTGGGGTGGGGATGACCGGACTGGCTCCATCCCCATCCCGTGAGACCCTGCGTGTCTCATCACTGCAGGCCCAAACCTGACTGTCCATCTGGAGGATGATGGCCACCAAGCTGCCAGGGGGAAGCAGGCGGAGGGACAACACCCATTCCCCCCTGGGATGGCCCGGCAACAGTAACCTACTGCATGGTCCGGATGCATTTCTGCCAAAAGCTGCTAGGTTTCGAGATTTGTTTCTGAGTCTCTGGGATCATGGCTGTTAAGCAGCTTGATCAGGAGCCAGAGAGGCCGTTCGTGGGCGATGACTTGGGGTCTCATTGGGGTAGGGAGGACAGGACCGGCTCCACCACCGTCCTGTGAGGCCCTGCATGTCTCGTCACTGCGGGCCCAAACCTGACTGTCCAGTGGCCTCTGGAGGATGGCAGCCACTGGGTCGCCAGGGGGAATAGGCCAAGGCACAAAACCTATTCCCACCTGGGTTGGTCCAGAACTGGTTACTTGCTGCAGAGACCGGACGCATTTCTGCCAAAAGCCACTGGGTTTTGAGATTTGTTTCTGAGTCTCTGGGGTCATGGCCATGAAGCAGTTCAATCAGGAACCAGAGAGGCCATGCCTCCAATTATATAGCTGAGCCAGAGGTGGTTTGTGGGTGTGTTTCCCACATACCTAACTTTAGGCCATTTACTTTCTTGGTAAACTTTGCCCCCAGTTTTTGGGGTCTAGCCAAAGGCACAGCAGCAATTTTGGGGTATCTGGAAGTCTGAAGGTGCCATCAGGCTGCTGATGCACTCGCCTCACAGGTACAGATTGACCTGCTGGCGGCACCATACCCCCATGATGTTCATCTTTAGGTGCATGTATGTGTAGAGAGTGAGTTCTCTGATTATTAAGAAATAGTCAACCCTATCACTTATAACCTTTTTAATTTGAAATGTCTGTCCACTCCAGCCTTTTAAAGGGAATTATTTACCTGTAGAATTATTTTTGAGACTGTGTTTACCCTGAGTATTCAATTGTGTCTCTTGTTGGGTTAAGTTTTCTGATCCTTGTTGTCACTATGTCTCTTCGTGTGTTCAGGCCTTAGACTTGGAGTAAGATTATTGAGATGAAGAAATTTGTTTCCATCAGTTTGTAGAAGTTATGTGTTTGTGAAGCTTGATATATAGATATATTATTTTTTTTACGTTTTATTTTCACTGGATATATTTGAATTTATCAGCTCCTTTTATATTTCTGGCAAAACTGGTTTCAAAGTTATGAACTTCTTAAACTCTTCGGCCCATGAAGCTATGTATCATTCCTTCAAATCTGAATGATAATCTAGCTGAAACAGAGTATTTTTTATGATATGTTCATTTAACAGAGCTTTTTTAAACAAACAAACTAAACAGAAAAAAACAGTTATATTCCACCTTTCTCTTCTGCCCTATAGAGTCTCATTTGGTAGATCTGCTGTGAATCTTATGGGAGTTCCTTCCCATGTCAGTTCCTTCTTTGATCTTGCTGCTTTTAGTATCCTGTCTCTGTCTTTGGTTTTTGTCATTCTAATTACAGTGTGTCTTGAAGTTTTTCTCTTTGTGTCTTTTATGACTGGGACCCTTCAGACCTCTTGGATCTGGGGTGCCTGCATTCCTCAACTCTGGGAAAGTCTTTTCTGTGATTTAACCATTGTTTTTTCCATCTAATTAGGCTTCCTGTTCCTCAATAATTCTGATGATTCTTCTATTGTTCCTATTGACTCATCCCATAGTTTTCTGTTGTGCTGCTCATTTCTTTTAAGTCTTCTACCCTACCCACATCTTCTGTTGTCTCTAGAGGTTTCCTGCATCTCTCTAGGAGCTCACCAGTTTTTTTCTCATCTGCTATTACTCTGCTCTTGAGACCTTCCATTGAGTTTTAAATTTAACCTACCATACTCTTCAGCTCTCTCACTTCTAATTGTAGTTTTCTCATTCATGGTCTCATAAATGTTTGTGCTTAATTAACTACCAGCATTATTGTTTCTTTAAACATTAAGCATTCTCAACATGGCATCTCTAAAGTCATTATCTGAGAGGTTATAGAGCTGTTTGGTACTGGTAGAGCCTTCCATGCTATTTTCTTCCCTCATTGAGCTTTTTATACTTCTACAGAGCTTCCCAGTTCTGTCTACTGTGTTCTGAGGAAATATCTTTGTAATTCATTCCTGTGGTGACTCTAAGGTACCAGACTGAGTATTATTGCTTTCCTTTTGTATAGATCCTCTCAACAATGTTTGGCAATTTTTAGTTTGTGATTTTGAGTACTGATGAGGATTATTGGGCTACTTTCAGTGCCATTATGGCCCTGGCTATGATTTAAGGCTCTATGATTTCTGATTACCACCACTGTCTTTGTGAAGGCTTATCTGTGGGATAAGAGGACAAAGTTAGGAAGAAGAA
This sequence comes from Sorex fumeus, assembly GCF_029834395.1. Taxonomy (NCBI): domain Eukaryota; kingdom Metazoa; phylum Chordata; class Mammalia; order Eulipotyphla; family Soricidae; genus Sorex; species Sorex fumeus. The sequence goes on from NW_026606060.1 coordinate 17,678,924, forward strand.
TTAATAACACAAGTTCCTTGGTGGCAACCAGACTTACTCCCAAGTCTGTGGGACATCATAGTAAGTGTAAGTGTGAGTGCCATGAGGCAGTTATAATCCATTCCATTTATTTTATAACTAGAAGTTGACCCTTTTGATCCCTGTTTTATTCTAATAATAATGATATTAAGTACTCTCAAACAGTTTTGTCTCTCTCAACTTTACACCTCTGGCAATTATTTACTTGTTTTCTTTCTGAGCTTGATTTTCATTTGTATGTTTATAGATTCCAGTTACAAAGATATTATAAATTGTTTTCATATCTTTCAAAACACTTAATTTGTTTTTATGTCTTGCTATTTTAAATGATGATTTGGTGAGCTTGCAGTTGCAGATAGCTTTTCAAATTAGTGTTTTTATTTTCTTCATAAAATTACCCAGACTTGGAATTTCCATCTCATATAGTAGTTCTAGTTTTAAGTTTTACAGAACCTCTAGTTTTTTTTTTAAGATGGCTATACCAATTTACATTTCCATTTATGCTTTCATAAATGCTTGTGCTTCTAGTAATGTATAAGGGACCTATTTTCTCCAATTCCTCAACAGAACCAGTTTTGGTATTAGCCATTCTAGTAGTTCAAGGCATAGATCATTGTGGTTTTGATTCACATTTAGTTATTGTTAAGCATCTTTTCATGTGCCTGTTCCCCTAAGCACTACCACATGTAATGTGGTAGTGCTTATACATGTTTAGTTTGACCATCCACATGTTTTTGTAAAGATACATATATATGTATTTATATATATAAAAATACATTTATATATGTATCTGATATGTATATAATATGTATATATATCCAGATCCTTTCACCATTTTCCAGCTTTATTTTTTGGCTATTGAGTTAGCTGGATTCTTTGTATATTTTAAATATTAACCATTCATCAGATAATGCTATTTTCATATTTAATATCCTATTTGATTGCCTTTTCATTTTATTCATAGTGTCCTTCATTGTGTAAAAGGTTTTCTTCCCCTCTTAGCTTATGATTTTGTGGTCCATTTCTACAATGTTCATTGTTGAAATATATAGACCCTACCCCCAAAGTTATGCCTTTGAGATCTTTCTGTTATAAATTTACTCTTTGGGGTACTGATTATAGTAAAGAATTAATAGAAAACAGTAGAAAATTCTTAAATAGGTCACAAACAAACAATGGTTGTAACTGTTAGAATGATTTTGATGGGTATAGGAAATAAGGAATGTGATAAATTTCCAACAGGAATGGAGTACAGTAGATAGTGAAGAATAGGACAAGCTCATGCTCCTATTGAAAAAAATTAATAGCTCTATTTTATTTCCTAAAGCCAGCTCTCAAAGTCTACCAGGACCACAAGAAACCTGAGTATATATATAGCGAGAACCGACGTCGATTAATTGCTGATGGAATCTTAGCTCCAGAAACCACCGAGGATAACCAGACTGCCAAATCAGTTGTTCAATTTCTTCAGCAAAGTACTGTAAAAAAAAAGAAACAGGTATAATATTAAAGTCTTTTATCCTGTAAATTTAATTTAGCATGGGTAACAAATTTTTTTAAGAAAAATATCACATTATCCCCCCCCCCATCAATTTTTATAATGGATTTAGTGAATATAACAACTTAGTTCTACCTATTTAAGGAAATTTAGACAGTTGAGGAAAATTGTGAACGAAGCTTTAAGCTCTATTGTCTTCTGATCCTTCCTTGCATGCTGAGTGAAGCTACATAACGGTTGCTGTTTTGTTTTTGTTTTGAAGTAGAAGAGTTTTATTTGGGAAATTCATTTAGAGGAATTTGAGAGGAGAAATAGCAAGAGAACCAGACAGAGGGACACACAAACAGACAGGTGCATTGGCTTCTCCAGGAAAAAGCCTAGAGCACACATTTCAGGTCCAGATGCAGTTTATGCCTGATACTGGAGAATAGTTTATTCTCTATCTTCCTTTCTAATTTACATTTGTTTGCTTTTAATAATCTTGGCTCATTATTTATGCGTAAACACAGTAAAACTAGTGACTTTTCTGATTTGTAATACCCAATTATTTCCTGAGAGGTTTCGGAGATTTGCTTAAGACAGAGAATATGACTCATGTTAACCAAGAAATTAATTGTCTAACTGCACGAAAGGGTTACCATGTTTGATCAATGTGAAAGACTTTCTTTTTGATGTGGGGCCATACCCAGGGGTGCTCAGCACTTACTCCTGGTTCTATGCTCAGGGATCACTCCTGGTAGTGCTTAGCGGAACAGAAAGCAGTGCTGGAGATGGAGCCTGGGAGCATGCATGCAAGGAGGAGATCCCTTGTGCTCTCTCTCTCTGGCCTGACTCTCTTCACAGGCGTGCAGTCTGACATTTAATAGTCCATCCAATTCTCCTTCAGGTTGGGAGAGATGGGGATTCCCAGGGCATTTCTCTTGATGTTAAGAGCAGGGCACAGGCAATGCTCACAGATCTGAACAAACCTTGTTTTTCCTAGCAGAGACATTCCCCATTTTTTCCTCAGCTTGCTTGTCTTAAACCTTGGGTTTCCCAGAGGTTTGCAAAGAGCCAGCAATGGTAATTCTTGTCATTTGAACCTGCTCTTGTTTCTACCCAACCCTTTGGATTCTGTTTTCCTGGAAAAGGACTTTGGAGTCCCATAGGTGGCTTTTGAGATTTCCTGTCTGTTTTAGTGGCAGTGTCTACTATAGAGAGAAAAGGTATTACCACAAAGTATTAAAAAACATACTAAAAAAAACAGGTATTTTATTCATAATATAAAATGCATCTACCCTTATGCAGTTGGTCCTAGGTCAAAAACAATCGATATGCTACTCTTTGAGAATACCTCTACTCTACTTAGGAATGTGAGGTAAAACATATAGTCTACACAGCAAATTTTTACTGTTTAGTTCATTTAGAAAACATTGATTTCCTGTAACTTTTCATTTTGACATATCTGTACTGCCAAGCACATGTTAAATACAGGACATCAGAGAATTCTATAAAACAACCTCTATATAAAAGGCTTTAGAACAGGCACTGCTAAAGATCCTGTTACACACAATACGCTTGACAAGAAAATTCGTGAATTAGCTAACACATAAGAGTCTTTAAGAGTGTTTATCCTTAGAGTTTTGATTTGTTAGGAAAACATGCCCAGGTAACAAAAGGTTTAAAACATTTATGTGGATTACCACAAAACAAGCAAATATTTCATATCTGAAAATAAAGGTTAGTTTTTTTAAAACCAAGACTAGGTTCTTCAGAGACCTGGCGATAAAACTGTTATAAAATAGTTGTTAATAACTACATTTATGTACTAGTTAGTATGAAAAAAAATGTTAATTACAGTAACTTTCTTTCATTCCCCCCACCCTCTCCCAAATTATCCATTTATAATGAAAACCAAAAGAGAGATTTCCAGGCTGCTTGTATTTAAAGTGACACTTTTGCCTTTTCCCCCCTTTTTCCTTTCAGTCAGTATCTGAGACCGATGTGTGTACAAGTACACAAGTCTCTCAGCTGGAGGCTGGCTTCCTCTGGGTAGGGAAGGGTGAGAAAGGAACTGAAGTGAGGCTTCCCAGGTGCGACTGGATCCTCTGAGTGGTGAATGCCACAGTAACACCCCTCCCTTGTCTTAGTAAACACTCGAAGGGAAATATTTGGCAACCAAGGCCGAATTTCCCATCCTTTCTCATTCTTAGTAGCATCACTGACTATGAAGAGAGAAAAGGTAAAACGGATGGCCCTAAAGTTTTCAGAGGGAATGTAACCTTTCTACTGAGGAGAGTTTCCTCCTGAGTTCCTCTGGAGATTTTTCTCCTGCATTTCTTCACCTTTCTCCTAAATAGCTTATCAGTTATGTTGCAAATGGGAGAAGTGTCCTCCACCAAAAGAAGTGGGACCCCCAGGTGACTCATGTTGTAAGTCACCTGACTTGCTACTTCGAAGATGACTTACATGAAATGGGGAGTGAGGGGGCCAGCCTTGAAAACAGTGCTTCCACTTAACCTGCTTTGACTTGCCTTGGCCACCTGGGGAAATACCTGGGAAATTTGGAACTAATCAAATCTGCCATGAGTATCTACACAGCATGGACCCTAGTGTCCTACTAGTGTCCTACTAGTCCATATGGCCAGCGTCAGGCTATGCCCAAAGTCCCACTTGATCTATGTGGCTCACCAGCTGGTCCCTACCTCTGTGTTTTGGGGGAGCTGTTCTTAGGCTGGTGCAAGGAATTGCTCTTTGTAGGAAAGAGAAAGGTGGTCCCAGCCGCTGCCCAGGTTTTCCAGGAATGTCACCTCACCTCACAGAAAAGAATTTCAAAGGGAGATGAGTAATGAATTAAAGCCTGGAGTACATATCTCAGGTCAGGATGTGGGTGAATCTACAAAATAGAGAATGCATACACATAATATTTTTAAGGTTATTGCTTTTATAATGTTTTCATCACTTCCCCAAATGATGTTGGTGAAGACCTGTAAAACATAGACTAAACAATTTGGAAAGGCAACTTTTGTAGCCAGCACAAGTTGTAAAATTGGAGATGCCTCCTACCAAAGAATAGATGGATTTTAGGGGGAAAAATCACCAAAGCATGACTTTATATGAATTCTTACGGTAATTAAAGAAAGGAACAGAAAAGGGAGAAAATATGGAGAGCATTTCTCACAATAAAAATACTATTGTAACCATATTTCTCTGAGCTTTTTATTGAGAGGATCCTTTGACCATTGTTAAACATTTCAGGGCTGGGTATCTTTCCGGGATTGGGCTAGAAATAAAAAAGCTGAACCATCAACTCTATCTTGGAAGGTTTTCAAATCTGACCCTTTCCTGACTTCTACAGGCTGTTTGTTCTCACTGGCCTTAGGGCTGAGAGGCCTGGAGGCCTTTTCAGGGCTTAGACAGCTGAGTCCATCCCTGCCCTAGGGGAACCTAAACAGGGCAGTCCTGGGTAGAAAGGGTCCAGGAGGGTGTGGCTTTCATTTATTTATTTATTTACTTACTTACTTACTTATGTGAGTGCTTGAGTGGGATCATATTTTGCCATTGAACTTAAATACAAATAATTACTCAGATGGAGACATGTAGGCCTGCTGTTGAAGAAATCTTACTGGGAATGCGGTAATCTGTTTCAGAAGTGCTAAATCAAAAGAATGCATTTTCAGTTAAATGTTAATGCTTTAATCTTAAATGAAAATTACAATATTTACGGAAACAGTGAAACAAAGCAATATTGTCTATTTTCTCAGTTTGGGTTTTCTGGTTTGGTGTCTTATTTTACGTCAAACACGGCTGCTGCTTCTCTCCCTGGCTTCTAAATGAAAGGAGAACATTAAGGCTCTTTGAGTTTATAGTTATGTTCTCCAACTTGGAAAGGACCTCAAACTGAACATTCTAGAATTCTCTTCTCTAATTTCTGCAAAGTGTATTTAGTCAGAGACAGAATGAAGACCCCAGTGAGTACAGAGCTTCCGGGGGCTCTTTCACCGAGCTGTGGTAAGTTGTTTCACCAAGCTATAGTTATCCATTTTTTTATTTTTAAAAATGGCAGCTGCTAACTGTCAATTTTTAAAGTTGTAATGTATCCATTCCCATCAGTTATTCAACAAAGCGGATCTGCAGTGTTTATTCTTTTAACGCCAATGTCCCCTTTGCTACTCCAAGAGAAAAAGGGTGATAACTGTAGTTGTGTCAAATTTCCTCAAACACCGTTATCCACTTCACTGTGAGGAATCTTGCCCCAAGTTTGTTGAGGAGGAACAAAGGAGTGTACCTGGTATCTGGAGGTGCTGAAGGCTCGGAGCTTCTGGGGGAGTAGAGCAAAACTAAAGAGTATGGGGGCTGGAGCAATAGCGCAGCGGAGAGGGCGTTTGCCTTGCACGTAGCCAACCTGGTTTCCATCCCCAGCATCCCATTCCTGAGTTCAGAGCCAGGAGTAACCCGTGAGCATCTCTGGGTGTGAATCAAAAAAGCCAAAAAAAAAAAAAAAAAAGCTAAAGAGTGCGAACATGGTGGGTACTTGATCCTAAAGCTCTAAGTGTGGCCCATGATGCAGCAGCCTCTATCTCCTGGGAGCAGATGAGAAATATAGAATTTCAAGTGTCACCCCCAAATGACTAACCCAGAAGCTGCTTGTTTTTTATTTTGGATTTTTATTTTTTGTTTGTTTGTGGGCCACACTAGCAATGCTCAGGTGTGCCTACACCTGCAACAGTGCCAGGGATCTAAATCCAGGGATCCTGTATCCAAGGCCGTGCTTCAGTCCTTTGAACCATCTCCCTGGCCCCCAGAAGCAACACTTCAATGGGAAACCCAGGTCATTCACATGCACTGCGAGCAGCTCTGTCTAAGCACAGGGAATTATGAGTGAATTAATACGTAAGCTTCCCCCCAAGGCTAGTGTACAATATTTCTTACCACTGCTACCAACCTCACATTCACAAAAAAATAATAATAATAAATTTTTTTATGACTGCTGAGGATTTCACTTACTGGAAAGCATCATGGTTGTAAGAACAAGGTAAGGGGTTGAAGAGGCCACAGCCAGAGTACTGCAGAGCTGTTGATGAGAAGAACTCGGACTTCGGTGAACCTTGGGGAGAGAAGAGTAGAGGGGTAGAGGGTGGTATATTTTGATGTAATAAATATTGAATTAAAGAAGAGGATAAGCCACTGGAAGCTGTCTCTGGGGTTGTTTTGTGAGAAGGTGTACATACACACATAAGGAGTTCTATGGAAGAAGATCTCTGCTCCCAAATAGAAACTTTTCACTTTTATGCATGCCTTTGAGCTCTTAGATAACACAGAGAAATATAGGATTTAGTTCTTTGTGTGTGCTGGGACTTGGGCCTGGGGTAGCACACCTGACTGTACTCCTAGCTCTACCCCTGGCATTCATGCTTGTGAATATATAAGGCTGAACTCAAGGCACTTGACCTGCTGTGCACTCCCTCGGTCCCTAATTTTCTTTGAAACTGACTTTATGTTTTTCCTTTTAACTCCAGAGAACCTCTTTCGAAGTTTTTGCCCCCACTCCTCCTAAAGTGTCACGTACCAGTATTGGAAGAAGAGGTCTCTTTGCGACTCCTTCCTCATCTTATCCTACACACTATTACAATGACCAGGAAGAAGTAGTTAAAGCCAACATTCAGAATCCTTTACAAATTATAAAAATAATCCGTGAAAATGAACATCTTGGATTTCTTTATATGATCCCTGCTGTGCCAAAGTCTTCCATTGAATATGATCCATATAACCTCAAGTGAGTTTTTTTAATGGCGTATTTATTTAAAAATAAAAATTGCAAATAATATTGAAAAACTATTCATAATGGCATAATGATAAAACCAATCAAATGCAATTGATTTTTACAGTGATAAATGAATCTTTCAGTTGAGAAATTCATAACTTAAAAATTTTCATGTGATAATTGGTGACATTTAGTTTCAGGTGTAGTGATTGGATATTTGTGTACATTGCAAAGCAATCAGCACAGTGAGTCTAGTTAACAAACATCACCATACATGTTCACTAAAGTTTTTTCTTTTGAAGATAACTTAAAATCCATATTCATATATATATATATATATATATAGTAACACACAGAGCTAGAATACATATATACATCACATAAAAGCCATGGGGTAAAACCTACTGAGACCACTGTTCATATATGTTTTCCACTGCTGACTAAAACATTGACACAGAAGTATATTCTCTTATTAACTTCCAAATGTGCAAGCAAATATTATAGTTTCATATCACTATGCTGTATATTATGACATTTTCTAATTGGAAATTCTGTTTTCTAATTGAAAGTTGAAAACTTTTGTCTTCTTTCACCTACTTCACTGACTTTCTTTGCCCTCTGGCAACCACTAGTCTGTACTCTTAGCTATCTGTCTTGACTTATTTCTGGTTTTGTTTTTAGTTTCCACATATCAGTGAGATGATACATTATTTGTCTCTTTCTGACTTATTTTACTTTGGTTTGTCTATATTATTGCAAGTGGCAGGATCTTATTCATTTTAATGACAGTAGTATTACATTGTATGTATTGGGTCCATCTGTTAATGCTGTGGACTTGTTTTGAGAAACGCATGGTTAGATGATTTCAGTAGTTGTGCCAACATCAAAATATATAATTACACACACTAGGATGACACAGTTGCTGCACACCCGTGCTGTATGGTATAGCTTATTGGGACCACCATCGTCTACACACACTGCCATTACAGGGATGTGAGGGATATCTGACTGCACACCACAACACTTTTATCCACTTACACATTGATGAATATGTAGGCTGGATTCATGTTTTTGCCATTGTAAACAATGGTGCAGAGAACATGGGCACACAGTTATCTTTTCCTGTGAGTGTTTTTTTCCCTTTAGAAGATTAGTCAAAAGGGGAATTGTCAGTTACTCTTTTTGGAGAAACTTCCATGCAGTTTTTTCATACTGGCTCAATACATTTGCATGTCTAACCGACATACACAAGAGTTCTTTTCTTCACTTCCTTAACAGTGTTTGTTATGTCTTGTCATTTTGGCAAGTATGAGATAACATTTCATTGTTATTTTGATTGTATTTCCCTGATTGTCCTCCCTTTGTTCATCAATTTGCTCTAGCGGGTCCAGTAACATCTCCATTAGAGACTTTTGTTGTTACTGTGTTTGGCATATCGAATACATCACAGGTAGCTTGCTGATGGTTAGGAATATTGAGCACCTTTTCATGTATACTTGATGTCATCTTTCAGAAAGTGTCTTTCCAGATCTCCTGCCTGATTTTTTAACTGGATTGTTTGAGTTTGTTGTTGTTACTGAGTTGTATATGATCTTTTAAATTTTTTTTTATATTGACCACTTGACTTCCTGTTAATCATCAATTTGCTTGAGCGGGCGCCAGTAACAACTCCATTTGTCCCTGTCGCGTGCTAGTGTAGCCCAGTGGCGTCTGTTCGTTCTAGGAACACAAAGAGCTTCAAACCAATAGTTCAGGGTCTTGACGAAGAAGTTCGACCATCTGGTAGGTGGGCGGCCACACGGTCTTTTGACATCCCGTGGAATCCAGTCGGTAACGGCTCTAGTCCAGTGGTCATCTCTAAATCTCATTACGTGATCAGCCCATCTGATTTTTGACACTTTGGCAAACGAGACAGCGTCCCTGATTCTTGATCATCGACGGAGGTCGGAACTCCGGATTCTTTCTCTCATTTGAGTGAAACGTAATATTCCAAGCATAGCTCTTTCAATTCCTCTTTGGGAGACCCGAATAGCATTCTCATCCAATGAGAAAGAAGAGAGAAGTTAAGATGTTCAAAAGAGAGCACAGGCTTTTCCAGAAGTTCTCCAGAAAAGACAGCAGAGAGTCTACACCTCGGATATGCACTCAGATGTGGGCTACCACTCCCAGAATAGAGAAGTATCCCACTTGTCTTTGTTGAGTAGGTTTTATAGGTTTTCTGCCAAACTGCCCCAAGTGTTATTTTCTATGTAGATCAGAGTCCATTGCTATGGCATTGTCAAAAGAAAGAGCTTGACACTTTGGGTGTCCACCTTCACATCCTTATCACAACCTCTGTTCTTGCTGGAGCTTCTCTCCAGGGAGGGTCCAGCCTTCTCTGGGCCTCTGCTGGTGCCAATTAGACTTTTATTAAAAATCAGTTTATGTGTCCACAAAATGGGTTTTCCCATAATCTTTTTTGGCTAATTTTGGGCTAGTGACAGAGTCACTTCCTTGAATTCCATCGTGTTATTATTACTTCCTGAGAATTCATTGCCAGGCATCCCCACCCCACCCCAGCTATACCAAGCTATCTACTTCACAAGGATCTTTAGTTAAAGAATAATAAAGGCTTCTTCTATATCAGCAAAATAGGTCTATTAGAGTATAGCAATAGAACAACAAAGTTCCATTTTAAAAGAAAGTTCAAATTGGCTAAAGTACGTGTTTAAAAAAGACTAATTTTCCTAATCATTTCCTAAATAAAAGGGTATGATGGAACACACATCCAAAGCAAGTATCCAGAAGACAATTGAAGTTAAAATCTGAATTCTGAAGTTTTATTTTTTGTTTTGTTTGCACAGTGCTGGCGGTCAAGCTTAGGTTTTAACATATAAGGCAAGTTCTCTACCGCTGAGCTACTGCCCCAGCTCTTGTAGCCAAGTTCTGAATGCCAAAAAATTCTGAATAGTTAAGCATCAGCAAAGGAATTGTAGATCAACCTGTGGAGCAGATGAGCACTCCAAGGCTGAGGATGTGGAGTAAAGCACAGAAATTCCAGGCCTATATTTGGGGATTAAACCCTCAGTAATGAACTGGAAAATCTAAGAATAGGACTACAAAGAATTCTGCAAAAGCCCTCAATGTATGCATATATATATATATATATATATATATATATATATATATATAGCCTTTTGGGTCACACCCAGCGATGCACAGAGGATACTCCTGGCTCTGCACTCAGGAATTACTCCTGGCGGTGCTCAGGGGACCGTATGGGATGCTGGGAATTGAATTCAGGTTGACCCCATGCAAGGCAAACGTCCTACCCACTGTACTATCGCTCCAGCCCCACAGATATTTTCTTGACCCTGATGCCTCTTCCTACTACTAAGTGGATTGGGCCTGAGGGAAATCTGTACTCATCTTTGAGAGTATCATTTTCTTAGAGTAGGAAGGAACAAGATTGGTTTTTAGACACTTGAAGGATGAATGTATACATTCTCTGTATATAGCAAACTCATACTATTAAAGGAAATTTTAATTAAGGAATAAGTGGTAATTTTCGGTAAAATGGACATTTGGTCAAGGAAAAGCTTCATATACCTGAAGAGGAACACTAAAAAAATAAAGAGAAGTTCTATACATTTTTAAATTCAGAGGAAAAGTAGCCCGAAGCCAGGAGATGAAAGGTGAAAGGTGAAATTCATCCTTTTCCATACTTTTGAGGGACTCATGAAAGAATCCCATAAAAACACAGTATGTTAATGTTCTAATGAAAGTAGGAGAAAGAGCATACCTTGGACACCATCCTGCTTTTGTTCTTTGTGTTCAAATGAAGTTAGTGATTCACAAATATTGTGTATCAAATTCACCTATGCAGCTTGTTAAACTAGACCACTGATGACCATAATTAAAGATTCTGATTCTGCATTGTGCTCAGAAATCTAAACTCTTAATAATCAGCCCTGATGATTTTGATGCTGGTTGATTCAGTCTTTGAAAGAGATTTGAGTGTGTTCATTAACCCTCTGCCATAGAGAGCAGTGTAAAGAAGGAAAAGACTTACAAGTTGAACATGATGAGGATCTTGCTCTTCTCCTTTACTTCATCCATTTCTTCATATGCATAAATTGAAGGATTTCTTTGATGACAGTTCAAAGAGAGATACATTTAAAACAAATTATTTGTCTTTTTAATTTTTTCCACAAAACCTGTAAGTGCTGGGCATGCTTCTGCATGCAAAATGGATACTTTAGCCAATTTGAACTGTCTTCCTGGGCCCCAGAAAAGCACCCAAATGATGTTAAGGATGTCCAGGAAGGCCCTCCCTGAGATGGTCTGCAGTTCATTGTGAGGGCCTTGAGGGCATGGTGCTGCAGTTATTGGATTACCAGGGCCACACTCCATGATGCTGAGAGTGTGGCATGGATGGGGAGATGGGGGAGGGGGCAGTTTCCAGGGACGCACCCTGCAACGTTTGTGAAACTGTGCGCCCACAGGCAAAGTAGGTGCCTTACCCCCTGTGCTCGCTTCAGCTCCAGAAATTTTTCAAAACATGTTATTTTTATTATGTGATGAAATTGATCTTCATAAAGCTTTATCTGTGTCTTGATTCTAATTTTATCTAAGTCATACTTTCGTTTACCTTCTAAATTCTGTCAATACTGGTAACATAAAATGCTTTATTATTATTTCTAAGAGTTAGTAAAAAAACCTTTTTCCAGGTAGATAACATCAAGGGTCATGCTGTTTTAAAAATCTGTAATTTATTTGATTTTGTAAAAATCATGAAAGTAAAATTATCAAACATGATTGGCAAGATTATGAACTCTTTAAGAGCTATAAAATCCCCAGATGTTGGTTAAAAGTAGCTCATTCCTTTTTCTTCCCTTTCTTTTTCTCTTCTATTTCCCATTTCCCTCTTCCCTTTTTTCCCTTTTATATTTAATATAAAAGTAGATAAATGTCACAAACTCTGGAGGTTGCCAACCTCTAAAGGTTGCCAAGTGGGAGCTGGGGAAGAAGGGACTTTGATTCAATGGTGGAAGATATTGACACTGGTGATGATGTGGTACAATAGCATTGTTAACATAAAGCAGTGATATTAGTGTTATTGTAATGATACCATGACACCTCAACTTATAAAATAATGAAAATCGTTAACATTTTTAAAATTTTGAATTGGGGCTGGAGCAATAGCACAGCGGGTAGAGCAATAGCACAGCGGGTAGGGCATTTGCCTTGCACATGGTCTACCCGAGTTTGATTTCCCGCATCCCATATGGTCCCCCAAGCACCACCAGGAGTAATTCCTGAATGTCTGAATCAAGAGTAACCCCTGTGCATAGCCGGGTGTGACCAAAATAGAAAATAAAAATTTAATATTTTTCCTGAAACATTTTATCTCTGCAAAACAAAAAAAATTGCTTAATTTTGTATTGATGTTTTACTCACGATTCTCAATTTTTATTTGTTCATAGAGTTGTGACCTACGATAACATCAACAAAAATGACTACTACACTATTAGCAAACAAGCAGTAACACATGTTTTAAGTTATGACATTGAATATAATGAGCTTGAACGATGGGAACAGGAATACCTCTATCATAGGGAGCTTATTAAGATTCCAATATTTTCACTTTTCCGAAAATGGAAAGCTTTTACCGTATGGAAGAAGAATGTCCGCTCCAAGAAAATCAATGGATGCCAAAAAACTCTACAAAAATATTTGTTCATAGTTAATCAAGTGAGTATTTCTTTTCTAATGAATTACTTGCTCAAATGAAGGCTTGAGTTTACTGCGAGTGCTCACTATAGAATGCCTCTAAATTGGGATGTTTTATCTTTTTTTAAGGGCATAAGACTAGCTTATTAGAGAGCAGTGTGTAAAATATAATGAGTATGCATTATGGAGTGCTTTGACTTTTTTAAAGAAGTAGCTAGAGGGACTGGGGAGAAACCTGATCACAGACATAATACCTCACAGGTACAAGGATCCAAGTTTGTTTTCAGACTTTCCTCTTTCTTCTGTTGTTTTTCTAGAGGTTTCCTGCATCTCACCTTGGGCTCCTTGATCTTTTCCTCAGCTGCTATTGTTCTGCTGCTCAGACCTTCTGTTGAGTTTTTGTGTACTACTACCAACCATACTCCTCATTTTGTCATTTCTGGTGGTAGTTTTTCATTTCTGCTCTTACATTTGCTTGTGCTTTGCTGACTCTCTGTGCCATTGTTTCAGCAGTCATCCTCAAAATGGTGTTACTTAAGTCATTCTCTGAGAATTTACAGAGCTAGTTGGTGCTGGCTGAGCCTTTTGTGTCACTGCATTCTCTCACTGAGCGAGGTGGATTGCTACATGTTTCCCCATTGGGTACACTGTGCTCCTGCTGTGCTGAGAGTTAATCTTTGTAGTTAACCCCACTGAGATTCTCTGAGGGATTAGGCTGGGTGTGACTCTTGCCCTTCCTGATCCATCCTCATCGAGGGACATGAAGTTTAACTGTGAGAGATGAGATTTGGTGAGTAGCGCTGTCTTGAGGTTATGTATGGGACTGTGAGCTTCAAATGTGGAACTAACCACATTTTGGAAGTCGACCTCACTTGCTGGGGGAATAGGCAGTTGGAATGGAGAAGAGACCGCTAAGTAAATGATGGTTGGAGGAATTGCTTGGGATGGGAGATGCATGCTAAAAATAGACTAAGGACCAAAAATGCTGACCTCTTAATATTTGTATTGAAAACCATGATGCCCCAAAGTAGAGAGAGAGAGAGAAGGAATGCACCTGCCACAGAGGCAGAGGGTGGGATGGGGTGGGAATGGTGGGAGGGATACTGGGAACATTGGTGGTGGAAAATGTGCACTGGTGGAGGGATGGGGACACAATCATTGTGTGACTGAATCTTATCGTGAAAGTTTGTAACTGTATCTCACAGTGATTCAATAAAAATATTTTTAAAAATATAAGAAAAAGAAATAGGAAAATTGTGGAACTGGGCCTGTTGAGATGGTGGAGGTGAGGTAATGAGGCTCAATGTTTTTTATTTTTATGAGAATTCACAACTTTCTTCTTGTCTTAGCATTTGTAAGTCTAGAAGGTTAACGGTTATTTTGTAGTTTTAGTTAAGGTTGCAAAACGTAAAAATATAAAAAATAGAGTTGCATAGTCTCCGATATTAGAAGCAGCCCAGGGTGTGGAGGGGCTGGATTCATGATCCTCTTTGTTGTTGTCCAAGAAAGACTTATAAAGGTTTATTGTTTTGAGCAGATTAGGCTAGCCACTAACCCTTATTACTTCCTTTTATCTTTGAGACACTGTGAACTTCAGGTTCACAATCATTTGGTGACTTGTTTTTCATAGATCATTACCTCACGATGCTGCATATATTTTCTTTTACCTGATTCAGAGAGCAGGGAAATTTGGTGGGGTGTGTTAGGGAACAGCTGGTGATATTTAGAGATTTCTCCTTGCTCTGTGCTCAGGTATCACTCCCTGCCTGAGCTCAGGGCACCATAAGTGGTGCCAGGTATCGAATCAGGGCTGACTGTGTGCAACACATGTGCTTTACCCCTGTACTGCTCTACAACACTGAAAAAATTTCAATATTTGCTTTGGAGGATGGATAATCATAGGAAGGGAATTTTAAAGGGCATATGACTATATTTAAATAGTCACTAAATCTACTGAATTTCAACTGTGCTAGAAGTTTTCTAGTTGGGCTCAAGAATGAACTGGAATCATAGTTAATCATATGCTAAGACTATGGTCTCTTTCTGCTGTCCTTTTCAAGTAAGAAGCTTCAACTTCACTTTGTGTTTGATAATCTGAAAAATCATTATTTAAACCTTGGCTATTAAAGTGTTGTTAAAGATCAATAATGAAAGATCATTATTAAAGTGTTAGTTATTAAAATGTTATTAAAATTAAAGAACATTAATGCAATAGTATTGACATAGATACCAGTGCAAAAGAAAAACCCAAAGAGTGTGGCCGCCCCAAAAAACAAATCCTAAAATTTTCATTCTCATGGCATCCGTCATAGCAAGGATTTTGTCTGAGTTATAGGAAATATTATAGCCCTTAATGACATCAACTTCAACCCCTTGACATCTAATTTTGTTAATAACCCTTTCATTGTTTGAACCTGTTTAACTGCCTTTTTTCACTACCACATATCTTCTATCATGTATTGGACCCCATAGTCCACAAACCTGTTTCTCAAAAAAAAAATTCCTGCTGTTTAATTTGACCTCTATCAAGGTCTTTTCTCATATTTTGCATGCTAAGTATTGGATTTTCTCTGTCCAACATACTGATAGTGCTTCAGCCTTAATGATATCTTCTCTTAAATATGGCCTTAGCAGGCAAGAAAGGTCTTATCCTTTTAAATTTAGATTGATCTATATACGATTTATGGATTAGCTGTTTTCTGTGATTATCCACACACTTCTCACCAGTCTCACGTTGTTAATGTGAATCTATCTATGAAATGTTAGTTTTAATCACACCCTGTAATGTTGGAACTAGAGATACAAAAGTCATTTCTAGTCATGCTGCCCTTAGTAGTATGACTTTGAAAGTTTAGTGCTCGGACCGGTGCTGTAGTTCTTACGGCCTCTCAGGGCCACAGGTGCTATGACCCACCAGGGCTCCTCCAGCAGTGCTGGAGACCACCGAGGCAATGCTCAGAGGACCATGAGTGCTTGAAACCTTATTAGCCTTTGCCTACATTTCCATGTAAAATTTTGATTGAGATATAAAATTACTTCAATTGAAATAAAATTTTAATTTAATTTCATTTTTAAAGTACACGGCTCAATGGTTTTTTATTAACAGTTGATTAACCATCCTCACAATGTTGTAATATTTCCATCATTCAAAAAGAAACTTCACAGGGCTGAAGTGATAGCACAGAAGGTAGGGTGTTTGCCTTGCACGCGACCGACCTGGGTTTGATTCCCAGCATCCCATATGGTCCCCTGAGCACCACCAGGAGTAATTCCTGAGTGCATGAGCCAGGAGTAACCCCTGTGTAATGCTGGTGTGACCCAAAAAACAACAACAACAACAACAACAACAAAAAAGAAATGGCAAGTCAGAAATTCTTTTCTTATTTTCTTGTTCCGGATCTTATGAGAAAAGTTTTTTGTATGATGTTATGAGGAAATTGGTACTGTTAAAACTGCTGAATAATCTTATCATGAATGCCTATCAAACACTTATTCTGTGTCTATTGAGGTTGTCATGCAGATTTCTCCTTTTATTCTATCAATATTATTTATCTGCTCTCAGTTTGTAACTAAAAGACATAACTAAAAGACATGCTTTCAAAATGAAAAGAAAGTAATTCAGACAAATTAATCTTGACCTTAAAAAATAAGGTCAGGACAAAATCTCAGAGAGTTCCTGGTTAATATATGTGCACTGCATGAGAGGGAGAGAGAGAGAGAGACAGAGACAGAGACAGAGACAGAGACAGAGAGAGGAGAGAGAGAGGAGAAAGAGAATAGAGGAGAGAGAGAGAGAGAGAGAGAAAGAGAAAGAGAAAGAGAGAGAGGAGAGAAGAAAAGTGCCTGCCACAGAGGCAGGAAGAAGGTAGGGAGTGATGGGAGGGAAACTGGGGATGCTGGTGCTGGGAAATGTACACTAGTGGAGGGATGGGTATTGGAACACTGTATGACTAAAACCTAAACATAAACAGCTTTGTAAGGGTCTATCTCACAGAGATGCAATAAAAAAAAATACATTGCTGTTGTACCTAACATGGACTATATAGTTTTCTTAATAACATTGTTTCCTAAGTATTTACAAACTTTAAAAGAGAGTTAATAATTCCTATTTATTAATAAGAAGTCTTTAATAATAGTCTTTATTAATATTATTATTAGTCTTTAATAATTTCTATTTCCATTCAGAATTTACAACCTGCTCTTCTTAAAATAAAGGAAATGTGCTATCAATTAAGTTTTATGGCACTTTGCAGTATTGAAAGAGGTCATACTTACACCCTGCAAGAATTTAGGAAGGCCCAAGTTAAACGTCTAGGAGAGGTAGGAAATTTTGTTTCAAGTTTCCATTTTCTCTAAGCCTCAAGATTTCCTTTCCCTATTAGTGCTATTTTGCTTCCACTAATTATGCGTACTTGTAAATGTCTAGGTGACAGAAAACCTGGCAGAATTTCGAAATGAAGCTAAACAAGTAGTCAGGAGAGCATGTCGAATTGCTCTGCGTGCTGAAGGGTTTGTTCCTGATGACTGTATAACTGAAGGTATGAAGTGGCTACTTTCTGAAACACTCTTTCAACGTACTCTAAGTTTGTTTTTGTTTTGTTTTGTGTTTGGGGTCACACCCGATAACACTCAGGGGTTACTCCTGGCTCAGCACTCAGGAATTGCTCCTGGTGTGTACCATATGTGTACCATGGATGCCAGGGATCGACCCCATATTTCATGTCGGTAGCATGCAGGGCAAATGCCTTATTCGCTGTGCTATTGTTTCAGCCCTAACTTCTCAAATTTTAATTATTATCTTACTTTCCAACTTGCCACACTTTAATAGGTATTACTTATACATTGGTTTGTCCTTTCAATATGTACATCTTGAAGGTGGAAAGAAAACAATAAATACTGCATTTTTCCTTGCTTGTGTATAGAATTTCTAAGTTGGTTACAAAACCTTTGTCACAAGCCATTTATAGCACCTCACTATTAAGCACCATTTTATAGTGCTAAAGGGTCTGTCTACTCTGGTCTGGTACAGGCAATAGGTTTGTTAAAAATGAGTGCCTGGGTTGGTCCCAGCTAATTAAAATGCAGGTGGTAAAGGAGAGTAACTGTGTTCTTGGGAAAGAGGTGCCATAGAAAACATCGATCAAGTGTTGTTAAAGACAGTTTAAGGAAATCATCTATAGTCTTTTGTGGAGTTGAATATTTTTGATGTGGCGCTCTTTTGGAGTTTGAAATATTACATGACCCAAAGCTTTTTTTTTTTGGTATTTGAATTTTCTTAAAAATAAATGCCATTGTTCACAAGAGTTGTTGTTGTGTCTTCTTCCCGTTCTTAGATTTTTACAAAGTATCAGATGGTTTTGAGTTGGCTTCTTTTGGAGACACTGAGAAAATGACTTACACAGAACAGGCCAGCAAAAGGCATCACTGTGTGCGGCTGACATGGTAAATGCCATTTCTCTTATGAAAAAAAAATGAGCACATGTGTTGCATCCACCCTGTATCACTGTATCACTGTCATCCTGTTGTTCATCGATTTCCTGCTCGATTTCGAGCAGGCAACAGTAACATCTCCTTCATCCTAGCCCTGAGATTTTAGAAAGTGCCACATTAGAGGCTCTTTCAGGGTAAGGGGAATGAGACCCTCATTGTTACTAGGTATTGGCATATAGGATATGCCATGGGGAATTTGTCAGACTCTGCTGTGCGGGCAGGATACTCTCAGTAGCCTGCCAAGTTCTCCAAGAGTAATAACTAGATAATAAGAGACATTCACAGCCACATGCTTCCGGGAGCTGGGTTTTATAGTCTCTGGGTCTTGGCCATTGATGAAATAACACGGCACCAGGGGCATTTGGTGGGTGTAATGCCTACCTACTGGAAGATGGGGGATCTGGGTGGAGGAGGCCCAGTCCAAATCTGAGCAGGCTTGGAGATCTCAGCCCTGGGTCCCGCGTGCCTGGGGTTCCTCTGCCGTTTCCTTCATGCGTGAGGCTCATCCGAAAGTGTGGAGAGTGGTCTTAAGCATTACTGTGGCTTGTTCCAGAGGTCTTCGGTTGTCAGGGCTCTGCTTGGGGTGGGGAGGGAAACTCAACTCGCCCCACTCCAAGGGGCCCCCTGGTGAGGACAACCAGGTGTGGGGTCAAGAGACTCTGCGCACTCTTCTCAAGTTTCATTAACAATTAAGACCTTCATCCCAGATTCACTAACAGTAATGAGGCATTTGAGGGCTGTGATAACCTAACAGTAGAGCCTTTTCCTCCAGTTGCCAACAAATAGAACAGCCTTTGGGGATGGCAAGCTGAGAATGGAACCACACAAAGTGGAGGGCGACTCTGATCTCTGAGCCACTGTTTCTTTCTAGCCCATTCTGGAACCTGGGCTAACTCTGCTATGCCTGCTAAGGAGAAGTTAGTCACACAGAGTTAGTCCACTGGTCATCTTCTGTAGACCTGGAGGACTTACCTCTTTAGGCTACTAACGTGCTTCAGGCAACTGTATTACCACATAAAATTTCACACTCTCCCTGAAATGTGTTAGACAACTGGGAGAGCAGAGAGGAAAGTCATCCTTCCAGGTGGGGCCTTGTCAGAGGTTCATTTCTCACTAACATTACTTCTGCCACCTGCTTACCCAACTCTGGATCCTGACATTGACTGTTACAGCATTTGGATTTTCCATTATTCTAAAACCTTTTGTAAAACAAATCACTCTGAAACAAAATCCCTGAACATTATCTGAAGAGTCGGTTACTATTCTCTGTGCTCACCTAGTCCAGCTTTGACAACTGTCTTAACTGTGCTAAATTGTTTCACCATAATAGTTTATGTATGAGATCATATCATAAACAAGGTCTTCATCTAAACAATGGTCAATAAAGCTGTCCCAAAGGCCACCTTGTAGACCTACAGATATTAGAGGCTTTTTGGGTTCCAACTAAGCTGAGTAAAATGTTTATGTTTTGCTCATTCATTTTGCATCCTAAGCACTTCATCAAGGGAAGATAAAATCTGTAACTTCAGTTTAGTAGTTTCTGTCAAAGCAACGTTTAGTAGCAAATATATAGCAAATGTACTATTAGAGTGTAAGTTATCAGTGTAAGTTACTGATATTTCTAAAGCATCTTAAAAACATCTTTGTTCATTTTGGCTAGGTGAGCTGGGTGCTTTTTCCATATAACTATATTGTTCAATAAATAGCATATTGAATGGTTGGAATACTAATCTATATTGATGCTGTATATTTTAATATACTTGTATTTTAAAATGAAGAATGCCTAAGAACTACTCTTCTGGACAATGAATAATATTGTAACATAAATGTAAATTTAAGAAAAATTGTATTTTAACATGTTTTAACTTGCTTTATAGTCATCTCTAAAAATATGTAACAAATATAGAAAACTGAAGCTAAATGTTTTTTTCTTTTCAAGCTTTATTCGCCTATGTGACTATTTAATTGAGAACACTCTGCACTTCCTCATAGTAAATTCTCTCAGGTCTCTTTTGAATTATCTTTCTGAGAAGTTAAAACGAACACCATCGGCAGATATTATTCAGAAATGGATTACTGAAGATAAACCTGAAGTCACTGATAAAAAGGTCTATTCAGTTAAAAATATTTTAATTCGTTAGTTTGCATTTATTCAGTAGTATTTATATAAGTTATTCTGTTTGCTATGTAGTAGAAAGTAGGAAAACTCCTTAGAGGAATTTGCAATATAATCACAGCCAATCATTTGTTATTAAGTGATAGAATAAAAATCATCTTGGCAACAAGATACTAACAAAAGAGAAACAATCTACTCACTGCATTGAACATTGCTGTGTCTCTCCTAGGATTCTACTAAGGTTATTCATATGTTCACTAAACTAATCTTTCTTAAGTATACCTACTGTGTGCCAAATGTTGCATAGATAGTGATGAAAAGTTTAGATCCTCGTTACCCAGAAACTTAGAGTTGGGAGTTATCATGACATGAATTGCCAAAGAAAAGGTGGTAAGGTGGGATAAATGAAGAGAAGAAAAATAGCAATTTGAGATGATTAGGAGCAAATCATGAGAGCAAACCTTTGTTCTTTGAATTAATAACTTCTTGGAAAGACATTAGACATGTGGGTATTTGAGATCTTTACCATAAAGTAGTGCCAATTTGTGCATTCTTGCATAGCTGAAAACAAATCATATTGTCTCATAGGTAAAGGTAAAGGTAAAGGCCCTCCCGTTGATCATCGATTTGCTCGAGCGGGCCCAGTAACGTCTCCATTGGAGACTTTGTTGTTACTGTGTTTGGCATATCGAATACTCTCAGTAGCTTGCCAGGCTCTCCGAGAGGGGCAGAGGAATCGAACTCGGGTCGGCCATGTTGGCCGCTTGTAAGGCGAACGCCCTACCGCTGTGCTATCGCTCCAGCTATCCACATTAACCAAGAAACTTTCTTTCTCTCATCCTAGATAATAACCTCATGACAGATTACCTAAAAATAGCAAAATGTATTCATTTAGGGCTGGAGCGATAGCACAATGGAAGCGATAGCACAGTGGTAGGGTGTTTGCCTTTAACGTGGCTGACATGGCCAGACCGAGTTCTATTCCTCCCCCCTCTGGGAGAGCCAGGCAAGCTACGGAGAGTATCTCGCCTGCAAGGGAAAGCCTGGCAAGCTCCCCATGATGTATTTGATATGCCAAACCCAGTAAGAAGTCTCGCAAGGGAGACGTTACTGGGCCCTCTCGAGCAAATCAATGAACAGTGGGAGGACAGTGCTAGCTTTATTAAGTTTATTACAGACATATTTCAACTTTCTCCCCCAGAAACCCCAAAACGTGATTTCTCTAGCACATCATTTAACTATTCATCAAAAGCTGAATTTTCATTCTCTCCCCCGCACCCCCCCCCCCCCGCTTTTTTTCTTTTCCTTTTCTTTTATCTTTTTTGCTCTTGTTTATGTTTTGAGCCACACCTGACTGTATTCAGGGCTTATTCCTGACCCTGTACTCAGGGATCATTTTCACGGGTCTTGGAGGACCACATGGTTGCAGAAGACTAAACTCAGGTTGGCTGTTGCAAGGTCTTCAACATAATTCATTCTCATTGCTTTCTCTCCCCCCTACATTTAATTGCTTCTTAAAAATTAATTTTATATTTTAAAAATCACTTATTTTTCTAATTATAAGGATATTACATGCCAAATACAGAAAATTTCAAAACTCGCTAATATATACAAGGAAAACCATCCTGTGCTGCCCCCAAATAACTGTTTTTGGGGCCAGGGAGGTTGTACCATTCTTACTGTTATTTTTTACCAGCTTTTTTCTACTTAGCAATATTATGAAAAAATCTTCTAGGTCAATATGTACTTTCCAAGTAATATTTTCACATAAAAATGTAGTTTCATTCTGGTAAACTCATTTTGTTTACAAAATCAGCAAACTAATTTGCTCACTACTTATAAACTGATTTTCTCACTGTTGCAGATAATGCCTCTGAGGATATTATATTTTTTCATACATCTCTGATTTTCTGTCTTCAAAGAAATCTGGGAGTGCTGGGGAGAGAGATCTATGGGCTGGGTTGCTTGCTTTGCCTGAGGGAGCCTGTGTTCAATCCTGATACTACACTGTCCCCTACACAGCACCTAGAGTGGTCCCTGATTGCGCAGCCAGAAGTAGCCCAAATACCACCAATATTACTCCAAAGCAATAATAAAAAGAATTGTTGGTTCAGAAATATGCCCCCTTGTTAAGACTTTTGTACCAATGTAGAACTTTCCAGAAAGTTTTGTGTTGTTTACAACTTTCCTATCTATGTTTGAGAATGAGCATTTACCCCCCAGCATACTAGACATTTCAATCTTTGTCAGTTTGATGGATGTAGAAGAATATATACTACTTTTATTTTTAAATTTTATTTTACTGGCTTTTTGGGTCACACCTGGCAATGGCTCAGGGGTTACTCCTGCCTCTGCACTTAGTAATTACTCCTGGCAGTGCTCAGCAGACCACATGGGAGGCCAGGGATCCAACCCAAGTCCACCACATGCAAAGCAAATATCGTACCCACTGTACTATCACTCCAGCACCTATAGCACTACTTTCAAACGTCATATTAAAGGAATATGCAATTCACTGTAGGGGTAGAGCACAGGTCTTTTGATTAGAGAGAATTGAGTTTTAGTTCTAGTCTGTCATTCAGTAACTCATGTGTCCCAGATAAAATTTTTAACTTCTCCAGATCCTGTTTTCTCTTAGAAGTAATAATTATGCTTTCTTAATATGGTTGGTGTAACTTACATAAATATTCAGCTTTGCTTGAAACACAGTAAATTCTTGATAAATGTTATTGAATAAGCTATCTTAAGGAAGAGAAGAAAAAGATTAATTGATATTTTCTGTATTTCTTGCCTGGTTTTCCATTTAAGTTTTTGAACATCAATATTTCATTGTTATATATACTATTGAGTATATCAAGTATATTCAAATATATTATGTCAATTATTCAGTTATGCTGATATGATTTTCCAGTTTGCATTTCCATTTTGTTAAGAGTTTTTACAAAAAGAAAAATTTTATACTGCCAGATAATCTTTTAATATTTGCCCTAAAATAAAGGCAAATATTTTAAAATAAAAATTTCTATTTTTTTATTTTTCCCATATCAACATTATAAAATGTTTATAAGTTTAAGTTCCATGCCTCTTAAATGCAGATATATTTTATTTTAAAACTTGTATCTTTTTAACACTGCAAATGCACTCATTTCAGGGTGGCCCTGTAGTAGAAAAACCTGAAGAAGATGACTCCCTCATTCCCATGTTTGTCACAGAACTAATGTTGACAGTAGAGTCACTGTTCTTTGAACCTTGTCTGGATGACTTTCTGGTATGTGTTTCTTCACTTAATTTCTAACTATAAACAACTTTTTGAAAATGAAGCAGCTATTTTACTGGCCATTGGTTAGCAGGATTGATCTTTTTATTTTTAATTTTTATTAGTGAAACACCGTGAGATACAGTTGTGGACATTACAAGTTTTTGTGCTTGCAGGATTGATCTTTGATCTTGGCACCTGCCTCAAATGATCATAAGAAGAAGAAAGCTATAAATACCATTTTCTAAATCTTTTAAAAATATGTGTGTAATATATATTGTTTAGTAGTTAAAGTAGCATTAAAATTTATGGAACAATATGCAAAATGACTGCACCCCAGCACCACCAAAATCCCACAAGTCCTCTGCTCTGGGCTTGTTTCCCTCTTTCTTCCTCCCGCTGCTCAGTAATTGATTTTGTACTCCTAGGCCAAAGTATGTCATTGTTCAATACTATATCTTTTTTGGGAGGGTTTGTCTCTCTGTATTCCACAGACAAGTATGATACCTTCCATTTGTCCTTCCTTCTGACTTATTTCCATTAACAGGATACCTTCCAGTTCCATTCATGTTGCAACAAGCTCCATGATTTTCTATTTTCATACATCTACATGATTTTCCATTGTGTCCTTATGTTGCAACTGCTTTATGCATTCATCCATTGTTAAACATCTGTCTTGTCCTAAATGATGCAATGAATATATATATATGTATATATATATATATATATATATATATATATATATATATATCAGCTTCTGGTTGACTGGCATGTAACGATCTGCACACTGACAAACATGCACAGTCTCTGGGCAACACCTGTTGGTTCACTCTTCGCCAGTTCGCACAGTTGCCACCTCCTTCCACATGAGGTGGTGAACCATGGAAGAGATGGGTCGAGAACTCAACATGATGAACAACTTGGCACCAGAACTGCACAGGAGGAGGAGAGTTGCGTGGAATGCCTTCAAGAACATCGAAGTAGTTAAGAGGATGAAGAACATCCGGCTCCTGCCACACCTTTTTGACTCCACTGTTATTCCTGCACTAATATACGCCTCAAACACCTGGGTCCTGTGAAAACAGGGTGAGAACACTATTCGGGTCTCCCAAAGAGGAATCAGAAGAGCTATGCTTGGAGTATCACGTTTTACTCAAATAAGAGAAGGAATTCGAGGTTCCGACCTCCATTGACTATCGAGGATTAGGGACGATGCCTCGTTTGCCAAGACATCGAAAATCAGATGGGCCAGACACGTAATGCAATTTGGAGATGACCGCTGGACTAGAGCCGTTACCAACTGGATTCCACAGGACGTCAAAAGAACGCGTGGCTGCCCACCTACAAGATGGTTGGACTTCTTCATTAAGACCCTGAATGAAGGATTTGATGCTCTTCGTGTTCCTGGAGCGAGCAGACACCATTGGGCTACACTAGCATGCCACAAGGATGAATGGAGATGTTACTGGCACCCACTTGAGCAAATCGATGAGCAACGGGATGACAAGTGATACAAGTGCTATATGTCTATATATATATATATATAAAGGTAAAAAGGTAAAGGCCCTCCCGTTGATCATCGATTTGCTCGAGCGGGCCCAGTAACGTCTCCATTGGAGACTTTGTTGTTACTGTGTCTGGCATATCGAATACTCTCGGTAGCTTGCCGGGCTCTCCGAGAGGGGCGGAGGAATCGAACTCGGGTCGGCCATGTTGGCCGCTTGTAAGGCGAACGCCCTACCGCTGTGCTATCGCTCC
The DNA here is from genome assembly GCF_029834395.1 of Sorex fumeus. Lineage (NCBI taxonomy): Eukaryota > Metazoa > Chordata > Mammalia > Eulipotyphla > Soricidae > Sorex > Sorex fumeus. The sequence continues at coordinate 17,704,515 of NW_026606060.1, forward strand.
AGCCCATATATATATATATATATATATATATATATTTGGATTTATGTTGTTGTGTTGAGGATTATATTTCAATAAGTGGAATCACAGGGCCATGTGAAAGTTCTAATTTTATTTTTTGAAGAAATCTCTGCTCCTTCCCATAGAGACTGAACCAGACAACATTCCCAGAAACAGTAAATGGAGGGGGGCTGGAGTAATAGCACAGCGGGTAGGTCATTTTCCTTGCACACGGCCGACCCGGGTTCGATTCCCAGCATCCCACATGGTCCCCTGAGCACCACCAGGAGTAATTCCTGAGTTCAGAGCCAGAAGTAACCCCTGTACATCATCAGCTGTGACCCAAAACAAACAAACAAACAAACAAAAACGGTGAATGGAGGTTTTTGCCTCAGTGCATCCCCACCAACACCAGTTGTCTCACTGACAATGCTAATTGTTTTTTTTTTGATATATGACATTCTCATTGCTGTGAGATGAAACCTCATTTTGATTTGCATTTCCCTAATAAGTGTCGATGAACATTTTTCGCATGTCTATTAACTATTCTTTTGTGTCTTTTGGAGGGTGTCTATTTATCTCTCCTCCACATATTTTGATGGGTTTGTTGGATTTTTTTTGTTGTTAATCTTTGTGAGTGCTTTATACATCCTGAAAATTAATCCTTTATGTGATGCATTGTGTGCAAAAATTTTCTCCCAGTCAATGGGGTGTCTTTCTATTTTACCTTGAGTTCCTTTTGCAACGCAAAAGCTTGATAATATTATATAAGCCCATTTTTTTTATTTGTGTTTTTATCATCTTTGGCCCTAGAGTCAAATCACTGAAGACACTTCTGAGAGAGTTTGGCTAATCTTTTATTTTGTCTATTTTATAAAGTCTGGTTCATAAAATATGCTGAAGAATGGAAACCATGTGGTCACTTGAATAAACAGTTTTCAATATGGTTGAAAACTGATGATGGTTGTTACTTCTTCAGCTAAAGAATCTCCCTTGGGAAAGATCCAGTTAATTTTTTTTTATTAAAGCATTGTGATTCACAAAGTTCAGTGCTAGGCATACAGTGTTGCAGCACCGATCCCACCACCAGTGTCAACTTCCCTCTGCCAATGTTCCCAGGTTCCCTCACACATTCCCCACCCCGCCTCCAGCCTGCCCTCTTGACAGGCACCTTTCTAAGTTTGGCTGTTAAAGCTCGTGTCTCTTGATTTCAGTGTTGTTGATGCTGTGGTTTGGATATTTGGCTCTATCATTCTTAGCACCACCTTTGTACCCGAATCCCCTGAGATGCCCTTGTTGTTTCTCATCTGTTTCTTGCCCTCATCCCCTCCACTCTTTCTTTCCTTCTCCTTCCTATACTCAGGGTCCAAGTTTGAAAAAACATTGCATTCCCTCATCCAATTATTTTAAATATTGCATACAAGTTAAATCATCCTGTGATTCTTCTCCTTCTAGTTTACTTCATTTAACATGATGTTTTCCAGTTCCATCCATGTTGCCACAAATTGCATGGTATCATTATCCCTTATAGCTGTGTAGTATTCCATTGTGTATATATACCACATCTTCATGATCTACTTACCTGTCTTTGGATATATTTGAGTGCAGCAATGAATAATGATGTGCAGACATTCTTTTAGGTGAATGTTTTTCTGTCCTGAGGATAAATACCCAAAAGTGGAATTGCTGAGTCAGATGGGAGCTCAATTCTGAGTTTACTGAGTATCTTCCATACTCTTTTCCATAGGGGACTTTTCTTTTATCCAATTAAGTAGACTCAGGACAAGTCACCATTTTTTATTACATAAAAGTGAACTGATTTGATCCTTTAGTCTGCAAAATCTCTTATCTGTCTATATAATTAATCTAATTATGGAAGCTATTAGTCTTATGTTATATTCATAAGTATACAGTGCTTCCCTTTTTGAAGCAGTGGGTGTGACACAGAGCCTGTAACCAAGGGAGCAGATTTGTATTGATTAGTAAGTCAATCCGAGCATTTCTGTTGTAAGCAGGTATATTGAGGCGCAAAGGCAGTAACAATAAGCATCTTGAGAAGCTGCTCTTGATTATAATTAATAACTTGTTTGATCTTGAGAAAACTACTAATCTCTCAGGTTTGATTTGTACCTGTGTGTGTGTTCAAAAAAGTGTAGGCGCGCATCACATGTGCTGGCTGGCCATGAGCCTCTTCCCTACCCTGGCAGTCACTGCTGCCACTGCTGCCAATAGACACATGAAGGAGGGAACAGGGCTGCCAAACTGGTTGGTGATCAGTCATCGTTTATCCTAATCTCCGTCCCACTGTTTATTCCATTATCCCTGCACACCTTTCCAGACTCACTGCGTGCCTCATTCCAGTTTTCCCTGCCCCTCATTCCCATCTCCTACTATCCCTCATGCTAGTCTCCCTGTACCCAGTCTCACATCTTAGTTACAGAGCACACTCACCAAGCGTTACAATTACACAAAGGTGAGACAGCACAATCAACATATGTAAAGCCCTTCCTTCTGGGCAAGGTCTTCTAAGACAAAGGTCTCATCCTGCTAGAAGATCCACCCAACCCAAGGGCAAAATTTCATCTAAGAGTGTATTTCTCCTTTCCTTAGTCTATATCTATTTAGATAATCATCTTAAATTTACTTCTTAATAATCTTTCTAGTCATTTTGTATGGACAAGGTAAGAGATATTAAGCTGATAAGGAGGCTCTCTTGGAGACATCTAAATATATATCCCAGACTACAGTCCTCAAGCCAGATTTGTCCTTTCTAACCCCAGCAGGGTCCTTATTCAGTTACTTCTTTTTGGGTCATGACAGAGTTTGTCCATGACCATGCTCTTAACTTATAATACGTTTTATGGTGCTTGACCTGTCCCTTTTTGATGCCAGGGTAGATTAGAGCTTGCCCTGGGACCAACCAATCCCTTCATCAGGACCCTATTTTGGGGGTGCTAGGAACTAAGGGCAATAGAGGCTTAAGTCTAGTAAATATGTCAGGTACCCTGAAGTAATTATTATTCAGAGTCAATTAACTTCCAACTATCAAGAGCATAGCATCAATTGTCTTCCTGTGTCTATACAAAAAATAATACTACTCTAAAGTAAACTGCAAAGGGCATAAAGGAAAGAGAAAAGCAATACAAAATTTCATTTACAAATACAAAAATCCAGAGATCTCTGAAGAATCTGACTTTACAAGTCACAGCTTCTGATAAGGGGAAATGAGTGATTAACAGATAAGGAAAGCAGAGCACAAAGAAGTTAAAGATGAATACCGAGGAAATAATGCTTCAATAACACCACTGTGATGGGTGTTACTCAGTAAACCTAAGCTTCTTGTAGCAGAGGAAAAAGGACGAGGAGAAAGAATGAACCAGTGTTATCCTACACATGTGGAAGATGAAAAGGCAGATGAGTTGTGGGTCCACTTCCAGGTACAGCAGTCTACCAGTCAATAACTTATCAAACAGGCTGTTTTAGTACATGTACATGAACAGACAGACTGCCAAGTTCCCCTGTGGTTAGAGCCTCACTCAGGAAATACCACACAAAGAAGCTTGGGATCCTCCCATTCACCCATGAACAACAAATATTTGTGTGCAGCAGATGACACACGTGGGCTCTCTCCAGCCAGCTTAACTCTTCTCCTCTGTTACTAAGAAACAGACCTCAGAGAAAATAAGGGCTCTCTCTCTTTCCTTTTGTAAGGCCTTATTACCAACATGAATGTTTCTAATTCCTACACATGAAGTTCTAGACTGAGCTCTGTGTATTATTACATATTTGTCTACTTAAGATTTTACTTCACGTAATTCAAAATTACCCACCAACAGTATAAACACAACTATAGCACTGTAGCACTGTCGTCCCGTTGTTCATCAATTTGCTCAAGCGGGCACCAGTAATGTCTTCATTCGTCCCTATCACGTGCTAGTGTAGCCCAATGGCATCTGCTTGCTCCAGGAACATGAAGTGAGACCTGTTGTTACTGTTTTTGGCATATCAAATACACCACGGGTAGCTTGCCAGGCTCTGCCGTGCGGGCAGGATACTCTTGGTAGCTTGCCGGGCTCTCCAACAGGGATGGAGGAATCGAACCCGGGTTGGCCACATACAAGGAAAACACCCTACCCGCTGTGCTACCACTCAAATATAACTCAAATATAACTATGCCTTGTGAAATTCCTATTTAATTTTCTCTCCTAGTTTGGTCGTTATATGAGCTATATCCTCATCTATTTTTAAAAACAAGGAACTTAGTCCAAAGAAAAACCATCTTCTGCTGTTCTTTCTTGGGTCTCTTATGGTTTTCTAATGCGTGATCCAAAATACAAGTTTTTATTCTTTTCTGCTTGTGGCACTACTTGCTGTTTCTACTTTGGGAATAGATTTTTTCCTTTGGTTTAATTTCTCTTGGTTTTACTTCCTTACCCATATATTTTTTTCTTTTCATCTCTCTCTCTTAAGTACTTATTGTTGTCTGACCTCTGGTGGTTATTATCTGGAAGTCCTCGCTGCTCTTCACATTCTGTATATTGTTCAGTGTGTGACTCCGCCTGCCCACATTACCATTTCTAGAATGACTTACAATTTTCCATCTAATACCTTTCAGTACAGACCCAGAGCCATGTGGAAATCATGATTAATTACAACCACCAAAATAAATGGAACGTACTAGCTTCTTTCTCCAGTTGTTGCTCCTACCATATTTCTATCTCAGTGAAGGGCTCTATTCAGATTTCCAGGCCATTGGTCTGGTACAGGTTCTTCCTGAACTCTCTGAGCTCCTCACCAAATCCTTTTTCTTAGCCCTGAGTTGCACGTGCTCTGGGTGAGAATCTCAATCGCCTCTCAACTGGACTGCTATAGTAGTCTATGCTGATGTGACTGCCTTTCCTTGTCATTTACTTTTCTATATTGCTTGGTGATATTATTTCATCTTTCAATGTTTTGTACGGCAGAGCCTGGCAAGCTCCCCGTGATGTATTCAATATGCCAAACACAGTAACAATAAAGTCTCCAATGGAGACATTACTGGGCCCGCTAGAGCAAATCGATGAACAACGGGAGGACAGTGACAGTGACAGTGACATATGATTTCCTATTTCAGCCTGATGACGTTAAATTCCAATTTCTCAACAAGAACATTTTTCAGAGAAAACCCTATGATATGTTCTCAATTTTTCCACATTTAACTGTAGCACTGTCTTCCTATTGTTCATCGATTTGCTCAAGTGGGCACCAGTAACTTCTCTATTGTGAGACTTCTCATTACTGTTTTTGGCATATCAAATACATCACGGGTAGCTTGCCAGGCTCTGCCGTGTGGGCTGGATACTCTTGGTAGCTTGCCGGGCTCTCTGAGAGGGGCGGAGGAATCGAACCAGGATTGGCCAGGATCAGCCAAAGCAAATGCCCTACCCACTGTGTTACCACTCCAGCCCACATTTAACAAATATAAAAAATTTTATTTAGAAGCTCCAAGAACTTACTTGATTTTAACTCAGAGTTTCTCCCCAAACAGTCCCAACCCTCTTATATTCACAGTAATTCATGGTCACAGCCTGGGGAACACAGATCTGTAAGGCTGACCCTGGAACTTAGCCTCACATACAGATTCTTGATGGGGTATTTTGTACTGAAGTTGGTGGGCCCCACGGGTGGCTCATGTGAAGTGGAGAGGAGAAAGACAGTCACTTTCTCCCAATCTACCTCTGCTACCCGGGACCCAGGGTTACTTGGTTCTTGTCTCGCCTCCCAGAAAGGAATTTCAGGAGTAGACAAGCAGTGAAATTACACAATTTTTATTCAGAGGTTTTAAAGGGAAGAAGGGAGAGAAAGTGGGAGAGAGTGGAGAGTATAGTGCTCAGGAGAGAACCTGGGCATCTCCAAGGGCAGAGAGACCCCTACACATACCCTGGCATTAGACATAAAAACATGAAAGTACACATTTCAAGAGGGGAGATGCCGGAGACACATGTCCTCGGGCACCACATGTGCTAGGCCACATAGGCACAAGCAGCACAAGGGCTAGAGCAGTATATGTGCCGGTCCTTTGTTCAAGGTGATTTATAGGGTTTCTCCAACCTGCCTCCATGTGGGGTTTCTACCTAGACCAAAGTCCGTTGCAAAGCAGGTTACCAGGGGGGTTAAGAGTGGTGATGGTTCCCAAAAGGAGAGAGAGAACAAAAGGGAATGCCCTGCCACAGAGGCAGGGTAGGATGGGGGGAATGGGGGGTGGGAGGGGTACTGGAATCCGTGGTGGTGGGAAATGGGCACTGGTGGAGGGATGGGTATTTGATCATTGTATAATTGAAACCCAAGCACAAAAATTTATAAGTCTACAACTGTACCTCATAGTGTCTCACTAATAAAAATAAATAAATAAATAAATAAATAATTTTTCCCCTTTATTTTATTTTATTTTTTTTTACAGTTGTAGATTTACAATTTTTTGTGCTTTGGTTTCAATTATACAATGATCAGATACCCATCCCTCCACCAGTGCCCATTTTCCACCACCATGGATAATATCCCTCCCACCCCCATCCCCCCATCCCCCCTGTCTCTGTGGCAGGGCAATCCCCTGTGTTCTCTCTCTCCTTTTGGGTGTTGTGGTCTGCAAAAGAGGCATTGAGTGGCAAACATGTTCAGTCCATAGTCTACTTTCGACATGCATCTCCCCTCCTGGGAGGATCCTCCAAACATCCTTTATTTGGTGCTCCCTTCTCTATCTGAACTGCCCTTTCCTCTAGGATACCCGGCTGGCCTCTAAGTTATGGAGTAATCCTCCTGGTGCTGATCTCAGCTATTCTTGGGTATTAATCTCATACTTTGTTACTTTATATCCCCCAGATGAATGCAATCTTTCTATGTCTATCCCTCTCTTTCTGACTCATTTCGCTTAGCATGATACTTTCCATGTTGTACCACTGGTATGTAAATTTCATGACTTCATCTTTTCTAACAGCTACATAGTACTCCATTGTGTAGATGTACCAAAGTTTCTTTAACCAGTCATCTGTTCTTGGGCATTCAGGTTTCTTCCAGTTTCTGGCTATTGTAAAGAGTGCTGCAATGAACAAACAAGTGCAGATGTCACTTCGACTATACATTTTTGCCTTTCTGGGATATATTCCCAGGAGTGGTATTGCTGGGTCAAATGGGAGCTCAATTTCTAATTTTTTGAGAATCGTCCATACTGTTTTCCAGAAGGGCTGAACCAGTGGACATTCCCACCAACAGTGAAGGAGTGTCCCTTTCTCGCCACATCCACGCCAGCATTGGTTGCTTTTGTTCTTTTGAATGTGGGCCAGTCTCTGAGGTGTGAGATGGTATCTCATTGTGGTTTTGATCTGCATCTCCCTGATGATTAATGAAATAAATAATTTTTTAAAAAAAGAGTGGTGATGGTCTTCTTTGAAATTCCTTTCCTGACTTTTGTTTCTGCAGGAACTTTTCTGGGTCTGCTTTTCAGGCCTTAGTTCCTGTTTTTCCTGTTTTCTGCAAGGTTGGTTTTTGCCATTCCTTGGGAGGGGGCCTCCCCTATCCTGCCTACATCAGTACAATGTCCCATTTCTCCACACTGGATGTTGGGCTCATCATCTCAGTGGCCAAACCTACCAGCCCCCTGGGGTCCCTCACGCACCATATCTTAGAGAAGACTATACTCCTATCTTGTACACGTGACACGTTCCTAATCATCTTTTAGTTCAAGACATGCCTTACACTCATTTCATTTTTCAAATTGTATTTTGTATCAATTTTAAATTATAGATTGATTCATACTCACTGATAACTTAAACTATTAAAATGATTATTAAACTCACTTGTAATTTCATGTGCCAGATATAGAAACCCACTGACATTTTAATGTTTTCCTCAATCTTGTTTCAGCATATAGTGCGGTACCAGCATACCTAACAATGAGATTGTGTTTAAAGGTTTTTTTTTTTGTTTGGGATGATATTTTTATAAGTTTTTTTTTTGCTTTTCATTTTTTTTTCTTACCATAAGCTTACCCTGATGCTATTAAATAATATTTGGAGACAAATTTTTTAAAGGAAGGGTGCATTCTTCTCTATAGCAGAGCTATAACATAACCATAATCTTATTTTTGAGCCGTCAAATATCTAATGATTTCCTTATGCTATGCTGAGTATACTTTCCCATGAATACTTGTTTACACTTTCCTTTTTTCTTTAAGTGAAAATTACTGCTCAAAAAAATATAGCTCATTCTTTAAACTTCCCTGGTTCTCTTAGGTATAGTTTGTGTTCACTTATGATTCTCCCATGTTTTACTAATACTTCTTTTACATAGCAGCACAGTATGGTTTCTTTTTTTGGTTATCTGCTTCTCTCGCTATTAAAAATTAGGCTTCCAGAAGATAGGGACTGTTGTCTTTCAGTTTGTTATATACTCAGAATCAACATCACTACTGAATAGATGAATTAATTATTCTTATTTACCATTTTAGATAACTACAGCATGTATAATTACATTTATGTTTATGCTTTTCTAACAGGATGGTGTTTCGAGTGCAATTAATCATTTTCAAAACACTGTGTTATCAGTTCCTAATCTTGTGCCAGATACATATTTTGATGCTTTCACCAGCCCTTATATTAACAACAAGATTGAGGAAAAAACCTGTGGAACTGGTCCAAGCTTATCATCAATATTAGAGGACGATAGAAATTTTCACACAATTGTCCTTCAAATAAAGGTATATTTGTTCTCACTAAACAAAAATTTTATAACATTCTCTATTTTTTAGTAATGATGTGTTTTCTTCTTTTAAATTGAATTCTGTATATTGTACATGAAGAAATAAAACATGGAAGAGACAGAAACAAATGAGGACCAACCACTGGTCTTTGATTGCAAAACTGAGAGTGCCAAATACTAGGAAAAAGTGGCGAGGAGAAACAATGAAGTGGTCTAGTGACATAAAGACATAGGAGGAAGGTCTGAAAGTCTGGAGATATAGTACAGTGGGTAGGGTGCTTGCCTTGCATGTGGCTGACCTGGGTTTGATCCCTGGTACCCCATATGGTCCCTCAAGTACCACCAGGAGTGACCCCTGAGCATCACCAGATGTGGCCCTCAACCCCCTCCCCCTACAAAAAAATGGCTCAGAGACATTTTGGTTGTGATATTTTCATCAAAACATGAAACACCATTGCAATAATAATACCTAAACTACAATTTAAAATAATCATAAATAAAGTGGATGATGCTAATCTCTGTATGATAAAAAAAATTAATAATATCATTTGTTCCTTAAAAATAGTTCTGAAAGTCATAATTTTTCAGCTTCAGAGACATGCAGTTGACAAAATGATAAGATATTTAAAGTATATAACATTATGACTATATATATACTGTGAAAGAATTTCCCTCATTGATTTCATTAATACATCTCTCATCTTTTGACCTTTTTAATACATTAATTCATTTAATACATCTCCCATATTTTGACCTTTTTCTCTCCTCTGATGAGAGTATTTAGAATCTTATTTAGATTCTACTCAGTAGAAAATTTAAAACATATATCAGGGCTGGAGCGATGGCACAGCGGGTAGGCTGTTTGCCTTGAACATGGCCGACCCGGGTTCGATTCCTCCACCCCTCTCAGAGAGCCCAGCAAGCTAACAAGAAGTATCCCGCATGCACGGCAAAGCCTGGCAAGTTACCCGTGATGTATTCGATATGCCAAAAACATTAACAACAAGTCTCACAATGGAGACGTTACTAGGCCCGCTTGAGCAAATCGATTAGTGTTATCACATTGGTCACCATATTAAGCCTCATTCGTCTTAGAATTGAAAGTTTGGGGTGAGGATGAGGGAAGAAAATACCAGGTGATACTCAGGAGCTACTACTAGCTCTGTGCTGTTTCTGGTGGTATTTGGGGTTGTATAATAGGTTCCAGGAATGAAACTTTGGCCTCCTATATGCAGAGTATACACTCAGCCCATTGAGATACCTCTTCAGCCTGAACATATAGATTTAACTAAGAGAATACATTAACTACTCCTGACATTAAGGGTGATGTCTTCTCTCATATATCCCTAAGGCAAAGCAGAGTGTTGGCAGAGAGAGGCATTTATGTTTGCTTGTTTGTTTTGTTATAGTGAATATTGTTCTGCTTAGAAAAAAATGATAATTTTTTCTGTTTATAACTTTTAGGAAACTATACACGCAGCATTCGAATCTGCACAATTATATGCGTCTTTGTTTGAAAGATTTCAGATATTTTTCAAGGAAAATGAGGGTCTTGATTTACAAGCTCTTAAACTTCAAGAACCTGGTAAGTTTTCCAGTTGTCCTTACTAATTATTTGTTATAGGCATATCAAGGTTTTTAGTCTTCTGGTTTTCTGTTTGATAACAGAAATTGTAGCCACCACCCTCCTCCAACCCTGCCCCCCCCCGTTCCCCAATAAGAAAAACCTGACCTGAAGAAGGCAACAGTTTTTTTTCTAGCTTATTTTCTGTAAAATTACTTTTAAATTTAGGATTAGTCCATGTTATTGTTTTCTATAAGTACAGTATGGGAATCAATTCCTTCCAGTGGCTTCTTTTACCTTGAGCTTATGTCAGTTCTAAGACTATGTAGCCTGTCTTTGGAAAGGTAGCACTGTAGCACTGTCCTCCCGTTGCTCATCGATTTGCTGGAGCAGGCCCAGTAACGTCTTCTTGTTGTTACTGTGTTTGGCATATCAAATATGTCACAGGGAGCTTGCCAGGCTTTGCTGTGAGGGCAAGATACTCTCGGTAGCTTGTCAGGCTCTCCGAGAGGGGCAGAGGAATTGAACCTGGGTCGGCCGGGCCTGCCGCGTGCAAGGCAAACTCCCTACAACTGTGCTATCGCTCCAGTCTGGCAGGCTAACCTTGACGTATTTGGTATGCCAAAAACATTAACAAGGCTCACAGTTCTACAGTGCTACAGTGTTAAAATTGGAAGGATATCTTTAAATAATGTTTATGTGTTTTTCTCTCTTGTTAATTCAAATTACACTTCACATACCAGATGTATGGATGAACAGCTTTTTTAAAAAATTTTTATAAGTGAAACACCATGAGGTACAGTTGTAGACTTACAAATTTTTGTGCTTGGGTTTCAATTATACAATGATCGAGTACCCCTCCCTCCACCAGTGCCCATTCTTCACCATCACTGATCCTAGTATCAATACCTCCCACCCCCCTTCCTCCTATCCCACCCTGCCACTGTGGCAGGGCATTCCCTTTTGTTCTCTCTCTCCTTTTGGGTGCTATGGTTTGCAAAAGAGGCATTGAGTAGAAATCATGTTCAGTCTATAGTCTACTTACAGCATGCTTCTCCCATCCTAGGAGGATCCTCCCAACACCCTTTATTCGGTGCTCCCTTCTCTATCTGAGCTGCCTTTTCCCCTAGCATGTGCCTCTGACCTCCAAGCCATGGAGTAAACCTCCTGGTACTTATCTCGGCTATTCTTGGGTGTTAGTCTCCTATTTTGTTACTTTATGTTCCCCAGATGAATGCAATCTTTCTATGCCTGTCCCTCTTTCTGACTCATTTTGCTTAGCATGATACTATCCATATAGTACCACGCATATGTAAATTTCATGACTTCATCTTTTCTAACAGCTACATAATACTCCATTGTGTAAATGTACCAAAGTTTCTTTAACCAGTCACCTGTTCTCGGGCACTCAGGTTTTTTCCAGATTCTGGCTATTGTAAAGAGTGCTGCAATAAACAGACAATTGCAGATGTCACTTCGGCTATACTTTCTTGCCTCTCTGGGATATATTCCCAGGAGTGGTATTGCTGGGTCAAATGGGAGCTCAATTTCTAATTTTTTGAGAATCGTCCATACTGTTTTCCAAAAGGGCTGAACCAGTTAGCATTCCCACCAGCAGTGGAGGAGGGTCCCTTTCTCGCCACATCTGTGCCAACACCGGTTGCTTTTTGAACAGCTTTTTAGTCATTAATTTAGCCTTTTAATTAACATCACAAAAAGGGGAATTAAAAATAAATTAATTAATCAAAAGAGGAATTATATTTTTTTACTTTTTTTATTGAATCACTGAGATAGACCATTACAAAGCTGTTCATCATTGGATTTCAGTCATACTGTGTTCCAACACTCATTCCTCTACCAGTGTACATTTCCCAGCACCAGTGTCCCCAGGTTCCCCCCCATCATCACCCACCCCTACCCCCTGCCTGCCTACCTCTATGGCAGGTGCTTTTCTACTCTCTCTCTGTCTCTCTGTCTCTGTCTCTCTCTCCCCTCCGCTTTCTGGGCATTGTGGTTTGCAATATTGATACTAAGAGGTTATCAAGTATATCAAAAGGGAATTATATCACAAAGCTTATCTATAACAAATTAATGTACATATCTGTATAATTCTCTGGGGTAGCCAGGGGGAGGCTCGACGGCTCTTCCCCTAGCTGCCTGGGTTCGGTGGACGAAATGAGGGCCAAGCTGGTTGATTGGTCAGATGCCGTTTATTCCATTCTCCCCAAGTGCCTGCCCCTGTCTCTCTGAGCCTCCCATTATAGTCTCACGCTGCCCTTCATTCCCGTCTCCTCCTGTCTCTCCCGCTCATCACTGGCGCTTCATCTTGCAGCCTGGGCTCCCTCTCTCTCCATGTGCCTGCTCCTGTATTCTTCTACATTCTTCTCCCTCTGTCCCCCTTGCTAGCCTCTCCATGTTCCATCTTGTCACCCTGCTCTCTCTCTCATCTCTCATCTCTCCAGCTCTCACTCCAACTCCACAGCATCTTGGCTGACACTGCATCCAATCAGGTAGCAATATCAACATAAGAAAGCCCTTCCTGAGGGCCCACCAGGTTCAAAGGAAACACCACCCAGGGTATTCCAAAGCCCTTCCTGACTGCCCAAAGGCACCTCCTAAGGTGTTTTTCTCTTTCCCTTAGTTCAAAAACTTTATAAACATCTTAATACTAGGTATTTCTGTATGGACACAGTAAGAGATACACTGAGGCTTGTAGGGCAGCTCTCCTGGGAACATTTTGCCACAGACTCAGACTACAGAGCTCAGGCCAGATTAATCTTTCCTAACCCCAGCAGGGTCCGAATCTCATTATTACTTTTTGGATCATGACAGCATTTGTCTATGACCAAGCTCTTAACTTATAGTTAAGCATTATGGCACTTTGGCCAGGCCCATCTCAATGCCAGGGTAGCACATCACTTACAGCTTGCTCTGATTCCATCCATTTTCTCGTCGGGACTCTGCCTTTGGGGGTGCTAGGAAGTAAGGTCCAGAGAACAGATTCCCAGGAGGAAAATATCACTGAGAGTCATGTTACAAAAGCATACATATACTGTCTTCTTGTGTCCATACCAAAGGGACATTGCTCTGAATAAACTATGCAAAGGACTTAGGAAGAAGAGCAAAACAATATTTACAAGTCAACAGAGCACAAAGAAAGAAGTTACAAATAAACACAGAGGAATGAGAGCACTGTGATGGGAGCAACCCAATAAACCTAAGCTACTTGAGGCTATGCAGGAAGGACAGAACAATGTTATCCAACACATATCCAATAAAGAACTTGCTGTGATTATGAAAATGAAGTGTATATTATTACTATCTTACAATGTAAATAATGCACTCTATGTACTTATTTTATAAAATGAACATACTGCTTTTATACCTGTATGACTCATTTTACTAATGAGGAAATGAAACCAGATAGAAGTTGACTTCGAGATTGTGTGGCTAGTAAGTGGTGCTTAGAAATTTGTCTCTGCCTTGAAAGGTGCTTATTAATGTCACAGATTTTTGTATGTTATTTTGTGGTTTGACATATAATATATTCACCTATTGTTTCTAACATTTTGGGTGGAGTCTTTAGGTTTTCATGTTTACTCCATGAAAGATATAGTAAGTAGTCCGAATGAGCATTTTCAAGTTATGCAAGGTGTTCTGCGTATAGAAGATAACATTATAAACAAATAAATTGATATATTGATTTTGATATAGTTTTGAAATCTTTCTGTAAAATCTAATAGGATATATTTTGTGTTTTAAATTATTTTGTGTAGATGTTAGATTCTTTAGTGAACAACTGGACAAATATCACAAACAACACAAAGATGCAGTAGCTCTCAGACCCATGAGAAATGTAGGACTACTGCTCATCGACACTAAACAGCTGAAGGAAAAACTAATTCCCTCTCCCTTGCGATGCTTGGAGGTAACTATAAACTTCGGAAAAATCTAATTATGGTAGCTACAATTATTTAAAAATATTTTCTACTTCGAATATATTCCCTTTTTTCTAATTTTAAATTAACACTACTAGACATCCTAAATATCTAGGAAAATCTCCATAGCATTCTTTTTTATATTAATAGGATTTATTTTCCATATACATTATCTCTCTAATGAAATATTTCTCACAAACATTAAATTGATATGATTTTTCTGTGTGCCATAAATGCTTAGTTTCTGATTCCTTATATTTTTTTCCTCATTTCTTTTTGTCTTTTTGTTTTGTTTTATTGCTCGAGCAGGCCCAGTAACGTCTCCATTGGAGACTTTGTTGTTACTGTGTCTGGCATATCGAATACTCTCGGTAGCTTGCCGGGCTCTCCGAGAGGGGCGGAGAAATCGAACTCGGGTCGACTATGTTGGCTGCGTGCAAGGCAGACGCCCTACCCGCTGTGCTAAAGTTATTCATGTTTGAGATTCAGGTGTACAATGTTTCAACACCAATTCCTTCACCAGTGTCCACTTCTTTGATCCCAGTTTCCCTCCAGCCCTGCCTCTAAGGCAGACACTTTCTCTTCCTCCAGCTTTAAGCATAGTGAAAGATAGAGAAATTGGGATTCTGAAGTCAAAGATACACGTTTCACACCTTAAACCAATCACATTGGCCAAAGGAAGCCAGGCTCATATATGCCTACTAATCACACTCCATCTTCGTTCCTGAAAAAAGAGCTCAATTTTCCCCCAAACTTCTAAGCTACCATCCAGTATAAAAGAATTGAAATTGATTTGAGCAGGCTCCACAATGTATGCTGCGTATGACAAAGTTGCAGAAAAGGTCCTTTCAAACTACCAAAGTATTTAATCCAATTTTTAAATAAACTTTCCTGTACCTATTTTGTTCTTTGAATAGTCTATAGAAATTGCCTTTCTTGCAGCTTCCTTTAATCCACCAGGAGGTTGAATCAAATATTCGAACATGGCTGCTCTCTATAACCACGTGACATTTTCTTTTCTTCCCTAGGTGCTAAATTTTATGCTTCCCCGCCTAAGCAAGAGAAAAGTAGATTCCATTATTTCTGAGGCACAAGATGCAGAGTATAAACTTGAGTTTGTTCCAAGTACCACCATAGAATATGTTAACAGCTTGGTATTTCTTGATGAAATTCAGGACAGGGTGAGTAGATGAGTAGATTGTCTTGTGGAAAATAATACAAAATCTGGACTATGCTTACTCTGAGAATAGGAAGATGAACAAGCCTGTTATAAAGAGACCTATTTTATGGTTTAAAATGTTAGACACTTTTTTTTTTTTTTGCTTTTTGGGACATACCTGGTGATGCACAGAGGTTCCTACTGGCTCTGCACTCAGGAATTACTCCTGGCGGTGTTCAGAGTACCATATGGGATGCTGGGAATTCAAACCGGTTCGGCCTTGTGCAAGGCAAACGCTCTACCGCTGTGCTATCACTCCAGCCCCCTAAAATGTTAGACACTTTTGATTGAAAGTAATACAAGATTTGCATAGCTTAAAAAAATGAGATTTATTCTAACTTTTTAGGAATATCAAGGAATTCACAGGCCTGGGTAGAATCTAGCCTTTAAAAACGATAGGGAACAGGGACTATCTCTTGTCTTTACCCGTCTCTAGATCATAGATTCTCAGGTGTGATGCCCAAAATAGCTCATTATTATCACTGGGGACCTCGTTAGAAACGCTTGTTGATTGGCCCCACCAGGATTCTCTAATAGTCCTGAGCACAATCTTTGCTTTAACAAGCTTTCCAGTGTGAAGGTGGTACAACTAACAGTTGAGAGAAGCCTTGTTACAGTTACTTCTCAATGTTAAAGGCCTCCTTTCTGCTATCATGTGAACACAAATGATCTTTAATAACAGCTATATATCATGCCCAGAAGGATGATAAGACTGAGTTAGGTTTGCTGGGCATCACTTGATGTTGTTTGGTCTCTTGTGACCAGGAGGTTGGATCAAATATTCGAACATGGCTGCTCTCACAAGGTGGGTTCTGATGGTTCCCTCCAGTTCTAAAGAGTCATATCCAGAAAATTAGGAAAAACACTTTTTTCTGATGAGAACAGGTCACCAAACTGAAGATATGCTTAGTCTTCAGCTAGAAATAGTGAGTTTTCTTATTAAAAGATAATGGGAATGGGGCCAGAGAAAGTACAGCAGGCAGGGCACTTGTCTTGCCTGCAGCTTTCCCGGGTTCAATCCCCAGCACCTCCTATGGTTCTCCAAGTCCCACCAAGAGTGATCTCAGAGTGCAGTCAGGAGTAAACCCCAAACACCACTGGGTGAGCCCCCAAACAAAATTAAAAATAATGGGGTTTATATAGCCTGTCCACACCGTGGGGTCCTCCCTGGGATAGTGCTCAGCACACATAAACCAGAAGTTCAGGCAGCTCAGACAATACAACTAAGCTTTCTTGCAGCACATGTCTCTAACATGTAATATTGGGACCATTTAATGCTGTTAGAGAACAAGAGAAACAAAAAACAGACATTTATAAATTAATACATTATTCTAACCGTGCTCAGCTCCAAGCAGTGTATCTCCTGGGACAGTTTGATAGCAACATTCATTATATCTGTGTTCTAGCTGTGACTGTGTTTCTTGATAATAACATTAATGGTCTTCTCACGTGCTGGCCGTTCAGCAGTGTGATGATCACGGCTCACAGAGGCCAGCTCCTATTAGACCCACATTAAGGGCTGGAATAGAACTTAGATGTATGTAGCAAGCAATCATTGTTCCTTTTTCAGATTGAAAGCCTCGAAGATGAAGGGAATATAGTGATTCAGATGTATAAGCTCATTGAGCAATATCAGATCCCCACACCTCCTGAAGACTTTGCAGTTTTTGCAACTATGAAGCCATCCATTGTTGCTGTTCGAAACGCCATTGATAAGTCCGTGGGTGACAGAGAAACAAGAATTAAGCAATTCTGCGTACACTTAGGTAGAGATCTTGAAGATCTAAATAATGAAGTGAATGAAGTAATGCTGCTAGCACAGGTATGCCAAAATAGCATTTAATTATTTAGGGAGAATGTTTAAACTTGACTTGGTTTTTGTTTTTAAAGGCTTTATTCTAACTAGTTAACAATGCTTTTGAGCTGCTATTTTAAGTTTTGAGTGTTTCTGAACTTCTCTTTTAAGTATTGAGTAAATTTCAGACAATTGTAAGTTCATTATATGTTTATTATTGAATTATCCTGCTTGTATTTGTTATTTTGAAATGAATGACTTTTATAATCTGTTCACATAGCTTTATTTTTTTTGTTACCTTTTTTCCATTTTTATTGTAATTTTCCTCCCACCTACTTCTTTTTGTTGTTGTTGTTGTTTTTTAATTTATTTATTTATTTATTTATTGAATCACTGTGGGAATGGTTACAAAGCTTTCAGGTTTAGGTCTCAGTCATGCAAATATCAAACACATTTCCCTTTACCAATACTTATTTTTTACCATGAAGAACCCCAATAAAACCCCACCCCCACCCCTCCCAGTCCCTGTGAGGCAGATGAATTCTAGTTAACACTCTATCTGCTTTGATTAGATTCATTGTTTCAATAAAAGATTCACCACTATTATTTAGAGTTTACCCCCCCCCCAAATCAGACATGCTGAAAAAGCATTGTGAAGTGATTTGCTTTCTACAGCTGGGTTCAAGAATTAAATGTTGGTTTTGGATTTCTGCTATTTTACCTATTGACCCTGGAAGTATTTCTACTGAAAGTCAGATAGTTAAGAAATTGGTTTCTGTGTTCTGGAGTCGTGGCCATGCTGGAGAGCCGCTCGCGGGGGGCAACTGTTGACCTCGGTAGGGCGTGAAGGACGGACCGGAACGCCCCCCTTCCCATGAGGTTTTAGTCGCCCCCACACTCCCGGCTCATACCTGCTGTCCACAAGGCTCCCATGCAGCCACCATCCTTCTTTCCAGAGAAGAGAGGGCAAATGGGGCAACACCTTTTCCCCTCCGGCAAACCTGATGGCCTGGATTAACGCATAGTCCTTTCACTTTTCTGCTCCAAGCTGCTGGGTTCTGCATTAAGTCCTTGTGCTTCTGGGGCTGTGGCCGTGTTCACATATCTTTATAGCTACTGTAACAATTTTGAAGTTTGCCTAGCCACATATTAAAAAGAGGCAGGGTAAAAAATATAATAGCAAAATAAAAGAGGAAAAGTGTTTGGTAAATGATAATGAAAGTCATCTACAATTGTACTATATCAAATATACAGGGGGAAGTTTTTAAGAAACTGAAGCATGCTTGATAATGAGATTTTAATAGAGCATTATTTTATTAGTTAAAATAATTAAGTCTTATAAGACTAAAACTGCATAAATAATCAGATTATTAAAATCTGATGTTGTTAAATTTCAACAGAAGAGTAATAAAGTAATAGCCATAAACAGAAGAGTAATAAGGTGTATTTAGGTTTTAATGAATTCAGTGTAGACACTGAAGATTATATTAATGTATTTTGACAAAGTAATGTAAAAGTAGTCAAAATTTATTATCTATTTATTACATTTTCAAGTCTTATTCTAAAAACAGGACATTGTTTTTGCTTTTGAAGTATTTTTGAATTTTCTCATAGACAAATTTGTGCATTCCTGTTATTTAAATAAAATTTAGTGAGTTATCAGAAAGTGCTGTATGTAACAGAACCAAACCATTATTGGTTCTCTTAGTACCCACCATAATCCTTAACCTTTCTTCTGCTCTAAAGGCAGTTACTGACCTGAATTCTAATACCATAGATAACGGGATCAGAGACTGCTTTATAAAATATATAATTACATTCCTGATATTTACCCATGTTGTTTGTGATTATAGCTTATCCATATTCATTAATATATGTGAATTCATTGTATACCTCAATTGAATTACCTTGTTCCATGGTTGAGGTACATTTGGACTGGTCATGGTTAATAATGTTTCTTGGATTTTTCTTATATACTTGTGTGTTTTAACTCATTTTATTCTCAAAAACCTCTAAGATTTTATTTTTCACATTTTTGTAGAGAGAAAATCCTAGAGGCAGGTAGATTAATAAACTTCCTCAGTGTCACATAAATAATAATGAAGGATTTAACCTTTATGCTTAACAGTCTGCCATTAAGTGCTAAACTATACACTGCGTCCTAGACATAGAAGGTAAAGGTAAAGGTAAAGGCCCTCCCGTTGATCATGGATTTGCTCGAGCGGGCCCAGTAACGTCTCCATTGGAGACTTTGTTGTTACTGTGTTTGGCATATCGAATACATCACGGGGAGCTTGCCAGGCTCTGCCGTGCGGGCGAGATACTCTCGGTAGCTTGCCGGGCTCTCCGAGAGGGGCAGAGGAATCGAACTCGGGTCGGCCATGTTGGCTGCGTGCAAGGCAAATACCCTACCGCAAAACCATTAAAATATGAACAGTTACTCAAAATAAATGGCTCTATGTATTACTGGAGAAGGAAAAGTGCCAGCAATTGTAACCTAACTTTTTTAATCATGTGATGCACATACTAAAATATATTAACAAAATAAAGCACTCCAGTGAGTGCTTTATCTCTAGATACTGGTAATTAATTTATATCATTCGAGCAAAATCCTGCAGCCAATATTTCTATAACTGATAGCATTCTTGTTAATTTGGGGCAGGGGAGAGAAAAAACTAAATGTAACAATGATAGCTCAACTTATTTCAATTTGAAAATGTATGTCATTCAAACTCCATCTTTTTTTGATAGACTCTCATTCAGTTCAAAATCTGAAATACATGTTGGGCATTTTTCCCCCTGCCACCATCCTTTCCCACCTCTTGTCTCAGAAGTGTATTCTCTGGTGAATGGAGGTGGGGAAGCACCCAGTACTTAAGTTGCCCCAGACCACTGGATTTTCAGTGCAGTTCAGTGTCTTGTGGGTCACCCTGCTAAACCATGTTGCTATAATTGTTTCTTTCTGCCAAGATCTACAGCTAAAGGTAATCTGTGGGTTTTTTTTTTTTTTACTTCCTGACCTCAGTCTTCTACTTTTTTCTTGCTGCTAGAATAGAGCACATGAGTTTCTGAAGAAGCCCATATTCTCTCGAGGGATTATCTTATTTTACCTGCCTTTATTTCCCATTAAACTTTGAATACTAAAAAAAAAAAGTCAGAGATCATGAACCCTTGTAAGTGCTACCAACCCATATGGCACCAAAGGCACTTCTCACTTCTCTGCCTGGACACATCCCTGCTTTTTCTAATCTAGAGCAACTTCCCTCAACCATCTTGGACCTGTGGACCATTCCATAGACCTGTAGTTACAACCAAGGCAGTAAGCAGGTGATTTTCAGCCTTTATACAGCTGTAGACCAGCAGCGGCCTTGGACTACTGCTTGAAGGACACTTATTTGCCAATAAGATGCAGAGCCATGCTGTGGCCGTGATTAGCCTAAACAAGCAATGGCTATATCAGTTAGGCAGTTTTTTTCATTTTCTAAGATTCTTCACAACCTAGTTAGACGTTCCAACTTTGCTTCTGAACTTTCCCATTCCCATTCAGTCTCAACCCCCTAGAGGTCATCCAAAAACTTTCGTCTGATCATTTATTCTTTGATTAGCAGGAGGGCGGGGGGGGGGGGCTTCCAAGAGGTGTTGAGGGTGTTGAGGTTATACAGGGACCACTCCCTCTACCTTGCCCAGTTAATTCAATGTTCACCTGTGAAATAGGCAGGTGCTATATGAGCCAAGGGTGGAGGCCTACCAGGCCATACCTGGCAGTACTTGGTGGCCTCCAGGCCTCTGTCCTGCAGTCATCAAGGGGCCACACAGTGCTGGGGATTGATTCAAGGGCCATGCATGTCAGGCATATGCTCTATCCAGCCCTTTGAGCTAGTTCCCTGGCCCTGTTCATTTTTTTTTCTGTTTTCTCTCTCCCTTCCTATCAGAAATCAAAGAGATTTTTATTTCCTTAATGTTAAAATGGGAATTATCCTTAGATCATGTCATCTTCATTCTTTTCCATATTACGTTCTGTTTATGTCTGGTCATATTTTTTGAAGAAATATAGGAAATTACAATGATGAAGGATAATATATTATTATTTTTAAAATAATGTTATCTTCCTTATGTGTCTATATTTTACAATGTTTGTGTACTGTTTACTTTTTATTTCTAAAAATCAATCATTTTCTAAAAGGCAGAGTGAAAATAACGTGAGAAAAATGTTAAATATTAATTTTTTTGATTTAATATTCCAAATCAAAAATCAGGAATGACTAATCAAAAACTATCTTGATTTTATAGGATCCACAGATTTTGGATATTTCTGCTGATCCAGAGAAGATAAAGCTTATGTTAAATGAGCTACAGTTGGTTCTAGATGATCTTCAAAAACGTGCATTTCAATATAAATCCTATCAGAAGAATTTTAAGGTAACGATATCTCTATACATATATATTTTAAACATATGCATAGAAATATTATTTATGTACCATCTTTTATGTACCCTCTATACAATGTGAGTATAAACACTAAACCTTTTGATATGTGTATGCTGGTTTTTGCTGGACAAGTTTGAGAACTAAAAACAAACAACAAAAAAAAAACATGATATGTTCCCTGCTTTTGAAGTGTTTATTAAAGATACGCACCCCTATGATACAAAATTGTCTTTCTTATTAAAAAATATTTGGAAATTACAGGTAAATTCTCAGATCAGAGACTCACGTTTCTATGTTTAAAATTATATGTAAACATTTCAGTGTAGCATTAAAAAGTCTATTCCAAGTCAGATGTAAAAAAAAATATATCATATGCTATAGTTCTATGAATGCTGACTGATTTTCTTTGGCTTGAAATGCCAGTTTGATGAAAAATAAAATTTGACTTAAGCTACATGGATTCAAGAGAGTAAGTTGGAAGTCTGAAAGATGTGCCTCAAAAAAATGAAAATAGGGGAGCTGGAGTGATAGCACAGTGGGTAGGGCATTTGCCTTGCACGTGGCCGATCCTGGTTCAATTCCTAGCATCCCATATGGTCCCCCAAGCACTGCCAGGAGTAATTCCTGAGTATATGAGTGTAGGAGCATCGCTGGGTGTGACCAAAAAAGAAAAAAAAATAAGTGGGTACCGAAGGTCAGTTCTCTGAGCAATGATTAAGATTAAAAAGAAAATAAAAAACGGATATGTAGGATCAAAACTGGGGGCTACAGGAAGTAAGGGGTTTTTGTTTGCTCTCCAAAAGTCTTGGAGAGAAGATCGGAGCCTCACAGGAGAAAATTCCTCTCGCAGAGCCCCAGGTGAGTAAAGGAGCAGCTGCCCGGGCCAGTCGACTCTGCCCAGCACGTGCAACATAACGAGCACAGCGCCAAGCAGGGACTGCTGCAAAACCTGAGGCAGGAGGTTTGCACGTGGGAGAATTACCATTTAAAGCTGCTCCCAGATGGAGTAAATTGACCTACAAAATAAAAAGTATACATTGGGAAGGGAGACATGAGGGAAACTTTACTTGCCAAAAAAACTTCTGCTGACAAGTACTCCTTGGTCAGAAAGCATAGCACTGGGGTCCAAGAGATAGGACAGCCGCCACAGCACTTGCATCACATGTGACTGAGTCTCATGGAATCCCCAGCACCACTTATGGCTCCCGAGCACTGTCAGGAATCATCCCTGAGCTTAGCGAGGTGCTGAGAGGGGAATAACAGTGTGTTCTCTCCTCCCACGTTACTTGATCACTTTTTCCTGAATGAATTGCCTTCAATCAAGCTTTCTTCTATAGCTTTGGTGCATTTGGGGGATAGGAATAAAGATATAACTTGCCCAGAAAATTATTTCAAATTGTTGCCAAAGACGAGCTATCCTTACAGCGGGCTTTGCCATCGTGCTGGCCTCATAAAATGAGTTTAGAAGACTTCCTTCCTCTTTATTTATTTTTTCAAGTTTAAGACATATTGGCTTTCTTAAACTTTTAACAATTTTTTTTTTTAGTATGTTGGGTCACACCCGGCAATGCGCAGGTTATACCTGGCTCTTCACTAAGGAATTACTCCTGACGGTGCTCAGGGGACCATATAAGATGCTGGGAATCGAACCTGTGTCGGCCCCGCATGCAAGGCAAATGCCCAACCTGCTGTTCTATCGCTCCAGCCCCTTAAACTTTTAACAGTTTTAATTAGAAATTTTTAAAAAAAATTTTTTTTGTTAGGAATCACCAGTAAAATCATCAGACCCTGGGGTTTTCTGTATGGGAAAGGTGAATTTTTTTTGTTATAAATTCAATTTCTTCTTTGATTATTAGTTTATTCACATTTTCTGTTTTTGACAAAATTTGTTTTCAGAGTTTGTATGTTTTGAGGAATTTTGGGGGGACATAATTTTCATAGTCTCTAATAATCAGGTGTTTTTGTAGTACCTAGTATAATGTATCCTCTTTAATTCCTGATTTTATCTGTCTTCTGTATTTTTCCTAATTTAACAAAACCTTTGTTGATTTAACCTTTTGAAAAACACAGCTTTTAGTTTCATTGATCTTTTATATTGTTTTTCTTGTCTCATTTCTCTTCTTTGTTTTTTTTTTTTTTTAACTCCTGCTAACCTTGGACTTATGTTTTTCCTTTTTTTCTGTTTGCTTCAGCTGTGAGGTCAAGTTGATTATTTGGGATCTTTTAGTTTTTTGTTTTTGTTTTTGTGCCTCCTCCCAGTGGTGCTTAGGGCTTATTCCTGACTCTGCACTCAGGAATCTTTGGTGAACTCAAGAATCACGAATCACGACCATCCTGTTATTCGTCGATTTCCTCGAGCAGGCCCCAGTAGCGTCTCCTTCATCTTAGCCCTGAGATTTTTAAGAAAGTGCTATATTCAAGGCTCTTTAGGAGAATGAGACCCATCATTGTTACTGGTATTTGGCATATTGGGTATGCCACAGGAAGTTTGCCAGACTCTGCCGTGTGGGCAGGTTACATTCGGTAGCTGGCCAGTTTGTCCAAAGTAGGAATTAGATAATAAAATGTCATAATAAGATGTTGCGCGGCTGCGAATGCAGCCACGCGGTTCCAGGAGCTGGGTTTTATAGTCTCTGAGTCTTGGCCGTTGATGGGATTACACGGCTCCAGGGGGCCAGTTGGTGAGTGTGACCCCCACCTACTGGAATTCGGAGGATCTGGGTGGAGGATGCTCAGTCCCGATCCGAGTAGGCTTGGAGATCTCAGCCCCGGGACCCGCTTGCCTTTGTTCCTCTGCCGGTACCTTCTTGTGTGCGGAGAGTGGTCTCAGCATGGTGGTGGCTGGTTCTGGAGGTCTTTGGCTGCCGGAGCCCTGGTCGGGGCGGGGAGGAAAGCTCAACCTGCTCCCCTTCAAGGGGCCCTGGGGAGGACAGCCAGGAGCGGGGGCAGGAGACTGCGCTGTTCTCTTCCGGGAGCTGGGTTTTATAGTCTCTGAGTCTTGGCTGTTGATGGGATTACACGGAGCCAGGGGGCCAGTTGGTGGGTGTGACCCCCGCCTACTGGAATTCGGTGAACTCAGTGGACCATATATGGTGTTAGGGATCGAACCTGGGTAGGCCACATGCAAGGAAAACGCCCTACCTACTGTACTATCTCTCCAACTCCTAGATCTTTAATTTTTTTTTTAACATAAGCATTTATCTCTATCAACTTCCTCTCAGAACAGGTATTTTGGGTTGTTTTTTTGTTTGTTTTGTTTCTTCACACCAACATTATCCAACAGACTACTTCTGACTTAGTTCTTAGAATGATTCTGCATGGTGCTCAGGAGATAATATGAGATGTTGGGGATCAAATTCAGGTTTCCTGCATGGAAGTCTTGCAACCCAACCTGATTATCAATCTTTTTTTTTTTCAGAACTGCTTTTGCAGTATAGTCTTTATTGTACTGTTTCTATTTTCATTTCATTTAAGGTATTTTTTTAATTTCCCTTTTTATTTTTTTTAATCATTCAAGGAATAGGTTGTTTCGTTTCCCTATGGTTATAAATTTTCTAGCTTTCCTCTTCCTGTTAAGCTCATACCATTTGAGTAATAAGAGATAGTTGTTAGGATGTTAGTCTTCTTGAATTTGCAAAGACTTGTTTCTTGGCTCTTTTATTTATTGTTTATTGGTTCTGGGTAATGTTCCATGTGTGCACATGAAAAGAATATATTCTGGAGCTATTGGGTACAATGTTCAAAGGCCTCCTATATCACCTGTTTCACAATCTCTGTGCAAGGGACCCCTGGGAGGGTCTGCAGCCTCCAGACTCAGATAATCTTCAGAGGATTCTTCTGATTTGGGTCTGAGGTGTGGGGTGGGAGGGTAACTCTTCAGTAGGGTTCATGTACAACCCATGTAGTTACAGAACCATAGAAAGTAAGATGTCCTTTCAATCTCCCTATTCCTTTCACCAATTACCGTAAAATAACTATTGTCTCTTCTATCATCTAAGCACCTAAGGCTTAAAGGAAATTAGTGCTCTAAAGACACATACGTTTTACAAAGAAAGTTAAACATCTATGATTCAACTCCAGGAAGAATGCCTGTGGTACTTTTGTAATATTTATGTCTTTGGGGACTATTTAAGTTCTAAGGAAATATAAAAAAAATTTTTTTGTAACTGAAATGGATATAATGAGTTTTGTGACTTTTTAATTTGTTTACATTTTTTCTTTTCTTCTAATTCAGGGTCCTGTCCATATATCTGCTTAGTTGTCACTACATCTAGAACAACAGGAGGACCACCATAAGATCTTTACATCTAAAACCTAAACATGCATTTTGCTTATATTTTGAAAGGTGGAAGTGTCCAAATTTGAAGCTTTGGAGGAAGTTAGTGCTGAGTTGAAGCTCAAACAGTTGCTCTGGGACTCTTTAGCTGAATGGGATCAATACCAGCAGGAATGGTTACAGGTAAAATAATAATAATGTAAAGATCTCAATTCTGAAATAAGTTTGTATTTGTTAAATTTAAAATTCCAGTAATATTAATTATAATTTAAGATTCTGGTGCATAACTAATTTCAGTAAAATATACAATGTTATCATTTTATAGGCATTATTAATTCTCCAGAGACTCACACAGAGGTGTTTTTATCATTACGTATGTGCCACTGAAAAAAAGGCAGGCTTCTCTCATGTCCTTAATTCGAGAAATAGTGCAACGGGTTGGGCACTTGCCTTGTATGTGGCTGACTCAGGTTCAATCCTTGGCACCCCATGAGCTCTCCCAAGCTCTGCCAGCAGTGATCCCTGAGCAGGAATAAGCCTGTTCAGGGGTCCAGGAGTAAGTCCTTACACCAGGAGTAAACCCTGAGCACCCCTGGGTTACCCCAAAAACCAAAAAGGGAGAAAAAAGCTAAATGAAGGAAACATTAAAGCACCTCACTACATGATATGTAACTGCTTTTATGGTTTCTAAGCTATTGTCATGCAATCCTCAAGTAATCTTAAGAACTATGAAATTTTATTTGTGATCTTAACTACTTTAAATTTCTGTTAGTTTAGTTTTGGTTCTTGTCATTATTTAAAAAACATTTAATTACTGTGGTAAAAACAGAATCAGGGTAATAAGTTATATTATCTTCCCTTGAGATCTCAGAGGATATTCTTCAAGTTTGGAGTTCAATTGCAAAGGCCACCATGGGGTCTGGTTTCTAGGTTCTAACTTATAATGAAGCCTCAAGCAGGGTTAAGCCTCTGAAATGCAGAATGTAGATGACCATCTAGATGTTCAGATGAGATGTGGATATGCTAGAGACATTGCAAACTTCACAAATAAATTTTGTCCATATTCATCCAGCCTGTGCTGATACCTGTAACTTGCCGTTGTATATTTAGGCTGAACATCAGCAACACAGAAAAGAGTTTTCATGATAAAGTTAGCAGTGCTAAGGGATATTAGTGAAAAATAAGAACAAAATTAAAATTCTCACAAAACTTACTTTGTGGTGGGGGGAAGTAATATAAAAATAGATATCTTACCATTTAGCAAGTCATTTTTAAAGAACTCCCATCCAACTCATGTATCACTTATCTTAAAAGTTATAAAATTTTCCCAGTGAGTAATGATAATCCTTAAAAATTTCTCTGATTATCACTGTAGTGATACAATTCTTTATACCACCCTGATTAGTGGTTTGCAAAGTAGGATGAATTTACTGTAGGAAAGGTACCGAAAGATCCATCAGGAAGAAGGAAAAACTAAAATGTTGAATCTAGAGCAAAAGGAAAATCAAGATTTAAAATTTTTCCTTTGCTTTCAGTTTATATGACCTTCTGATATTTTAGTATATGTGTATACATTTATATATATATAACCATAATATAGATATGTGCATTTATTAGGTAAACCTTTAAATCACATATATTAAAAGGTACACAATAAATAGTAGACCACTGGGTGTGAAGTTTTCAGTTAGCAAGAGTAAGAAAGTAGCTAATTTTCTTTTTACAGAGGTTGACACCCCTCAGCAATAAATTAAAGAGTTTTTAATATTACATCTGATGATGTAGGAAACAAGAACATGAAAACAATCCAAAAGATGCCTGAGATGCTATTTTCAAATTTAACAAGTAAAGATTTTTTTCAAAAGTGTAGAGTTGACTTAGATTAGCAATTTGACTACTGGGAAAAATGGAATCAAGTAAAATTTTACTATTTCAAGCTTGCCTTTTAACATGTCTTCTCTTTTTTTCCTACTAATTTTCACAGTCCAGATTTGACTGCCTGGATCCAGAGCAACTAAACTCTATAGTTACTAAATACGCCAAATTTGTGACTCAGTTAGAAAAAGGCTTGCCACCCAACAGTGTCGTGCCACAGTTGAAAAGCAGGGTGGAAAAAATGAAAGAAAAAGTAAGTTATATGGAAATAATTTCAAATTTTTCAAGTCAGTTAGTGACTACTTTATGTTCATGAGACTACAGTCAGAAACTCAGGAATTCTCTGTTTTGATTTCTACTGGAAAGACAGAATAGACTTATTCAGTTGTTAATGTTGGCTAGATCTTTAACTAGCCAACTCATGCAATTTTTTGGCTAGAAGGACATTTGGTGAAAGTTTCCCAGATGGCAGGGGGCGTACTATGGAAATGGGCTGCAGTATGCGAAGGAACTTATTAATTTGGTCATTAAGTAGTCAAAGGAAAGTATGGTAATCATAATTGTGTATACCACTACAACAAATAAAGGCTTGCATCTTTTAGATGTGCCATGATATGACAAAAGCTAGGAAATCCAGCAGCAGATGCATCAGACTAAACCACTGAAACCTACCATTGCCCAGGAATTAAAACCATTGCCTTGCACCCTGCTGACACCAGGTCAATCACAGCACCAGAGTATCCTCAGCACACCAGGAGTCATCCCTGAGAGTAGAGGCCAAAGAAATCCCTGAGTACCACCAGCTGTGGCTCAAAAGACAAAACAAAACAACCCAACCTCTCACTGCCAAAACAGAACTTGAAATGGGAAGTAAAGGAGATATTATGTTACCCTTTAAAGCAGGTTCATGCTTTTTAAAAATATGAGACTAACATCATGGATAGAAAAGTAAGCAAGACTTCAGGAACAAGAAGAAAACTTTCCACCTTAAGTGTTTAATGCAGTTTTCCCACACTGGCCTTAACAGAATCTAGTCAAAACACTCAAAGTTACATCAATTTATCCTTTCTCCTTTACTGTGCTTATGTGATACTGTTTAAATTAGTTTGTCACATTCTGCATTCCATTTTTTGTATTACTTCAAAAATAGGAGGGGAGGGTGTTTCCATCTAAACACTAGAAGATTTTTTTACTGTTTTTTATTAAAGCACCATGGCTTGCAAAGTTATTCATAGTTGAGTTTTAGACTTTTAATATCCAGCACTGATCCCACCACCTGTATCAACTTCCCTCCACCAATGTTCCCAGGTTCTCTCGAACATTCCCCACCCCACCTCCAGCCAGCCTTCTTGACAGGCACCTTTCTAAGTTTGTTTGTTAAAGATTATCACTTATATCACTTAACTTAATATCACTTAACTTCCCGTTAGTCGTCGATTTGCTCGAGCGGGCGCCAGTAACGTCTCCATTTGTCCCTGTCGCGTGCTAGTGTAGCCCAATGGCATCTGTTCGCTCCGGGAACATGAAGGGCCTCAAACCGATCGTTCATGATCTTGACGAAGAAGTCTGACCATCTGGTAGGTGGGCGGCCACGCGGTCTCTTGACATCCCGTGGAATCCAATCAGTAACAGCTCTAGTCCAACGGTCGTCTTTAAATCTCATTACATGACCAGCCCATCTGATTTTCGACACCTTGGCATATGAGACAGCGTCCCTGATCCTTGATCGTCGACGGATGTCAGAACTCCGGATTCGTTCTCTCATTTGAGTGAAACGTGATATTCCAAGCATAGCTCTTTCTATTCTTCTTTGGGAGACCTGAATGGCGTTCTCATCTTGTTTGCGTAGGGCCCAGGTCTCTGAGGCATATGTTAATGCAGGAAGAACAGTGGAATCAAAGAGATGTGCCCGGAGCCGGAGGTTCTTCGTCCTCTTAGCTATTTCTTCGACGTTCTTGAAGGCGTTCCAAGCTGCTCTCTTCCTCCTGCGCAACTCGGGTGCCAGGTCATTTCTCATGCTGACCTCTCGACCTAGGTACACATAGCTGTTGCATTCGGAGATGGTTGTTCCATTGAGAGCGAATGGGGCGTCAGGAACAAGGCTGTTTCTCATAAACATTGTCTTCGTAAGATTCAGCTGTAGTCCTACCTTTCCACACTCATGGTCAAAGTCGGCCAGCATTTGTGCCGCTTGGCTGATGTTTGGTGTTATTAAAACAATGTCATCAGCAAAGCGGAGGTGGTGTAGTTGCCGACCATCTATCTTCACTCCCATTCCTTCCCATTCCAGTCGTCGCATGATGTTCTCGAGGGTGGCACTGAAGAGTTTCGGTGAAATGGTATCACCCTGCCGCACCCCTCTCTTGACATCAACGATCACTTCTTTGTAGAATGGTGAGATCCTGGTAGTGAATCCGCAATACAGCTCACGGAGGATCCTGATGTATTGGGCTTGAATGCCCTGATTGGCTAGGGCTTCAATGACCGCTTCCGTCTCAACAGAATCAAAGGCCTTCTTTAAATCAATGAACGTTAAGCAGAGCGGCATCTTGAACTCCCGAGAAACCTCAATGAGCTTGGTTACCGTGTGGATATGGTCGATGGTGCTGAATCCTTTGCGGAACCCTGCTTGCTCGCATGGTTGTCCTTCATCTAGTGTTCTGCCAATCCTATTCAGGATGACTCGAGTGAACAGCTTGTAGATGACAGACAATAGGCAGATCGGGCGATAGTTGCCAATGTCATGGATGTCTCCCTTCTTGAAGAGTAGTACGGTCCTGCTGGTTTTCCATTGGGACGGAACCTTGCATTCAGACAGGTAGCGAGTGAAGAGCCGAGCCAGTGTATTGATGAGTACTGACGGCAGGTTCTTCAGGTGTTCAGGTCTGACCTTGTCTGGGCCAGGTGCTGTTTGCTTCTTTGCCAATGAAATGGCGTGTCGGATTTCGGAAGGGAGAACGTTAGGAACGACATACCCATCCTGTGGAATTTGGTATGTCGGTAAGTGGACATGGCTATCGAAGAGATTTGAGTAGAAGTCATGGATAATCTTCTCCATTGCCGTTCTGGAGGATGTGATGGATCCATCAGGATGTCGGAGGGCAGTCATCTTGGTCTTATAGTTGGCGAAGGACAGGCGGGCGCTACGAATACTTTTCCCGGCTTCTGCCGCATCTACCAGTACTTCTGCTCTTCTCTCTTTGAGGTCTTCCTTGATCGCATCTCTGCACTGCTTTGCAAGCTCGGACGTTAGCTTGCGGTTGCCTGAGGCATGCGCCAAACCACGCTGGCGAATTAGCTCAAGAGTTTTCGAAGATAGGCGACTTTTTGTGGCTATCTCTCTCTTGGCGTTCCTCGCACATTCATGGAGGTGCTGAACCAGTCGATCGTATTCCTTGTCAATGTTGTCAACAATGGCATCTTCCCATGTTGCCGCAATAGTACCAAAGAGTTCCCAGTTGGTGGTCATTCTGGGAGTTCTCTTTTTGAACTTTGCAGCCCTTTCTCCCCGCTCTGTGAAGTAGAATTTTGCACGAAGGAGAAGGTGGTCCGATCCCGTTCGAAATTTTGGGACAACAGCGACATCAGTCAGGCAAAACCGTGGATTGAATATGATGTGGTCTATTTCGTTGTGGAGTCGTCCACCGGGAGACTCCCATGTCCATCGTTTAGATTCTGCCTTCTGGAACTGTGAGTTACCATGAATGGTCTTGGTCGACATGATGAACTCAGACAGTCTCTCACCCTGTTCGTTCCATTCTAGGCCATGGGTCCCGATGTGAAGTTCTTCAGCTGATCTTCTCGGTCCTATCTTGGCATTAAAATCACCCACAATGATCTTGTAGAAGGTGTGGTCTTCTTTATAGAACTTCTCTAGCTCCATGTAGAACTTCTCGATTTCTCTTTCATCATAATGAGATGTTGGTGCGTAGACAACGAAGATAGAAACTGCAGGCAGTGAGCCACATCTATTCAAATGTAAACGTCCGATTCGGGTTGTTAGGCATTCGAATGAATCAATGCTCTTGGCCAAGTTTGTGTTGACAAGGACACCGACGCCTCCAACACCTCTTTTATCGCATGTTCTGAGGAACAATTCTTCTCCGGTGTCGAAAACGGCATGGTGAGATTCGTGCCTTCTTGTCTCGGTCAGACCAATGATGTCGTACTTGGATCATTCGCGCTTGTACCATCAGGTCCTCGATGGATGCATCTGATGCTAGCGTACGTGCATTGAAAGTACAGATGATCATTTTTGTCTTCCTTCGTTGTGGCAGCCTAGGTCGGCCTTGAGATTTTGTCGGCCTCTCCTTTCTCATCCTTCTCAGTGCTGCCATGTCGGTGAAGCCTTCAGGGTCAGGTGAATGAGACCAGTTGTAGTTACTGGTTTTGGCATATCGAATACACAGCGGATAGCTTGCCAGGCTCTTCCGTGCGGGCGGAATACTCTCGGTAGCTTGCCAGTCTTTCCGAGAGGGATAGAGGCTTTTGGGGTGACCTCTAATCACCCTTGTAGGTGTTACCATATTTGAACCCTATCAAATATGGTACGACAATTCCAGAAGATGGGTATTTAGTGTATTATGATGTGTTGCGCGGCCGCTTGCGGCCGCGCTGGTCCGGAAAGCGTCCTGGAGTGTGGCGACGGCTGGGTAGTGGAAGTAGTGTCGAGAGTGGAAATCTGCCAGTGGGGTATTTATCTGGGTAGGGTGGGTCTCCTGTGCACAATTCGATCCCTGGGTGGTTGATGGACACTACTTCCACTACCCAGCCGTCGCCACACTCCAGGACGCTTTCCGGACCCGCGCGGCAGCTCCGGCCGAGACCCACGCACAACTGAAGACCCACAGAACAAGATAAGTGGAACTCTCTGAGACCTTGGACTCCAGGCTCGGCGGACCCAGGGACAGAGCTTCTCTGCTTGCTCCCACCACCACAGCCGTCGCCACACTCCAGGACGCTTTCCGGACCCGCGCGGCAGCTCCGGCCGAGACCCACGCACAACTGAAGACCCACAGAACAAGATAAGTGGAACTCTCTGAGACCTTGGACTCCAGGCTCGGCGGACCCAGGGACAGAGCTTCTCTGCTTGCTCCCACCACCACAGGTGACAAAGGGATTCTAATCAGGAGCCCCACCCTACCCTGCCCTGTCTGTTAAAGATTGAGTTTCTGGATTTCAGTGTTGTTTGGATATTTGACTGTATTATTCCTTAACACAGCCAATGTACTTGAATCCTATGACCTGCCCCCAGTTGCTTCTCATCTATCTTTTCTCCCTCTCCCCTTTCTTTCTTTCTTTTCTTCTCCTCTCTATACTCTGGAGACAAGGTTGATCAGAACATCTCCCTTCTAAACATTGCATTCCCTCATCCAGTTACTCTAAATATACCACTTATAAGTGAGATCATCCTGTGTTTCGCCTCCTCCTTTTGATTTACTGCATTTAACATTATGTCTTCCAGTTCCACCCATGTTGCCATAAATTGCTTGAGTTCATCATTCCTTACAGCTGTGTAGTATTCTGTTGTGCATACCACATCCTTATGATCCACTTATCTGTTGTTGAACATTTAGATTGATTCCAAATCCTAGCTATTGTACTGAGTGCTACAGTGAATAGTAGTGTGCATATGTTCTTTTGAATTAATGTTTCTCTGTCCTGAGATAGATACCCAAAAGTGCAATTGCTAAGTCATATAGAAGCTCAGCTCTGAGTTTACTGAGTTGAGTACTCTCCATACAATAGAGGTTGGATCATCTAACATTCCTACCAGTGGATGAGGGTTTCTTTTTCACCACATCACTACCAACAGATTTTTTCCCAGTATTTTTGATAAGTGCATTCTCACTGGTATAAAATGATATCTTAGTGCTGTCTTCAATATGGATTTCCTTAATAATAACTGATGATGAACATTTTCTCATGTGCCTGTTGGCCATCCATTGGTTTTCCTGGGAGAAATGTTTGTTCATTTCCTCTCCCCATTTTTGATAGGGTTTTTAGATTTGTTGTTGTTGTTGTTAATCTTTGTAAGTGATTTATAGATCTTGGATATCAACCCTTTCATCTGATGTATTAAGTGGAAATATTTTCTCCCACTCGGCTGTCATTTTCCTG
The DNA here is from genome assembly GCF_029834395.1 of Sorex fumeus. Lineage (NCBI taxonomy): Eukaryota > Metazoa > Chordata > Mammalia > Eulipotyphla > Soricidae > Sorex > Sorex fumeus. Next base: position 17,738,460 of record NW_026606060.1, read on the forward strand.
TTTCTTTTGCCATACAGAAACTTTTATGTTTTAAGTAATCCATTTGTTTAGTTTTGATTCTGTAGCCTTTGTCAATGGCATCATATCATTGAAGAGGTCTTTGAGGTCTGGATCTTAGAACACTCTGTCTATATTTTCCTCAATGTGCTTTATAAATTTAGATCTGATATCAAGGTCATTGATCCACTTTGAGATGATTTTTGTGTTAAGTGTGAGATGAGAATCCAGCTTTATTCTTACATTTGATTATCCAATTCTCCCAATACCATTTGTTGAAAAGGCTGTCATTTCATGACCTCAACTCCTTCGTCAAAACTTAGATGACCATATAAAAAAAAACTCTACAGAGCCAAAACCACACTGAAAGACAAAAAACTGGGAAACATATCACTACCTAACTCTATCTATACTTTAAAGCCATAGTAATCAAGACAGCATAGTACTGGAATAAAGAACAGTTTCCTAACCAATAGGTCAGAATAGAATATCCAAAATCATGGGTTTTTGAAAAAAAATTGTATGCAATAAGAACCACTTTCTGTGATAAACAGCTCTCTGGGATTTTTCAAATGAGTGTGATCTTGTATCCAACAGAATAGTATGTACAAATAGTTCCATTGCCCCCATTTTTCTTTGTGTTGTTCCTTTCTATTCAACTCTTCATTTTGTTTTTTGATTTCGTTCTAGACAACTACTATTTTTTTGTCCTTGTACTTATTACTTTTATAGAAAATTAATGGAACAATATAATATGCAGCTTTTTGGAGTCTAGTATTATTTACTTAGAAAACAAAAGCATTTGAAAGCTCTTTGTGTACTTTTAGCCACTGCGTATATAGAACATATGTTTAAATATATACATATATTCACATGCAAAGTATGATCTTATATATCAAAAACAAAAAGACCCTTGAAATTGGGCAAAGATTTCAAACAAATTTTTCCTCAGAGATGAAAGATGCTAAACATTAGTCATCAGAAATGCAAATCAAAAACCTCATGAAATTACTTCACACCCACTAGAATGACTGTTAAAAATAAAACAACAGATTATATAATAATACAATCAAAGATCTGAAACAAATTGGAACTTCATATTTTGATGGTGAGATTATAAAGTGATACACAGCATCTTTGGAAGATGATTTGGCAATTTCTCAAAATGCTAAACATAGAATTACCATATTACCAAGTTATTCCACTTCTAGGAATTACATCTATGTAAGAAATCAGAAAACTTATAACCACACAAAAAACTATATATGGGTATTCATAGCATTTGGAGGGTGATATGTTACATGCAGTGGTGCTTAGGGCTTACCCCTGGCTCTATGCTCAGTGATCACTTCTGACAGATTTGAGGGAATCACATAGGGTATCAGGGATCGGATCCAGGCCAGTCATGTGCAAGGCAACTCCCTCATAGCATTTTTTATTAAAAATAGAAAAAAGTGAAAAAATGCAAAAGTTCACCAATGAATTAATGAATGAACAAAATGTGATATCTTTATAGAGGCAAACTATTCATCAATGAAAAAGGAAGAAAGAACACAGAGCCAACACTAGGATGAGTACTAGATGTATAATACTAAATAAGTCAATCACACAAAGACTACATAGATTATGTCATAAATATGAAATGTCTAGAATATATAAATCAAAAGAAAGCCTGGACTAGTGATTTTAGGGACTATGGAGAATGTAAAAAGCACTATACATAGCTAATGGGTAAAGGGTTTCCTTTTAGGATACATAAATGTTTTAAAATTAGACAGTGGTAATAGTCACACAACTTTGAATTAGGACAGAAAGTTTCCCCATGGCCCCCATCTGTTCCCCTTCCCTCTGCTGATTGGGATCATGTACACACTTGGTGGTGAGACCTGCATATTTGGGGATTGCACTCTTCAATTGTGATGCTCATGCACACTCTGGTTGTAGAACTCACCAGGGGTCACATGCCCTGACATCTGTTTTAGTTGCGATGCTTGGGGAGTATTACCTTTTAGTTGTAATACTCCATACAAATGGTTGTGGTATGTTTAGAAATTATTTGTAGCACCAGGAGATCTCATGTAGCAGAGCTGCCAGGCACAAACAACAAAGCATCCGACAGGATCAGTCTTAATGCATGCTACAGCACTGGGTACTAAACCCACAGCTTCACACTTGCAGTGGAGACCATTGAGTCACTGATCTTTTACCCAGCCCCACCTCTGTGTTGACCTGAATCAATTATACTTTGCTTTTACTTTTTACTGGAGCGATAGCACAGCGGTAGGGCGTTTGCCTTACGCAGCCAACATGGCCGACCCGAGTTCGATTCCTCCGCCCCTCTCGGAGAGCCCGGCAAGCTCCTGAGTATCTTGCCCGCTCGGCAGAGCCTGGCAAGCTCCCCGTGACGTATTCAATATGCCAAACACAGTAACAACAAAGTCTCCAATGGAGACGTTACTGGGCCCGCTCGAGCGAATCGATGATCAACGGGAGGGCCTTTACCTTTTTTACCTTTTACTTTTTACTAGATGTTGAATTAAAATTTGTTCATTCATCTCTTGAAAGAAATTAGGGTATATCCAGTTTGAGAGCGATTATTAATAAGTTTTGTTATAAATGCTCACTTGCAGTTTTTATGTGACTGTTAATTTTTAATTCACTTGGATTATAGTTAGGAGTAGGATTATTAGGTGGAATGTAAATATCTAATAATCTACCAAATTGCTTATTAAAACTTGGGGGTTTTGACATTTTCCCTCTCCAAGGACAATGTATGAGATTCTAGGTGTTTGTTAAGGTGTTTTTTGATTTGGTTTTAATTTTAACCATTCCATATTCTAATTTTCTTTTCTTTTTTTAATTTTTATTAGTGAAACACCATGAGGTACAGTTGTAGACTTACAAATTTTTATGTTTGGGTTTCAGTTATACAATGATTGAGTACCCATCCCTTCACCAGTGCCCATTCTCCACCACCAATGATCCCAGTATCCTTCCCACCCCCCATCCCCCCATCCTACCCTGCCTCTGTGACAGGGCATTCCCTTTTCTTCTATCTCTCCCTTTGGGTGCTGTGTTGTAGTGTCTGATAATGATGGTGACCAATGACTGATAGTGTTACATAATAAACAATGGTGTTGAAAATTCATTTTCAAATAAGTAACTTGAAAGTCTTTTGATCCATAGAAAGCCCGGGGAAACTTTGTGGGTTAGACTCAACAACAGTCACTGCCTGCCCCTTCTACCAGCCAGCACCATGAAGTAGGAGTTCTTAGGATTCTTCCACACTGCCCTGTGAATTACTATACTTCTAGCACCCAGAAACTTCACTCTGTCATATTCATGTTCATGCCTATGTTCAGAATTTAGCAATTTGATGGGGTTTGTTGTTGTTGTTGTTGTTGTTGTTGTTGTTGTTGTTGTTGTTGTTGTTGTCCGCTAGCAGAATCTTCTTGCTTGAAAAGAATCCCAAGTGGCTGGTGAGTGAGTGCAGTGGATTAGGGGCTTGTCTTGCACGGAGCCAATCTGGGTCTGAGGGATGGCACCCCATATGATCTCTCAATCCCCACCTGGAATGATCCCTGAGTGTGGAGACAGGAGTGAGTCCTGAAAACTGCTGGGAGTAGCCAAAGAAAAAAGGAGAAAAGGCAACAGAATGTTGGGTTCAATTTTCTAATCCATCCTGCCACTCTATGTCTTTTAATTGGTGCGTTTAGCCCATTGACATTGAGAGAGATTATTGTTATGGGATTTTGTCCCATTGTTCTGTTAAAATTTGGTGTATTTGAGGGGCCTTTCTTGCCTTAAAGTAGCCCATTTAGTTGTTCTTGTAACCATGGTTTTGAGTCTATGAAGTTCCTGAGCTGTTGTTTGTCTGTGAAACTGTGTGTTGTTCCTTCTATTATGAATGAGAGTCTTGCTGGGAAAGGAAAGTTTATAGCTCTACAAGCATTCCTCAGGAAGGAGGAGCGAGCACACATAAGTAACCTAACTTCACAGCTTAAGAGCTTGGAGAAGGACCAAAAAAAGGAGCACAACCCGAACAGGAGAAAGGAAATAATAAAACTCAGAGCAGAGATTAACGAGATGGAAACCCAAAAAACAATCCGAAAGATCAATGAAACCAAAAGCTGGTTCTTCGAGAAAATTAACAAGATCGATAAGCCTCTAGCAAAACTCACAAAGAAAGGGAGAGAGAAAACCCTAATAAACCGAATCAGAAATGAAAAGGGGGTCATTACAACAGAAACCACAGAAATTCAGAGGATCCTCAGGGAGTACTTTGAAAAGCTTTATGCCACGGAACATCAAAACCTCGAGGAAATGGATAAATTCCTAGACTCCTACAGACTCCCAAGGCTGAACCAAGAAGACCTGGAATACCTGAACAGACCTATCACCATCAAGGAAATTGAAATGGTAATAAAAAGTCTCCCCAAGCACAAAAGTCCTGGTCCGGATGGATTCACTAGTGAATTCTTCCAAATCTTTAAAGAGGACTTACTCCCGATGCTCTTTAAGCTTTTCCACGAAATTGAAATATCAAAAACACTTCCGAACAGTTTCTACGAAGCAAATATCACACTGATACCAAAAGCAGACAGAGATATCACAAAGAAAGAGATTACAGGCCAATATCCCTGATGAACACAGATGCAAAGATCCTCAACAAACTACTAGCAAATAGAATCCAACTACTCATCAAAAAGATCATACACCATGACCAAGTAGGATTCATCCCAGGGATGCAAGGATGGTTTAACATTCGGAAATCAATCAACATAATCCACCATATCAACAAAAGAAAAGATAAAAAGCATATGATCATATCAATAGATGCAGAGAAAGCATTTGATAAGATCCAGCACCCCTTTATGATGAAAACCCTAGCCAAAATGGGTATAGAGGGGACCTTCCTCAACATAATTAAAGCCATCTACCACAAGCCTACAGCAAGCATCATCCTCAATGGGGAAAAACTGAGAGCCTTCCCTCTAAGATCAGGGACGAGACAGGGATGCCCACTCTCTCCACTGCTGTTCAATATAGTACTGGAAGTACTTGCAATAGCGATTAGGCAGGAAAAAGATATTAAGGGCATTCAGGTAGGAAAGGAAGAAATCAAGCTCTCACTATTCGCAGATGATATGATACTCTACTTAGAGAACCCAATAACTTCCACCAAAAAACTCCTAGAAACAATAGACTCGTATAGTAAAGTTGCAGGTTATAAAATCAATACCCTAAAGTCCATGGCTTTCCTATACGCAAACAGTGAGAGAGAAGAAAGCAACATGAAAAAAACAATCCCGTTCACAATTGTGCCCCAGAAAATCAAGTACCTAGGAATCAGCTTAACTAAGGAAGTAAAGGACCTGTACAAAGAAAACTACAAAACGCTACTTCAGGAAATAAAAGAGGACATGAGGAAATGGAAAGATATCCCTGCTCATGGGTCGGGAGACTTAACATTGTCAAAATGGCAATACTACCAAAAGCATTGTATAAATTCAATGCAATCCCTATAAGGATACCCATGACATTCTTCAAAGAAATGGAGCAAACACTCCTGAAATTTATATGGAACAATAAGCCCCCACGAATAGCTAAAGCAATTCTTGGGAAAAAGAAAATGGGAGGAATCAACCTCCCGAACTTCAAACTGTACTACAAAGCAGTAATAATTAAAACAGCATGGTACTGGAACAAAGGCAGAACTGCAGACCAATGGAACAGGGTTGAATACACTGACATCTCTCCTCAATCATATGCTCATCTAATCTTTGATAAAGGTGCAAGTAATGTGAAGTGGAGTAAGGAAAGCCTCTTTAATAAATTGTGTTGGCATCACTGGACGGCTACATGCAAAAAAATAGGCTCAGAACTCTGCCTAACACCATGTACAAAAGTAAGATCAAAATGGATTAAAGACCTCAACATCAGACCAGAAACCATAAGGTACATTGAAGATAAAGTTGGCAAAACCCTCCATGACATTGAAGCTAATGGTATCTTCAAAGATGCCACGCCACTGGCTGAGCAAGTGAAAACAGAGGTAGATAAATGGGACTATCTTAAACTAAGAAGCTTCTGCACCTCCAAAGAAACAGTGACCAAAATACAAAGACAGTCTACAGAATGGGAAAGGATATTCGCCGAATACACATCTGACAAGGGGTTGATATCCAGGATATACAAAATACTGGTTAAACTCCACAAGAAGAAAACATCCAACCCCATCCAAAAATGGAGCAATGAAATGAACAGAAACTTTCTCAAAGAAGAAATCCGAATGGCAAAAAAGCACATGAGAAAATGCTCTACATCATTAATCATCAGGGAGATGCAGATCAAAACCACAATGAGATACCATCTCACACCTCAGAGACTAGCCCACATTCAAAAGAACAAAAGCAACCGATGCTGGCGTGGATGTGGCGAGAAAGGGACACTCCTTCACTGTTGGTGGGAATGTCCACTGGTTCAGCCCTTCTGGAAAACAGTATGGACGATTCTCAAAAAATTAGAAATTGAGCTCCCATTTGACCCAGCAATACCACTCCTGGGAATATATCCCAGAGAGGCAAAAATGTATAGTCGAAGTGACATCTGCACTTGTTTGTTCATTGCAGCACTCTTTACAATAGCCAGAAACTGGAAGAAACCTGAGTGCCCAAGAACAGATGACTGGTTAAAGAAACTTTGGTACATCTACACAATGGAGTACTATGTAGCTCTTAGAAAAGATGAAGTCATGAAATTTACATACAAGTGGTACAATATGGAAAGTATCATGCTAAGCGAAATGAGTCAGAAAGAGAGGGATAGACATAGAAAGATTGCATTCATCTGGGGGATATAAAGTAACAAAGTATGAGATTAATACCCAAGAATAGCTGAGATCAGCACCAGGAGGATTACTCCATAACTTAGAGGCCAGCCAGGTATCCTAGAGGAAAGGGCAGTTCAGATAGAGAAGGGAGCACCAAATAAAGGATGTTTGGAGGATCCTCCCAGGAGGGGAGATGCATGTCGAAAGTAGACTATGGACTGAACATGTTTGCCACTCAATGCCTCTTTTGCAGACCACAACACCCAAAAGGAGAGAGAGAACACAGGGGATTGCCCTGCCACAGAGACAGGGGGGATGGGGGGATGGGGGGATGGGGGTGGGAGGGATATTATCCATGGTGGTGGAAAATGGGCACTGGTGGAGGGATGGGTATCTGATCATTGTATAATTGAAACCAAAGCACAAAAAATTGTAAATCTACAACTTTAAAAAAAAATAAAATACAATAAAGGGAAAAAAAAAGGAGAAAATAAAGCCAAGTTTGTCCCACTTAATCAAATTCTCAAGCCCCATTTTTTGCTGTATAGAACCTGTGAAGACTTGTCTTTCGTCAGGTTTTGAGTTAGTTAGCTTCCTGAAACCTCACTTTGCTAGAAATTTAACACAAGTAATAAATTTGCAGTCTGTCTAGGTTTTCAAGGTTTTCCCTTTGTTGCGAGGAGTGTAAGTAACATTCTTTTTGTTTGTCTTGTTTTATTTTTGTTTGGGCACCACACCCAATAGTTCTCAGGGCTTACTTCTGGCTCTGTGCTCAGGCATCACCCCTGATGCATTCAGGGGACATGCGGGGTGTTGGGGATTGTACCTGAGTCAGCCATGTCAAGACAAATACCCTATTCTCTGTACGATCACTCAGGGCCCTCTACGTGACATTCTTCAGAGTTCTCTATATTTCCAAATTAAAGCCAGAAGCCTTGGACATGTGTCTTTCCTCGTAGTTTTTTATAATGATTTATAATGCTAGTATGTACTGTTTCATGCATACAATATTCTAATACTGCACCCATCACCAGTGTTAACATCCTTACACCAATGTCCCATGGTCCCTGCCACCCACCTCACCTCAACCCCTTGGTAAATAATTTTGAGCTCACTTCTCCTTTCTTTTGCCTTTGGTCATTTCTTATACCCTCCTTAAATTTTTTTATGTTTAAATAAGTCTCTAAAAGTGTCGATTTTTCAGCTTCCAGTAATTATTGACTTGAGAAACCCAACTTTGAAGACCAGACATTGGGCAGCTATTGAACAAGCAGTCGATGCTGTGCTAGTGGACCTTGATGTCCCATTAACCTTGGAAAAACTCTCTGAGTTGCATGTTTTTGAGTTTGGTCAAGAAATCCAGGACATTTCTGGACAAGCTTCTGGAGAAGCTGCCTTAGAAACAATTCTTAAAAAGGTACATCTGAAAAATATATATTTTGAAGATCATTTTATAGGTTTTTATATTCATTGTAAATGTTGTCATTTATTTATCTGCATAAATTTTTCAACAGTGTGATTTTTATTCTCATTTTCAGTTGTACTGTTGTTCCATCACTGTGAATATCCTCTTTCTACTTAGATTATAGACTAAGAGAAATCATAGCAACAAGTTTCGAAATTTGCAAATATTAAGAAAAGCACACCAAGGAGTATCTTTAATAATAAACCACATTATCTTTCAAACTACTGGTGAAGATGTGAAATGTTTCAAAAGACATTAAGAAGACTTCAACATTTTTATCTTAGAATTACACACACACAACTACAAATTATTAAAATAATTTTCCTCTTCATTAAATTATAAATCTGTAGTAATATACACTAAACTATGATTTTATCTGCATGTATTAATGTTAGTCAGTAAAACAAATAATTTTAAATAAGCAAGAAGAGGATCTTAAGAACGTTAAAGGCTCTAAATAGAGTAGTGAGATCATTGTCGATTTTATGCCTTTTTCATTCTGCATGCATTTTTTAATGCCTAAACAAATACACTCGGTTAACCTAAGATTTTAATAATTTCCAAGGTGGAAGATTCTTGGAAATCAACTGAATTTGTTGTTCTTCCTCACCGTGACTCGAAAGATGTATTTATCCTAGGTGGCACAGATGATATACAGGTGAGTAACTGGGCTATTGAACTTTAATGGAAAGGTTCTGGCAATACTGTCCAAAGTCTTCTATGGGAAATTATGATTAAAATTAAAGAAAAAAGTCTTTTCTTCTTTAATTCTCATCATAATTGGGAAGGCAAGGCAGGAGTAGGAATAATTTACATGACCACTTAAACATAAAATAATTAGCAAAGCAATAAAAGTACATCTATATGTAGTTAGTAAGTGTAGGGGGATTTTTTAAAAGGAAAAAAATAACTAATCAAAGAATCCTTTCTAGACCAATAAAGACATGCTGAGCTTAAAAGGACAGATGAAATTTGAAAGGCATAGTGAAAGTGAAGGGTATTCCCAACCATTTAAATAATTTTCATTTCAGATTTAGATTTAGACTATACAAGAAAGCTAAATTCACTTTAAGTTTTTGAGTATAGGACGATGGTCATGCATTTTGAACAACAAAAACGATAAACCTACCCTATGCATTTGGAATAGACTTAGTGTCTTAGAACCCAAAGGTACTTGTTTAGCAGAGACCTAGGTCTTACAAAGCAAATCTCTAGTCTGTTATCATGTATCTAAACTAAAATGGAGCTGAAAGAACTCTGCAGGTGTAAGTTCGAAGAACAAGATTAGACAATCACTCTGAGCAATGGTTTAAAGTCACAGGTGTGAGGGCAAGTGATGTCATTACGCCACGTCATATCATTTCTGTTCTAATAAATATTATAAATTACATAGGATAACTAAAATAATTTCTATTAACAGGCACATTATTTTTTAAATGCATGTGTTCTCTGAGGGTCACTAGTGTATGGGAAAGGGATGGAAATTAAGAAGGAAATCTGTAGTTATCATTCAGAGCTTACTGTAAATGTGTTCAACTTCCATCTTACTCAAAATAATTGAGGGAAAGTTGTTTCTTTACATAGAAAAAGTAGCTAATTTTACAAATTTTTACAAAGAGGTGTGTCAAAACAAATATATACTATGAAATCATTATTATAGTACAACTAAAATTTGCCAATCAGAAGCACATTTGGGGGTTTTAAGACAGCATTATAATGAGCTGTAGGTCATAGGAAAGGGGATAAGAAATGAAAATGGATGAGTAGAAAACAGTAGGTCTAAGACACTCTTTCAAAAAGTTGGACCCTTGAGGTCTAACATTTATAATTGTCTTTGTGAGCACAAGTGCATAATATTGTATGAACTTTCTTTTCCTCCTTTAAAGGTCCTTCTTGATGATAGTACCATTAACATTGCAACCATTTCCTCATCACGTTATGTTGGTCCACTAAAACCCCGAGTGGACGAATGGCAGAAACAACTTGCTTTATTCAATCAAACTCTGGTGAGTGAAGATTATTCCAGTTTTTGGACTCAGAATTAAAGAATCACAGGACCTTAGAAATAATTTATTCAGGGGGTATGGTGTCACCAGCAGGCCAATTTGTACCTGTGAGGTGAGTGCATCAGCAGCCTGATGGCAACGTCAGACTTCCAGATACCCCAAAATTGCTGCTGTGCCTTTGGACAGACCCCAAAAACTTGGGGCAAAGTTTACCAAGAAAGTAAATGGCCAAAAGTTAGGCATGTGGGAAACACACCCACAAACCACCTCTGGCTCAGCTATATAATTGGAGGCATGGTCTCTCTGGTTCCTGATCGAACTGCTTAATGGCCATGATCCCTGAGTCTCAGAAACAAATCTCGGAACCCAAAGGCTTTTGGCAGAAATGCGTCCTGTTCCTGCAGTATGTTACTGGTGTTCGGCCACTCCAGGTGGAAATAGGTTTCGTGCCTTGGCCTGTTTCCCCTGGCGGCCTGGTGACCACCATCCTCCAGAGGCCACTGGACAGTCAGGTCTGGGCCTGCAGTGACAAGATACACGGGGCCTCACCACATGGGGGTGGAGCCGACTCTTTCTCCCCAACAAGACCCCGAGTCGCCGCCTACAAATGGCCTCTCTGGCTCCTGATCAAGCTGATTAATAGCCATGATCCCAGAGACTCAGAAACAAATCTCAGAACCCAGCAGCTTTTGGCAGAAATGCATCTGGACTGCATACAAGGTGGCCGCCGGCTCAGAGCTTATTAGAAAGCCAGGTATGAGCCGTCAGTGATGGGGCAACTGCAGTCTCATGGGAAGGGGGCAGTACAGCTCATCCTTCACACCCTCTCGAGGTCACAAGTTGCCCCCCACAAGCGGCTCTCTGGCACGGCCATGGCTCCAGCAGCAAAAGGACTTAGTCCAGATCCCGGAAGCTTGTGGCAGAAAAGTGAATGGACCATGTGTTAAACTATGGTGCCATGCCTCCCCGGGAGGGAAAGGGAGTTGCTCCCTTCCACCTTTTCCCCCTTTAGCAGCAAGGTGGCCGCTGCCTCAGAGTTTATAGGAAAGCCAGGTACGAGCTGGTGGTGATGGGGCAACTGCAGTCTCATGGGAAGGGGGGCAGTACTGGCTCATCCTTCACACCCTACTGAGGTCACGAGTTACACCCCATGAGTGGCTCTCTGGCACAGCCATAACACCAGACACACAGAAACCAATCTCATAATTATAAGACTCTTTTCAGAAATCCAAAATCGTGGCCACGTGACATTATATGATTCTCATAACCAGCTATAGAAAACAAAATATTTCACAATGCCTTTCCAGCAATTCTGATTGTGTGGGGAATTCTAAACAATAATGGTGCATCTTTTGTCGAAATATTGAATGTAATCAATGTAGAGAAGAGTTAAGTAGAAATAATCTGCCTCACAGGCATTTGGAGAAGTGGAGGGGGCGTATACTAGGGTTCTTGGTGGTGAAAAATGAGTACTGGTGAAGGGAAAGGTGTTTGATCATTGTATGACCGAGACTTAAACCTGAAAGCTTAGTAACTTTTCCCACAGTGATTCAATACATAAATATAAAAATTAAAAAATTAAAAAATTAAGGTGGAGTTCATGTCCAATTCAATCAGCTAATCAGTGGCTGAATAAATAGCAGTACTCCTACAAAAAAAAAGAAAGAATTTATTCAACCACTTAAATATCATAATTTAGATGTAAGGTTTAATTGTTAATATGCCCCAAATGTAAGAAAAATATGAATATGTTAAGCTTTCTGACACATGACAATATAATTTAAAATTATTATCATCACCTTTGTATTATTATTTCTGAGAAACAAAATACCTCAGAAAGAAGCACAAAATGTGTAGTTTATTATTCCACTGTTTCTGTGACTTGGGACTTCAGGCATGGCTTTAACTTAATTTCCATTAGTTGTGCAATGGTAGTAAAGAAGTGGATACTACTGATCTCCAAGTTCAACTAAGAAAGGATCCACTTCTAAGCTCACTTAGGAATGTTGACAGAAGCAGTTCCCTTTGTGAGCAAGGCCTTCAATTTCTAGCTGGCTCTCGGCTGAAGGTCATCCTCACTGACTCTGTTCTGCCCACAGTCCTTGCGGGCTTACCAGCATGAAGCCTTGTTTCATGAAGGACCTGTGAGACACTCCCTAAAAGGAAAAAGTTTTGTGAGTCTCCCTGGAATTATTTTCAAGGTAGCTGTATGTTTTCGGTTTGGGGTTTGAATTTTCATGTGTCTATTTTCTCCCAGGAAGAGTGGCTTACTTGCCAGAGAAACTGGCTCTATCTAGAAAGCATTTTCAATGCACCAGATATTCAGAGACAATTACCTGCCGAGGCCAAGATGTTCCTTCAAGTGGATAAATCATGGAAAGAAATCATGAGAAAGGTGAATCGGTTGCCGAATGCCCTCCGAGCAGCTACGCAACCAGGTATGAAGCAGAGGTTTCAAGACCAAAAACTTTGCAACTGTAAAATTTTTCAGCACTTACAAGATTAGAATATCACATCATACATCCAGACCCTTGTTTGGAGTCTGTATTGACAACCAGGAAAATTTGTAGCACATTTGACATTCTTGCTAAGCAACGTGAAGTAAACACCATCTTGTTGTTTGTACTTATCATTATCTCTCAGCTGGTTCATAGCTTTGGCACTTTTGAGAATCTGATGCATTTTTTTCTCTTTCACTAATTTGGGGTGCTTCCAAAGAGTGTATCAATGTACTCACAATTTTAACCCTATAATATGTTTACATTCTGTTTTGAAGCCACACCCAGCAGTGTTCAGGGCTTACTCCTGTTTCTGTGCTCAGGGATCACTCCTGGCGGGGCTCAGAGGACCATATGCAATGTTGGGGATTGAACCCAGGTTGGCTGCATGCAAGGCAGCCTTGCTCCCTCTACCATCTCTCCTTTCATCTTTTCTAAAGATTCATATTGCATTGAAGAGATAGAGATTAGAAATAGTACACAGCTTCCTTATCTAGTTATTTGTTAATGGGCATTTAGGTTGATTTCATGTTTTGGCTGTTGTGAATAATAGGAATGAAATCCTTTCAGATTAGTGTTTTCATATTTTTTTAATATAAGGCACTTGCTTTGCATGTTGCCAACCCAGGCTGAATCCCCAGTGCTACATGTGGTCCTCCAAGCCCCACCAGGAGTGATCCCTGACAGAGACAGGAGTAAGCCCTGAGCACCACCAGGTGTGGCCCCCCAAAAAATCCCAAAAACATATACTTTGAATAAATACCTATAAGTAGTATTGAGGGATCATATCTAATTTCTTTTTTTTAAAAGGACTCTCTATGTCCTTTTGCATAGAGGCTGCCCCAATTTGTGTTCAAAAATTGCATTTTTTAAGATACTATGATATACAATATTGATATAAATCTAATGTTAACATTATTAATATGACATTATTAATATGGATGTTAATCATAACATTAATATTAATCTTTTAGTCATACAAATTACTCCACCACACCCACCAGCCAGGATCCCTCTTCCTCAGTTCCTAGGTCTCTTCTCACACTCTCCTCTGTTTAGCAGATTCAGTTCTGTTGGAAGAGTCTTGGGGTTTAGAATCACTGAACACTGTCTATTCCCTCACTTTGTTTCTTTATACTCCATCACTAGATTTTTGTCTTTCTCCTTCTGACTCATTTCATTTAAGATGACACCCTATAGATCATCGGGTAGGATAATCCTTACCTGTTCCTCTGTTCAGAGGGAAGATAGAACATGACTGGAGTTCTCATGATTCGTGATTAAGGTTCACCACAACCTAATTGCTCCTATCTAATTCTTAATTTAAAACAAAACAAAAAAGAAATCTTGTAGTTCCATCTAAGTAGTAGTGAAATGAGACTTCATCTTTTCTTACAACTGAGTAGTATTCTATTATATGTTTATATACACCATTTTTTTTACCCCCTCATCTGTGGTTTTACACTTGAATTGTTTCCAGATGTTAGCTATTGTACATAGCACTGCACTGAACATAATTGTGCAAATATCTTTTGGGATGAATGTTTCTGTATTTGGGAATAGAAGCCAAGCCAAGGAGTGAGATCACCAAATCATATGGGAACACTATGTTTAATTTTTTAAGGAATGTCTATACTGTTTTCCATAGAGAGTGAACCAGATAACAGTCCCACTACTTGTGAAAAAGGATTTCTTTTTCACCACATTCCTGACGGCACTGGTCATTTCCAGACTATTTTGGTATTTTCTGTTCTCAATGGCATGAAGTGACATTTCATTGTCACTGTTATTTGCGTTTCCCTGAAATGAATGATGCTAAATAATTTTTTAAAATTTATTTTATTTTGCTTTTTTTTGGGTCACACCCGGCGATGCTCACGGGTTACTCGTTACTCCTGGCTCATGCACTCAGGAATTACTCCTGGCGGTGCTCGGGGGACCATATGGGATGCTGGGAATCGAACCTGGGTCGGCCATGTTGGCTGCGTGCAAGGCAAATGCCCGACCCGCTGTGCTATCGCACCAGCCCCGATGCTAAATAATTTTTCATATGCCTTTTGACTATCTGTATATTTTCCTCGAGGAAACATCTCCTTTCCATTTTTATGTGATTTGGGGAGAGTCATTGTTGTTGAATTTTGTGAGTCAGACTGCATGATTTTGTCCTTTCTTAAACTACATAGTATTCTGGTGTGTATATATAACACAACTTCCACATCCTTTCATGCATAGTTGGACCTCTCTATTGTTTCTGTATCTTAGCTGTTGTATTAAGCACTGCAATGATCATAGGTGTGCATATGTCCTTTTGAATTAGTCCTTTTGACATTTCTTATAAAGCAGTTTTGGGAGTGATAAAATTATATTAGTTTTTCTTTATCTGAAGAAGTCTTTATCTCCATCATGTGGAATAATATGATTTAGCAGGATGAAGTATCTTGGCTGAGAACTTTCTCTTTTGGCATTGACAGTATGCCATTAAACTCTTTTATAACACATAGGTTTTTTTCTGGAAATCCAATGAAATCATGATAGAAGTGTATTTGTATGTTACTTTTTATCTTTTTCCTATTAATCTTAAATATTTTTTATAATTATAAAATAAAGCTGAAGATTTGAAAGTGCTATATCTGTTTTACTGTCACTTAAATATTTTATCCAATATTTGTTCACAATCAATTTTACCTGTTTTTCAATTTACAGGACTTCTGGAGACTTTTCAAAATAACAACGCATTACTTGACCAAATCCAAAAGTGTCTAGAGGCACATTTAGAATCAAAAAGAGTCATCTTTCCAAGGTAAGTTTATAAAAACAACCTATGGTATTTTTAAGTAGTTAACATTATGCATTATTTTAATAGGCTGTGCTTAAAATCAAACCATAATTTTAAAACAAGAGAAAACCAAGGAAACCACCACTTCTTGGATCTATCCCAAGAACACAATCACGATCACGATCACGATCATCCTGTTGTTCGTCGATTGCCTCAAGCAGGCACTAGTAACATCTCCTTTGCCCTAGCCCTGAGATTTTAAAAAGTGCCATATTCAAGGTTCTTTCAGGGTTAGGAGAATGAGAGTCATCATTGTTACTGGTATTTGGCATATTGGGTACACCATGGGGAGTTTGCCAGACTCTGCCATGTGGGCAGGTTACATTCGGTAGCCTGCCAGGTTGTCCAAAGTAAGAGTGAGATAATAAGATGTCACGTGGCCACATTTGCGGCTGCACACTTCCAGGAGGTGGGTTTTATAGTCTCTGGGTCTTGGCTGTTGATGGGATTACACGGCACGGGGTGGGGGTGGGGGCGTTGGTGGGTGTGATCCCTGCCTACTGGAAGATGGAGGATCTGGGTGGAGGATGCTCAGCCCCGATCCAAGCAGGTTTGGAGATCTCAGCCCCAGGACCCATATGCTTTAGTCCTCTGCCGGTACCGGCAGCTGAAGACCTCCAGAACCAGCCACAACCATGCTGAGACCACTCTGCACACACATGAAGGTACCGGCAGAGGAACAAAACCATGCAGGTCCCGGGGCTGAGATCTCCAAGCCTGCTTGGATCAGGGCTGAGCATCCTCCACCCAGATCCTCCATCTTCCAGTAGGCAAGGGTCACACCCACCAACGTGCCCCTCGCCCCCCAGTGCCGTGTAATCCCATCAATGGCCAAGACCCAGAGACTATAAAACTGAGCTCCCGGAAGAGAACAACTCCAGGAAGAGAACAGCGCAGAGTCTCCTGCCCCCATGCCTGGCTGTCCTCGCTGGGGTCCCTTGGAGGAGGGAGGGTTGAGTTTCCCTCCCCACCCTGAGCAGAGTTCTGGCAGCTGAAGACCTCTAGACCCAGCCACAACCATGCTGAGACCACTCTCCCAAGAATACAAAAATAGTAATTTCAAAAGATATGTGAACACCTATGTTTATTTGTAGCATTAAATGCAATGGCCAGGAAATGGAAACAGTGCAAATATCCAATGACAGATGGAATAAGAAATTATGCTAATATATCAGAATATTATGCAACTATAAGATGGATGAAATCTTACAATTTGCTGCAACTTGAATGGAACTAGAGGGCATAATGTTGACTAAAATTCATTCCAAGGGAGAATAACAAGTACCCAATAATCTGGAGGGCCTATTATTTTATAGTTTTCTTTTTGTGGTGTCTCTGCCTTTGACTCCACTTCAGAAACTGAATAAATTCTCATCTATTCACTTTTTTGAAGAAGGATGAGAAAAGGATAGGTAGTAGGCCATCTATGAAGGTTTTATAGAACTACTACTAGTAAAACCATTTGACCTGATCTTTTGTTTGGGGAAAACTTATTACATATTCATAGAATCCATCATGTATATATTCACAGAACCAAAAAAGTTTCTGCAGTTACCCATGCACTTATTCAACAAATTATATTTTTTGGTTTGTTTGGGGTTTTTGTTTGTTTGAGGGTGACACCCAGTGATGCTCAGGAATGGTTACTCCTGATTATACACTCAGGGGTTACTCCTGGCTCATGCACTCAGGAATCACTCCTGGCTGTACACAGGGGACCATATAGGACATCAGGGATCAAACCTGGATCAGCTGCATGCAAGGCAGAAGCCTTACCCACCAAACTCTCTCTAGAGGCCACAACAAATTATACTTTTAATATCAGTTATATGTGAAGTTCTGGGATATATTCTAGGGCAGGGGGAAATATAAGGTCTGTTCACTTTAGGACCTCAGAATCAAGTAATACAGACAAGTAAACAAATTAGTATACCAGAACTTCTTTTTTTCATTTTTATGACCACTATCTTTTATGTACCAGGTACTAATTCTAGGTGTTTTGATGCATCTGCACTTATCTTGACAACAATAATACTTAGAGACATGTAGCCTTCCTCAAAATCCAGCACTAGTAGATTGGCACTCCAAGAAACCAGCAGATGGGGAGGCAGATGCTGTTAAGAATTTTCTTTCCTATCTGTAAAAGACTTTGCTTTGATTTCAAATGTACTTTAAGTATTTTCTTTAATCCAGATTTTATTTCTTATCAAATGATGAACTCCTTGAGATTTTGGCCCAGACACGAAATCCTCAAGCTGTACAGCCACACTTAAGGAAATGCTTCGACTCCATTTCAAAGCTTGAATTTGCTGTCATGATTTCTACTGAAGGGAGAATTCCAGGACTTGAAGGAGAACCAGAGAAGGTTTTTACAAATGATATTTTAGCAATGCTGTCACCGGAAGGAGAAAGGGTGAGGTGCCTTTTGTTGACAGTGTTTTATAGGGAAGTTCTGTTACTCTTCTAGTATTCAGACTAAAGGTTCATCATCACTATTAAGGATTCAGTAAATGCTTCTCTATACAGATTCTCCTCAGGTTCAGCAGTTTCAAAGGCACCCCAAAGGCACCCTAAGATTCTTGCTCTCGAAGAGCTCAATATGGGGGCTTAAGCAATAGCATAGCGGGTAGGACATTTGCTTTGCATGCGGCCGACTCAAGTTCGATTCCCAGCATCTCATATGTTCCCCACCCCCCCCCCCCCCCGCCCCAGCACCGCCAGGAGTGATTCCTGAGTGCAGAGCCAGGAGTAACCCTTGAGATTTGCCGGGTGTGACCCAAAAAGCAATAAATAAATAAATAAATAAATAAATAAATAAATAAGGTCAATATCTAGTGGGCATATGGTCAAGAGAATTATTGAAGAGCAGCACAATAAATGTAATGAGAAACTTGTGCTCTGTCTTTCAAACAACACAGAGAGAATTTAAGTCTTATCTTTCTTAACATTTCACAGTTGGAACTAAAGTGGGCTGGTTGAGATTATGAATTCTGAACTCCAGGACATTTAACAGTGCCTGGCATATGGTGAACACCAACCAAGTAAACACATTGTCCCTAAAAACTGTGGGAATTAAGTAACTTCATATAGGAGAATTACACGGGGGGGGGGGAGAGAGAGAGAGAGAGAGAGAGAGAGAGGAAAGAGAAAAAATAAGGAAAATGGACAGGAAACATGGTATAAAGAATATTCTGGAAGTGGGGAGGGAGATGTCAAGGGTCTTAGTCCAATTGTTGCACACAGTGGTCTATATGGGAATGGCAAGAGCTCATAAACATTTCTCTAGTCCCAAAGAAAAATTTGCTCACTAGTAGAGAAGAGAAATGGGGAGGACCAAGACTTACATTCAAGGAAAGCCTGGAATGTAAAGGGAGGTTAGAAGAACAGGCTCAGGAAAGCAAGGCAAAATGGATAGTCAGGTCACTGAACATCTAAGAAAAAAGTATGAAAGCCTAAAAATGTTGTCCCTGACAATTGAAGATATTGGCAATCTTAGAACAAATGTAGGGGCTGGAGCGATAGCACAGCGGGTAGGGTGTTTGCCTTGCATACGGTCGACCTGGGTTCGATTCCCACTATCCCATATGGTCCCCAGAGCACTGCCAGGAGTGATTCCTGAGTGCAAAGTCAGGAGTGACCTCTGAGCATTGCTGGGTGTGACCCAAAAAGAAAAAAGAAGAAAAAACAGATGCAGAAGGGTGATTGGTGCCAAAAATAAGAGAGTGGCTAGTAAGATAAGAAAATTAATTCATGTAGTATGTGTAGATGCCTCTTTCAGGGAATTGGCAGCACAGGTAAGAGAGATGTATAGTTGGACTATCAGCTATCAGTAGAAAGTTGACCATTTTGGTAGGCTTCAGTACGGAGTACAAGTCTAAGGCTACAAGTCCCACAGAAGCCATGTTATCGCTGCTCTCATGATCTTCTAGGTTAGCTTGGGGAAAGGCCTGAAAGCCAGGGGCAACGTGGAGGAGTGGCTCGGTAAAGTGGAGGAAGCTATGTTCACGTCTCTGCGCCGCCTGAGCAAGGCTGCCATCGCCGACTACCAGGGGAAACCGAGGACAGAGTGGGTGGTTGCTGGCCACCCCTCTCAGGTGACTTACACTCTCTAATTCTTATCCTGGAGCCCTCTCTTTTTTGGTTATTGTGTCTCATACTTAAAGAAGATATTTCCACGCAGGTGGTCCTGACTGTTTCCCAAATCATGTGGTGCCGCGATTTGACTGAGTGCTTGGAAATAGAAGATGCTAATCATCTAGAAACCCTGGAACATTTTGAAAAAATAAACTTTGAGGTTGGTTATTTAACAAGGCAACAACACATTGTTGTGAAAAAATGGTATTTGTGATGTTTATTGGTCTGATTGCAAATTCACTGTATTCCAGTGTTTGATGCTCTGATATGACTTATCAAGCTTTGGGGTAAAAGTTTAGCTCTCACTAAAAGTGCTGATGTATACAAGTTTTCTTAAGGATGCTGCCAGGCATTTTTACATTATTTATGTGAATCCTTATAAAATAGAAAGAAAAACATTCAAGATGAAAATCTTAGTGTTATAATGATTTGTAACATTTAAAAAGAAATGATAGTAACTGGGATCTGGATATATCTCAGAAGTTTATTCAATCCAGAAGAAATTTTTTCCCCGCCATTTCTGGTTTTAGGTTCTTTGGTTATTTTAAGGTATCTCAGTCAGGTATCAGTAAAACAACAGGTTTTCATCTTAATGCTACTCTATGAAAAATTTTAACCTACAGTTGCAAAATTCCATCTTATTGCTATATCTAATCCTTAACTCAGAGTTCAATTCTACATCCAAACAACATTGTATTTTTAAAGAATTGCCCTCAATTGCCCTCAAAACAGGAAATAGAGCAGAAACCGTTTTTGAAATAAGGAGAAAAGAAAAACCTCTCATGAAGTTCCTCAATATAATTTCATCTCTAAAATTTACACAGTGGAGTACTATGTAGCTGTTAGAAAAGATGAAGTCATGAAATTTACATACAAGTGGTACTACATGGAAAGTATCATGTTAAGCTAAATGAGTCAGAAAGAGAGGAATAGACATAGAAAGATTGCATTCATCTGGGGAACATAAAGTAACAAAATAGAAGACTAACACCCAAGAATGGCCGAGATTAGTAGCAGGAATTTTGCTCCATGGCTTGGAGGCCAGCCACACATGCTAGGGGAAAAGGGAGCTCAGATAGAGAAGAGAGCACCAAATAAAGGGTGATGGGAGGATCCTCCCAGGATGGGAGGAGCATGCTGAAAGTAGACTATAGACCAAACATGATTGCCACTCAATGCCTCTTTTGCAAACCACAATGTCTAAAAGGAGAGAGAGAACAGAGGGGAATGCCCTGCCACAGAGGCAGGGTGGGATGGGGGGATGGGGGGTGGGAGGGATACTGGGATTCTTGGTGGTAGGAAATGGGCACTGGTGGAGGGATGGGTATTTGATCATTGTATAATTGAAACCCAAGCACAAAACTTTGTAAGTCTACAACTGTACCTCATGGTGTCTCACTAATAAAAATTTTTTAAAACATTACTAGTGACAGGGGTGGGGGTGGGGACTCAGTAAAGAATGTCCTGTTTGCTTCAAGGTCACTAGTACATGACCAGGATCAAAGTGAAAATTCAACGCAGGGACTTGCTCTTCAAGTCCGTGCTCTCCCTTGAACCATTATCTCACTTGCTTATCTCGATGTCTCTTTGCTTGCTTCTTTCCACTCTGGAAAAGCCTGTGTTTACTCTCAAACGTGTACTTCTCCCTTCCCCTGCCCCCCACATCTTTCTAAATAAATCTGAAAAATACGTATCTTGCTTCACAAGGAAGGAAGGAAGGAAGGAAGGAAGGAAGGAAGGAAGGAAGGAAGGAAGGGAGGGAGGGAGGGAGGGAGGGAGGGAGGGAGGGAAGGAAGGAAGGGGAAAGGGAGGGAGGACGGAAGGAAGGAAGGGAGGGAGGGAGGGAGGGAGGAGGGTGGGAGGGAGGGAGGGAGGGAGGGAGGGAGGAAGGAAGGAAGGAAGGAAGGAAGGAAGGAAGGAAGGAAGGAAGAAAGGAGAGAAGGAGGGAGGGAGGGAGGGAGGGAGGGAGGGAGGGAGAAAGGAGGGAGGGAGGGAGAAAAGGGAGGGAACGAAGGAAGGAAGTGGGAAGGAGGGAAGGAGGGAAGGAGGGAGGAAGGGAGGGAGAGAGGGAAGGAGGAAGGGAGGGAGGGAGGGAGGAAAAATAAAATTCAACGCAGCAATTCAGAGACAATACTCTTCTCAGAAAAATATTTAGCTGTTCAAGCGAAATTCAAAAGTTCAGTCTAAAACAAGAAAAAATTCTTTTCACGAATTATTAACTTGGTTTAAATGTTTAGCTTTTCTAATTCTCTAAGGAAAAACTACCCCAGAAAATGAAGTGCTGACTTAATTGCATTTAATTTTTTGTTTGTTTTTGGGCGGTCACACCCAGCTGTGCTCAAGAGTTACTTTTGGCTTTCCAGGGATCACTCCTGGCAGAGCTCAGGGAACCATAGATGGTTCAGGCGATCAAACCTGTATTGGCCACATGCAGACAAGTGCCTCTCCTGCTCTCCTATCTCTCTTATGTTTAATTTTTAAGAACCATCTTCTGGAGACTTCAGCACTTGGTAGCCCCCAGGCAGATGTCTCCTCAAGTCTCCTTTTCCCCCATGTCATACTTACATGGCTGCCAACAAGTCGCCTTCTCTGACCATGTTTCCTCTCATGTAAATGGGGTCAAGATAGTATGTACTAGGGCCGGAGCAACAGCACAGCAGAAAGGACATATGCCTAGCACATAACTGACTCAGTTTCAATCCCTAGCATCCAATATGGCCCTCTGATCCCCACCAGGAGTGAGCCCTGAGCACCTCTAGGTGTAGCCCAAAAGCCAAGAGCCATATATATAGTGTATATATAATATATAATACACACATTATATACATATACATATATATGTATATATATGTGTATTATATATTATATATACATGTACATATACATATATATGTATATATATGTGTATTATATATTATATATACATGTACATATATAGTATATACTTTATAGAAATCTTGTAGGAATTAGTTAGTTCAATTTGTGTCCCATGGTTCATAGAATTATATATGTTCTAAAATACTTGGATCATTTGGGCAAATGCCTACTCCAAATTTGATAGTAAAAAGATACACACACACACACACACACACACACACAAGCATATTTGGGGAAATAAATGTCTTTTTTTTTATTTGTAGAGATTAAATGCCCTTGCTGGATTAGTTCGAGGCAGTCTTCCTAGATTACATAGAAACATCATAACTGCTTTAATTACTATTGATGTACATGCAAGAGACATAGTCACTGAACTTATTCATGACAAGGTAACTGTTTCATTTAAGTCAAATTATTATTTCTTTCTTAAGTTTGTTCTTTAGATGGTGGTGGGATTGATGTTGGAATGTTTAATGCCTGTAACAAATGCATCATGAACAACTTGTAAATAATGGTGTTTAAATACAGTGGGGAAAAATTGTTCATCAAATATATCAATTTTATTACATATAGGTAGAAGAAGTCGACTCCTTTGGCTGGCAGAGACAACTACGCTATTATTGGGATATAGACCTAGATAATTGTGTGGCTAGAATGGCACTCTCTCAGTATACATATGGTTATGAATATTTGGGTGCATGCCCAAGATTAGTTATTACTCCTCTCACAGTAAGTTACTCATCACTTCAATTAATGTCAACACAAGACTCTTTCTTTTTACTTTTACTTAAAATAGTCTTGGAAAGTTTTATCTAACATTAACTCTTTTTTTTTTCTAACATTAACTCTTGAAAGGATTGTGATCATTTGTGAAGAAGAGATTCACATTCTTTAATCATGTGCCTGGATATTTGTGTGTATTCAATTTCTAGAATATCTTTCATAGAAAACAGTTACCCCTTCCTCTGACTATGGAAAGGAAAGAACTAAGGCATCTGTAGCTAATGTCAGTTCTCTTTGTAATGACTGAATTCCTTTAGGACCGCTGCTACCTTTGTCTCATGGGAGCTTTGCAGCTTGACCTGGGAGGCGCACCAGCTGGTCCTGCAGGCACAGGGAAAACCGAGACAACCAAAGACCTGGCAAAAGCTCTTGCTATCCAGTGTGTGGTCTTCAATTGCTCTGATGGTTTGGACTACAAGGTACAACCCTAGCTTCTGAACACTAATGTCAATAAGAGTGTTGTGTGGCTTTCTTTACTTACACCATGATGCTAAAAAAAAAGAGAGAATGGGTCGAGGCCGGTTAAAATGAAGAAAAGGCAACACAAAGGTAGTCTGAGTGATCCAGGTAAGGACCAAGACCAGGGGACCAGGGGAGGATGTATCAAATGGCGATAAAATTAAAAATCTGGGCACCGGGATGATAGTACAGTAGATAAGGTGCTTGCTTTGCATGTAGCCAACCTCGATTTGATCCCCAGCACCACTTATGGTCCCCCAAACCCCTCCAAGAGTGATCCTTGAGCAGAGAGCCAGGAGTAAACCCTAATCTCTGATGGATTTGGGTTCTCAAAATTTTTTTTTATCTTATTATGTCTGTAAGTTTAAAACAAAAATATTTTTTACTTACATTATAAAAAAATTTTAAATAGAATAGCAGCAAAATTTAGAAACTAAGACTACATTTATAATAAGAAATGAGCAATTCAAAGTTGTGTATTGAAGATGAAATATATAGCAGAGAAATCATGGTAAGACTTTTCACTACAGTGGTTACAAGGCGTTTGGTCACTGGACCCTTTATACCTTATAGGGACTGCCAAAAATATCTTGTTCCTATATGTAAGATGTATTTGTTGACATTTGCCATGTTTGAAATTATAATTGTTACATTTATCTATTTATGTTTTGTTTGATTTGGGGCCACCCCCAGTAGTGGTCAGGGCTTACTCTTGACACTGCATTCAAGAATCACTCCTGGCAGACCGAGGGACCAAACCCGGGTCAGCCACATGCCAGGCAAATGCCTACCTGCTGTACTATCTTGCTGGCCCCCAAACTGTTAAATTTTAAATCTTCTTTGAAATACCACTAAAAAATTTCTTACATATTAACACAAAGAGATTTTTATGAAGAAAATAACTACTTTCCTGAACAAAAATATTTAGAAAGAATAATAGCATTGACTAATTTTAAAACTCTCTAATGTTTATTATACTAGAAGCCAGCCAGATGTTAAATGTGTACTTTCGTTTCCAGTTAGCATGTTATCTTACTTGAAGTACCAGAAAAGAAATATAGTCTTAAATAAATATAAACTCTAAAGTCAGGGCACTATATTTCAAGACTTTTTATAGATAATTTTCAATGTTCTTCCTTAAAGTTATGTTAAAACTTCACAAGAAGCAGTTTCACAAGATATAGAAACTGAAGCCATATGAAGAACTTTTTCTCCTGAGAGAATGGGAATAAATAAGGCAAATGACATTGTGATATTATAAAATCACTTTCAGAGTCAGAGATAGTACAACTGGGAGGGCACTGGCCTCACACACAGCACACCCGGGTTCATTCCTAGTACCCCATAGAGTCCCCCAAGCCCTACTATCAATGATCTTGGGAGTGCAGAATGAGGAGTAAGCCCTGGGCATAACCGGGTGTGGCCCCCAAATAAAGAAACAAACCAATCAAAAATCACTTTCACCTTGCAAGTCCACTGAAAGAAATTCTCACCTTGCAAGTATCCCCAGGGGACTGCTTGAGAGCTGCTGTTTTAGCATCAAATTTTAGCCCTAATTTGAAAACTGAGACGCCTTTAATACGTCTCGACCCTCACCTTTCGAATGTCAGGACCCACATGAGGCCATAAGTGTGAGGGCCACATAAAATAAATTTCCTTATAATGCTGATCCATAAATACTTGCTAGCTATGTTACATACCTATGACCTGCGGTTGTATACACATTGCTCAGGGAAAAGGGGCCACAAGTGGAAAAGTTTAAGAATCCGTGGCTTAGAGGATCTTCAGAAAAAGAGAAAGGCCACCCAGTCAAACACTCTGCAGGAGCACAAATTCTCATTAGGGGAAGAAGGTGCTCAGCTATCCCCACCTCAGTCAAGAAATAGCTACATGTGGGCGAATTCAAGCTGCACAGAAAGATCCAAAGTAAAATAAATAATGCCATCCTGAGAGAATAACGGCAAGTGAACAGTTTAGACTACACAAAAAAATTTTAAAAACAACACAAAGAGAAGTCAAGAGAAAATAGAACAATTTCGTGGATCAGACCCTGGCAGCTCAGGTTTTGATAAAGATGCTCAAACTTACTAGTAATGAGGAGGATGTGGTGAGATGCCATTTCTCTAGACAGATATTATTTCTTAGTTTTGTTTGTAAAGAAGCTTAGAAGCATTGGTAGTCCAGTGATAAGTGAGCACATTTAGTACCCAGTTCTGTTCTCAAATATTCCCTAATAAAAGTAACTGGAGCTGACACAAGGTTTAGGAAATGTATAAAATGATCCTGAAATATCTTGTTTTCACTCAATGCAAAACAATGTTCGAAATAACTATGATCTAATTAGTAAGAAGCAGAATCTTCCATTGGTCAAAAATGGGACAATGTGAGAGAATAATAATAATAGTTAAATAGATTAAAGACTTCATTTTACACAAAAATTCATTATGTCCATGGAAGACCCCTGGAACTCAAATTTATTATCCTGAAAGTGGATGGGGAAGGCGGAAAGTATTTTTTCACCTTTCCTTTAGTTTCTGGGTAATAATAGAATTAATGAGGATGATTTTGTTAGGGAAGAATTGCTGGGCTGGGGCGATAGCACAGTGGTACAGCATTTGCCTTGCACGCGGCCAACCCAGGTTCGATTTCCAGCATCCCATATGGTCTCCCGACCACCGCCAGGAGTAATTTCTGAGTGCATAGTCCGGAGCTACCCCTGGCTCCAAGCACCACCAGGTATGGGTAGTTTGCCACACACACACACACACGCACCCCGCCCCCACACTTCACCCCCGCCCCCACCAAAAAAAAAATGAAAAACAAAACTAAGGGTCTGAATTGATAGTACAGTGAGCACTTGCCTTTCACGCAGCCAAACCAGGTTCAATCCCTGCTGTACTATAAGGTCCCCCGAGCACCACCAGAAGTGATTACTGAGTAACCCCTGAGCATTGTGGGGTGTGGCCCCCAAAGCAAACACAAACAAAAAACGAAAGCCAAAAAAATCCAAGTGCAATGTTTAAAACCTGAGTCTTAATTGAAGCAAACCAACAAGGTCAATTTTAGGGCTATTGTGGAAAATTGAACATGTACTAATACCACAGGATGGTAAGGACTTATTTAGATGTCTTGCAACCTCAAAAAGTGGTAAAGTATTTTTAAAACAGTAAGATCTTGGTAATGTTTAAGCTGAGTGCTCTGTATCATCTTTCATCTCTTGTGCATGATTAAACTTTTTCAGAAAAACAGTTTGGACGATTCTCAAAAAATTAGAAATTGAGATCCCATTTGACCCAGCAATACCACTCCTGGGAATATATCCCAGACAGGCAAAAAAGTATAGTGAAGTCACATCTGCACTTGTTTGTTCATTGCAACACTGTTTACAATAGCCAGAATCTGGAAAAAAACCTGAGTGCCCAAGAACAGATGACTGGTTAAAGAAACTTTGGTACATCTACACAATGGAGTACTATGTAGCTGTTAGAAAAGATGAAGTCATGAAATTTACTTTCAAGTGGTACTACATGCAAAGTATCATGTTAAGCGAAATGAGTCAGAAAGAAAGGAATGGACATAGAAAGATTGCATTCACCTGGGGAACATAAAGTAACAAAATAGGAGACTAACACCCAAGAATAGCCGAGATAAGTACCAGGAGGTTTACTCCATGGCTTTGAGGCCAGCCGCGCATGCTGGGGGGAAAAGGGAGCTCAGAGAAGAGAGCACCAAATAAAGGGTGTTGGGAGGATCCTCCCAGGATGGGAGAAGCATGCTGAAAGCAGACTATAGACCGAACATGATTGCCACTCAATGCCTCTCTTGCAAACCACAGCATTCAATAGGAGAAAGAGAACAAAAGCGAATGCCCTGCCACAGAGGCAGGGTGGGATGGGGAGGTGGGGGGGGGGGGTGGGAAGGATACTGGAATAATTGGTGGTGGAGAATGGGCACTGGTGGAGGGATGGGTACTCAATCATTTATAATTGAAACCCAAGCACAAAAATTTCTAAGTCTACAACTGTACCTCCTGGTGTTTCACTAATAAAAAGTAAATAAATAAATAAATAAATAAATAAAATAGAATAAAATTTTCCAGAAAACAAAAAATTTTAGTATAAAGTTCCAAAATTTAAATGGTAGAAATAAATGACATAGATGTTATTGCTTGCTGGTGGGGTCCAGAGGTGCGAGATAGCCCTGCACTGCTGTCAGCTGTCAGTCATCCTTTGGAATATGGTTCTCCCTGCACCTTCATCTCAGACTCTCAGACTCCAGAACTATGCAACGATAAATTAATAAATGATGGTGTTTGAAGCCATCCAGATTGTGTTTTTTTCTAATAGCAGCCCTGGGATGCTAACATACAGACCAAACCTGCTTCATTGAGCCGCTCTCTAAAATTTCCTATAATAAACCTGCCTACTATTCTTTCTGGCTGGAGTGATAGCACAGCGGGTAGGGCATTTGCCTTGCATGTGGCTGACCAGGGTTCGATTGCTCCATTCCTCAGAGATCCTGGCAAGCTACCGAGAGTATCCTGCCTGCACAGCAGAGCCTGGCAAGCTACCCATGGCATATTCGATATGCCAAAAACAAAAACAAGTCTCACAATGGAGACAATACTGGTGCCCACTCGAGCAAATCGATGAACAACAGGACAATGCTACTGTCCTTTTGCTGATGGTTTGTGCAGTGAGTCCTGTTGGATAAAGAGGCGTTCCACTCTGTTTCTGAAACCAATGATAAGTCAATTTCAAAAAGTGAAATAAAAAAAGTGCTGAATTCTGTCAGAGCCCCGTACTTGCATAAAACTGTCGCTTAATTGTGGATATTCCCCTCTTTAAAAAAAATAATCTCAGAATTGAACTTTTTAAGGGGTTCTATCTACTCTGCAGTACAAAACTAACTAGTAGTGTTTAAATTTCAGATGATGGGACGCTTCTTCAGTGGTCTGGCACAATCGGGGGCCTGGTGCTGCTTTGATGAATTTAATCGCATTGATATTGAAGTTCTGTCAGTCATCGCCCAGCAGCTCATCACTATCAGGAATGCCAAAGCCGCCAAGGTACTATACCAGGCAGTTGTCCTGGGGGCGGGGGGGGGGGGGGCAGCATTTTTTAAGTTTGCAATGAATTTGCAATGTTAGGAAGGACAATACTAAATCTAGCCTGTCTATCCCATGTTTCCTGTGGAACTGGTGAGTCATACACACAGTAGGACTTAGAGAAATTCATTTCTCACTTAAGCAACACAGGGAAATAGCTATGAAACTGTGTTGGGAACTGGAACAGAGAGAGAGAGAGAGATGGGAAACTCAGTCCTTGCATGCAAGGAATCCTCTCTCTCTAGCTCTCGCTCTCTCTCCTCTCACTCTGTCTCTCTCTCTCCTCTCTCCCCTTCCTCTCCTCCCTCTCTCCTCTTTTTCTCCTCTCTCTCTCATATATCATATCCTCTCTTCTCCATCTTCTCTTCATCTTTTTTGTTTTGATGGTGGCTGATAAGTTTCCTAATGCTGCTTCTTATAGATTCCATTGTCTCTCATTGGCTCCAGGCTCAGCCTACAGCTAATGGGAAAAACCAGAGAGAAGTTCTGGGGAGAACAAGAGGAACCTGGTTCTCAAAATCTCACTGGGCTATAAAACCAAATAGATACTAAAGTGATCCCATTGCTTAAGATTTGTTTTAGTCCCCACTTGCAAGTTTGGGGTAAGGAATTGGTATTTGGAAGGTGATGGCAGGGAACCAGAGAACCCCGTCCCAACCATGGTATATATGTAGTTATGAGACAAAGGATAAAGTAATGTTCAGCCTGTACAAGATAAGATTATCTCCAGTTGCTAATAGTCCCTACCCTGCCTCTGGAATGCCCCTCATAGTAATTAATTAATTACTAATAATTAGTAAGTAGTAATTAATTACTGCTAATTTGATAACTAACTGCCACAGGTCTCCAGATTTCCTCAGGACCTTGGCATAAGGGGAATAGCAAAGGGGGACAATGAATACAGCTCTAGATTTAAGAACAGAGATCATTCTTTTTTTTTTAATTTAGATTTTTATTAGTGAAACACCATGAGGTACAGTTGTAGATTTACAATTTTTGGTGCTTGGGTTTCAGTTATACAATGATCAAATACCCATCCCTCCACCAGTGCCCATTCTCCACCACCACTGATACCAGTATCCCTCCCACCTCCTGTCCCCCCCATCCCACCCTGCATCTGTGGCAGGGCATTCCCCCTTGTTCTCTCTCTCCTTTTGGGTGCTGTGGTTTGCAAAAGAGGCATTGAGTGGAAATCATGTTTGGTCTATAGTCTACTCTCAGCACGCATCTCCCATGCCGGGAGGATCCTCCCAACACCCTTTATTTGGTCCTCCCTTCTCTATCTGAGCTGCCTTTTCCCCCAGCATGTGCAGCTGGCCTCCAAGCCATGGAGTAAACCTCCTGGTACTTAAAACCTGGTACTCGAACAGAGATTATTCTTATTGAAAGGTCCCTACTATGTTAAATATTTAGCATCATTGTTAAATATTTTATTTCACACCTGTGTAAAATAATTTTTAAAGCAGAAGTTGGATTTCAGTGAGCTGCTAAATTGTGCAACTCACACTGTACTTTCATCATACTTATATCACTATACCTATATGAAGTAAGACGATGGCATTTTCCCAAGGTACAGGGGTGGTAAATGTTCAGAGTTAAATTACTTCTGAGGTAAGAGATATGGAGACGTGTGCACATGCCTTAGCTGTGTAAGGCTTTGGGCTCAATCCCCAGAATCACAAAATAACATTCTGGGGACATCAGAGAACCAAGATACATACCTAATTCTCTATGACCCTAAAAGTCTGAGCTGCTTCAACTACATACTCCAACTCCAACATACTTCAGCTACATATGGCTTCAGCCACACATTACTGCCCTCCTCTTTTCTACATACTCCAGGGAAGAATGTGTTAAATGCAGGGAACTCCAGATATGGCAACATTCATGATGCAATATCCCTTTCCTGAGCAATTAGCTGAGATCAAAGCGTGGGTAATAAGGTAGACAGGCACAGAAAATGAACACAGACTGAAGCATTTCCAACTGGAGGACAACCACATGAGGTGAAAGGAAGGGAGGAGGTCATCTGGAGGTAACTGAGGCTCATACTCACTTTGGGCACTGACCATGTAGGTGGCTGACATAGAGCATATACCTGGGAATAAACAAAGAGACTAAAGCACAAAAGTTTGTATTTGAAGAATGCAAACAAGCACGTGTAGTAGCAGAACTGGTGTCTGGTTGTATTGTCCTTTAACTTCTCATGGCTCCGGAGCATCTCAGCTCCATCCTGGTCTGTCCCTCTCTGCCCCCATTACGTCTGTTAATGGTGAGCCAACTAGAAATCTAGAATTCCTTTTTATTCTTCCTGTTACTGTCAACTTCCCTCCATAAGCTATTTCCAAGTACTTTTCATTTTATCTGTTGGGTGTCTCCCTCTAGCAATAACTCCCTAATTCGGGCTCTTATCACTTCTAATGATTCCTTACTGGGCCCCTTATTTGTAATTAGTTCAACTTCTTCACTGTCATTTTTGATTCTGTCACTCTTACAACAATGCTTTTCCCCATTCAAGAAACATAATCTAAATTCCTTAACCTAGCATGCAAAATTCTGACCCATGAACTCTGGCCTGACTTACATGTTGCCTTTAGCGAAAGGAATAAGCGATCATTGTTTGAAGTACCATTTCTTCTTCCTGCTCCCTTGAACTCATACGGTTATCTACATGAAATCCTCCATCCTTCAGGTCTCAAACTCATTTTTCTAATGCTAGGGCATTGCTCCCAATAGGTTTCACACACTCCTCCACTGTTGAACAGTTAAGGTCATGCTTTCCAGATACTACTTCATATAGTAAAACAAGGAGCTTCCTGAGAGCTCAGGAAAAGTTTCTTTTGCCTTTTGGCCTCACTAACTCATCATCTCATCTGAATGGACTCTCAGCACATGTTTACTTTTCAGTGAAAGAAGGGATAGTTCCAACAATAGTAACAGTGGGTCCTCAACCATCCAAAGACTAAGATCAGTTAGAATTCCTTAGCAAATACAAAAAAAAGTAGTGGAAGAGAAAGCTTAATGGCCCTTACTGTGCCAGAGATCATTGCAGTCTTGCTGACTGCGGGACTGGGCCAGGAAATGGATAATTTGGGCAAGGCAGGACCAGGTAAGCAGAGTGGGAAATCCTGAGCCCAGTGGACAGAATCAGGAAAAATACTTCCTGATGTCCCACCCCAGGATTCACCTGTCATCTTTTAAAACATGACACAAGTTCTGCACTGAGGTCCCATGGGAAAGGATCACAGATGTCGGCAGAAGCGTTCATGTATACTTTCTCTCTCCTTTAAACAGCTCTCCAGGTTTATGTTTGAAGGGCGGGAAATAAAGTTGGTTATGACTTGTGCTGCGTTCATCACAATGAATCCTGGATATGCAGGCAGAACGGAATTACCGGATAATTTGAAATCCCTTTTTAGACCCTTTGCCATGATGGTTCCAAATTATGCCTTAATTGCAGAGGTGAGCCTCACAGTGCAACCCAAAATGTCAACTTGTTTCTTTTATTTACCATCTGATTCTATTGGGGTAGAAAGTACCTTCCTGGCTGCTGCCTTGAAAAGGCTAAACATTAATGTTTGCTAAATGTAGACATAACTTTTATCACTTAGATTGTTTTAGTATATCTGTGTCCATTTGTGTATGTGTTTGTAACTGTTATATCCCTAATGCTGAGTGGTATGTGAAATATAGTAGGCCCCTATAGAGGAATGAATCAATTATTTTAATTAGACAATATATTAGAGATTATCAGCTCATCTCTAGGAATTAAAATGTATGGATTTGTTATGAAAAAATATTACCACTCATCTATTTTTTTTCTAACGGGAGGACAGGACAGGACAGGACTAAATTCAAGGGATATTGAACATAAGCAATACTAATTGCAATGGAGGGTGAGGATTAGCCTGGATGTCTGCAGTTGAAAAGTAGTTAGTTATTACATTTGCCCTTTATATAGCTAATAATATATTTAATTTGGTTTAAGCCCAAGGAACTGTTTTTTTTTCTTTCATACTAGCTGAGAACCAGTGCTTTTAAATTTTGCATATACTTTTTGTTACTTTTGCTAAGGTCTACTTATAAGTAATAAACTGCATAAGTCACAAAGTATAACTTCGTAGGTTTGTACACAGGTGTTTGTGTGATCATTAATGTTCACATATAGGATAATTTCATGTCTCAAAAAAAATGTAGCATACTCAGTTCTGCATTTCACAGCAAGGTACAATACCCCTTTTAGAATGAAATTTCTCAGAAAGCAACACTTATTCCCATGAGTAATAAAGTTCTTCGATAGCACTGTAGCACTGTCCTCCCGTTGTTCATCGATTTGCTCAAGCGGGCACCAGTAATGTCTCCATTGTGAGACTTGTTACTGTGTTTGGCATATCGAATACACCACAGGGAGCCTGCCAGGCTCTACCAGGCTCTCCCATGCGGGCATGATACTCTTGGTAGTTTGCTGGGCTCTTCAAGAGGGACGGAAGAATTGAACCCGGGTTGGCTGCATGCAAGCCAAATGCCCTACCCCGCACAGCGGAAGTTCTATAATAATAGGACTATTTAAAAGATGTTTAGATTTTAATGTTTCATATTCTGTATATAAATCATACTTTAAAATATTCTATATGGAATAAAAAGGAGAATAAAGTAGGCCTACCTTTAGAAAAATAACTTTTATCAGTATAATGCTGATGCTGTTTGGGCAGGGACAATAAATGACTTGTTCATTGTCTAACACTGTAAGCAAGAAAAGCCTGGAAGAACTCATTCCAAATTTTGTTCACATTTCATGCTTCACCTATTTTTATATCACTCAAGTAACTATAGAAATTAAAAAGTCCAATCAGAACTATTCCTATTATCACAGAATAAATGGCCAGGGTCTGTTTTTTGTGAATATTTTTCCCAATTTTTATTAAGGCACCATGATTCACAATGCTGTTAATGATAGTTCCATGCATACAGTGTTCCAGCTTCCCTATCAGAGTGTCCACTTCACCCCCCAATAAATATTATTATTCCTCTGCGACATGCAGCACTGTGCTAATGGACAGTTGGTAGGACAATGAACAAAAGACATCAGTCAGAAATCTCTGCAGCATTCCAAATCTTGAGTTAGAAACCAGTTGCTGTGATTCCAGAAGATTATGACTTAGAGCAGAGGTTCCCAAGTTTATTTGGCCTACAAAAAAAAAAGACACTTGGCATACCCTTGGGAATGTCTTTGTAAGCAAACGACAAAAAGTTTCCCCCTCACAATTCATTGAAGTCCCCTCAGGATATTGCAGCATCTCCCAGGGGCAACGTTGCTGAGTTTAGGAAAGACTAGATTAGAGGAAGTTTTCAATGACCACTGTCCCCTGTCCACCTCCATTATTGTTATTGATATATTTGAAAAGGCCGTATAAACTTGTCAGAAGCAAAGTAGCTATATAGACTGCAAATCTTTGTCATCATAACCATGGAGCCAAAAGAAGCACCTAATATCACTCACCCTGACAGAGGGGAAATGCTCAATTTTTGCATTTGTACTGACTCATAACTCCATACAACCTCTGTAATATACATACTTCCAAGTAATGGACTGTTGGTTCTTGAGTGAGATATCACCTCAGCCATATCACTGTCTCTGGGAAGGAAGTAGAATCTGTTCTCCAGCATCCCCATTAATTACTCACCTACTACATTTTTGTGTCGCAAATTACTTTTTCACTTCACTTCATTCTTTATATTTCTTTGTTGAAGCAACGTAACAATGTTGAGAGATGTAATGCTTCAAGCTGTGACTTTATTGGTACCATGTCAATGTGTTATTTTCAATATTAGATCAAATCTCATACATAATACATTATGCTTTTCTCTCCTAGGTAATTCTATATTCTGAAGGATTTGAATCCAGTAAAATATTAGCAAGAAAAATGACTCAGATGTATAAGCTCTGCAGTGAACAGCTCTCTCAACAGGATCACTATGACTTTGGCATGAGAGCTGTCAAGTCTGTGCTGGTCATGGCCGGGTAAGAAGCCAAAATAGCCAAGAGTGGGGATCAAGTTCACTAAGTGAAAAACATACAGATGGTTCTTAAGTGACATATATGTGATAAGTGAATGTTAGCTGCTGCTGTTGCCCAAGCCACAATGTATGGGGTGTCTGTCTTCCTCTCAGGACAGTTCTTCACAAGCCCAACATGGTCACTGCCAAGCTGAGTCTTAAAAAAAATTTGCCCAAACTCCATTTCTTCTGAACTCATTCCATGTACTGGTTGTTAATATACAGAAGCCTTTACTAGTACAAGATAAGCTACTTAAACAATACATTGTGTATATACAGTGAAGTTATCAGTTATTAAGAGAAACTTCAGGGTTTTTTATTTCATTTTCAGTTAAGGTTTATGTTCTAGTTTTCTCCTCTGTCTTTACAGTATGGTTCTAGACTGGGGCTCTTTCTAGTTTCTAATAAGCAAGAGTCTTTTCTTTTTGTAATCCCCAGCTTCTAGCTTAGTTATATCTTAAAACTCCTACCTCTAGGATCCCCGACTTGTCCAGAATCTCTGAGGAAATTTCTTTTCTGATCTTTCAACTGACTGCCTCAGACTCTGACATCAGAGCCCCTTCTACCTGGATCCTGTGTCTCTTGCTTCACCCAACAGGCCACATCCTTTATTTTCAGTTATTGTCTTCATTTCCCAAATTCTCCTCATTACAGGATTGTCATTTAAGACTAGGGTTGCTAAGGAGTTCAGATACACCTACACTCAACAAACACTAGTGCAGCCCAGTGAGTGAGACAAACACCTGAACATTCATCTAGGGTATGATGTGGAGAAAACAATTAAGGGACTGTGACAAGATTCACTAGGGAGGGGCTGGAGTGATAGCACAGCAGGTAGGGCGTTTGCCTTGCACGAGGCCAACCTGGGTTTGATTCGCAGGTTGGTCCCATATGGTCCTCCAAGCACTGCCAGGAGTAATTCCTGAATGCAGATCCAGGAGTAATGCCTGAGCATCACCAGGTGTGACACAAAAAGAAAAAAAATAAGATTCACTAGGCAAACTTTCCAGAAGAGGGAATAAAATGGACTTGTTAATAAAAGAGCAAAGCAGGACATTCTGGGTCAAGAGGAAAAAAATGAATCATCAAGATGCATTCAGGGAAGTCTAAATTCATGTTAAAGTCTGGATCTAATAGACAGAGGACACCAAGAGGGGTGGTGTTGAGAAAATGCCTTTGACTTTCTCCTCAAGTCTAGCCAGCCAGGGTCTGACTTATTCATGAGCTCTGATGGGGCTGGTTGTAATATATGCAAGGATATTACCTAGCAGGAATCTGCAGAGAGGTGCCTGTTTTTGTAAGCAGAAACCCTGATCCACAAATCTTGAAAATAATGTTTAATATTCTGTTCTCCTGAGATCATCTGAATTATTTCTTTGAGTTTAGGTCTTTAAAGAGAGAGCACCCAGACTTAAGTGAAGACGTGGTGTTGATAAGAGCTTTGCGAGACTCCAACTTGCCAAAATTTCTAACAGATGATGCTGTTCTGTTCAGGTAATTTTCTTTTTTTAGCTTCCTTCCTTCCTTCCTTCCTTCCTTCCTTCCTTCCTTCCTTCCTTCATTTTTTGGGTCACATCCAGATGTACTCAGGGATTATTCCTGACTCTGCACTCAGGTATCACTCCTGACCCCAGGATACTATATGCAAGCTGGAGAGATAGTATGGGGAGGGAGGTGCTTGCTTGCATCATATGTAGCCTACTCCATTTTGATCACTAGCACAGCCTTGGGTACCCTGAGCCTCTTTTTTTTTAATGATAAACTTTTTAAAAAAATTTTTATTAGTGAAACATCATGAGGTACAGTTGTCACTGTCACTGTCCTCCCGTTGTTCATCGATTTGCTCAAGCGGAACCAGTAATGTCTCCATTGTGAGACTTGTTACTGTGTTTGGCATATCGAATACGTCACAGGTAGCTTTACCAGACTTTGCCGTGTGGGCGAGATACTCTCAGTAGCTTGCCAGGCTCTCTGAGAGGGGCAGAGGAATCAAACTCGGGTCGTAGACTTACAAATTTTTATGCTTGGGTTTCAGTTATCCAATGATCGAGTACCCATCCCTCCACCAGTGCCCATTCTCCAGCACCACTAATCCCAGTATCACTCCCACCCCCAAAACCCCCATCCCACCCTGCCTCTGTGGCAGAGCACTCCCTTTTGTTCTCTCTCCTTTTGGGTGCTGTGGTTTGCAAAAGAGGAATTGAGTGGCAATCATGTTCGGTCTATAGTCTACTTTCAGCATCATCTCCCATCCTGGGAGGATCCTCCCAACACGCTTTATTTGGTGCTCCCTTCTCAATCTGAGCTGCCTTTATCCCTAGAATGTGCGTCTGGCCTCTAAGCCATGGAGTAAACCTCCTGATATTTATCTCGGCTATTCTTGGGTGTTAGTCTCCTATTTTGTTACTTTATGTTCCCCAGATGAATGCAATCTTTCTATGACTCATTTCACTTAGCATGATACTTTCCATATAGTACCACCTTATGTAAATTTCATTACTTCATCTTTTCTAACAGCTACATTGTACTTCATTGTGTATATGTACCAAAGTTTCTTTAACCAGTCATCTGTTCTCGGGCACTCAGGTTTTTCCCAGATTCTAGCTATTGTAAACAGTGCTACAATGAACAAACAAGTGCAGATGTCACTTTGACTATATTTTTTTGCCTATCCAGGGTATATTCCCAGGAATGCTATTGCTGGGTTTAGCACAACTGGGTGTGGCTCAAAAAAACAATGAAAAAGGAATACTCCAGTAAATGTTTCAAAATTCACTTTTAGGCCAATAAATAATTTTATTTCGTTTGTTCACTTAAGGACCTCAACATATATTCATTTCAGGATCTCAACAAATTGAATTTTCTCATTTCACAAATGTCAGTAGTGTAATATGAATAATCTGTTAATTCTTTTATTGCATTGTAAAGTCACTAAGGTTCAGACTTACCTTCCAGGAAACCTTCTATATTGATTATTGTATTCCTGCATCATAATATAAAATCTGTCTAGATCACACATTTTAAAAATTATTACTCATGATGCTTTTATCATTTTAAAAAGCAACAACTCAATTTTAATTTTTGATAATTTTTGCTAGTTTATATTATAAAATTGTGACAAATACCAGGAAATATTATGATTAATATTCATAATTTTTATTTTATTTTTTCAGTGGAATTATATCGGATCTTTTTCCTGGAGTTCATATTCCAGAACACAATTATGGAATATTTCAATCAACAATTATGGATACCATGGTTGGACAAAATCTTCAACCTGAATTGTGTATGGTGAAAAAGGTGATACAGTTATATGAAACGATGCTAGTGAGGCATGGTGTTATGTTAGTGGGTCCAACAGGAGGGGGCAAGACCACAGTCTACCAAATTCTAGCACAAACTTTAGGGAATTTAAAAAAACTTGGAATAGAATATCCTTTTTACCAACCAGTTAAAACATACGTTCTTAATCCCAAATCAATTACAATGGGCGAACTATATGGGGAAGTTAATAACTTAACCTTGGAATGGAAGGATGGTCTGATGGCACTAAGTGTCCGAGCAGCTGTGAATGATACTTCAGAAGACCATAAATGGATCATCAGTGATGGACCAGTGGATGCTCTTTGGATCGAAAATATGAATACAGTGTTGGATGATAATAAAATGCTTTGCCTAGCCAACAGTGAGAGGATTAAACTCACACCTCAAATCCATATGCTTTTTGAGGTAAGAATGTACTTTACTATGTAATAAAATGTTAATTACTTCCTGCCATCTCATAACTTTTTTACACTAATGTTATTTGCTCTTTAAATAATACATTGGTTAATTATATAAAAATACCTTTTAGATTGTCCTCTAATAATAAATTGTCTATCATGATGTAATAGAAAAACATCCTGAGAAAAATCTCTCAAATGTTCCTGTCTTTCTATAAATAAGAAATATAATATTTTACTTTCCCAGCACTTGTTTCTTTCTCACTGGAGATAGTAAATGCCTATGCTGATGACTTTATATGACTTGAAATGTTTTTTAAATGCATTTTGTTATTTTGAATTGAATAAATTATCCTGTGATATGAATATTTTATGAAGGGATGGTTAAAGAATGTAGAATCCATGATACAAAAAACATTAAGGAAAATGCCATTCCCAACCTAGTTATTCATTAAACATTGATTGCATGCTACTGTGTAGTATGTATCAAGATAGATATTCAATGCAAGAATGGAAAACCAAAAAAAAATAATTATTCTTTCCTACTAAGGATTTGACAGTGTCCTGCTAGATTAGTGTGTGTTTATGAGTGTCTTGCTGTGTTTTGGTTTCTTGGATATTTGGTTTATTTATTTTTTTATTTTGTTCCTCATCTAACTTTTCTTCTACAGTTCTAATTATTTCTAGCTCTCCCTCATAAAACTTTTCAGTATTAAAGCTTTAAATGTGCTATTCATTAACATTGAAGTTACAGATCTAGAGAAGTACCACATTAGCATTTCCTGTTCATATTTATTTTAGGTGCAAGATTTAAAGGTCGCTTCCCCTGCAACAGTCAGTCGATGTGGAATGGTGTTCGTGGATCCTGAGGAGCTGAAATGGATGCCTTATGTTAAAACCTGGATGAACAGAATTTCTAAAAAAGTAAGCACAGATGCTAGAGTAATAGTACAGCAAGTAGGATGGTTGCCTTACAAACAGGTGACTCAGGTTTGACCCCTGGCATCCTATATGGTCCTCTTTGCACTGCCAGTACTGATCCCTGAGTGCAGAGCCAGGAATTATCACTGAGGGTCACTGGGTGTGGCCCCAATATTTTTTTAAAAGTAAGCACAACCACATACTTCTCCTCAGTGTCTCCTTCTGTCGGGGCTCAGGCAGCCTTGAGTATGCAAGCAGTAATAGGTTAAGGGCTCAAAGTCATTCAGGTCATTGATCATTGTGCCTGAACCCTCTTCTTAAGAGTTCTTGAACTCTTCCAGAAAAGTTTGGATGCTCCCCAGCTCTGTCCTGTCTGACATCTGCCTGTTTGCCTAATCACTTTGGTTCCTGCTTATACTACCCAGCACTGCCCAAATGTGTTCTGCTCCCCTGAGTTTCCCCAAACACAGCTAGAATAGACTGGGGGAGTGTGGGGGAAGACAGAGAGAGAGAGAGAGAGAGAAACAGACAGACAGACAGACTCTACAGAAGACTTGTTTTAATGAATGACACAAAGAAAGAAAAGACCATTTAACTTCATTAAAAGCTAATTGTTTTCTTTTAGATTTTAGTATCACCTTACACCTTTGAGAACCATCATTGTTTTAACACCTGCAGTGCTACTGCACCACATCCACCACCAGAATACCTGGATTCCTCCACCATTACCCCCATCCCTGCTCCCATACTCATGACACCTTACATCACAAGTCTATTGATCATATCTCAGAGTGGTTCCAATCAAGAGTTGTCTAAACCCTTACTAAGTCCTTATATTCCACAAATGAGTGAGATTATCAGATGTTCATTGATCTTTTTCTATCTCACTTTGCCTAGTCTATCTCCCTCTAAGTCCATCGAAGTTTTCTTTTGTCATAGGTGCATAGTATTTCGTTGTGGATACATACCACAACCTTTTTGTTGACTCATCTGTTATTGGGCTCTTGGGTTGTTTTCAAATCTTGGCTATTGTAAACAATGCTGCAATGAACAATCACAAAGGTTAATTCAAAATGTATTTGAAGGCCTTGATATCAAACTTGCATCTATAAATACAGTGAGGAAACGTGAGCAGAAATTTTCAGAATCAGATTCTAATAGGGGGGAAAAAGCAGAAATAAACAAATGGAACTAAATTAGACTAAAGAGCTTCTGCATTGAGAAAGAAATGAGGCCTAATGTAGATACCACTGATAGGGATAAAATATTCACCCATCACATGTTGGATTAAAGACTAATATCCAATATATGTATAAAACATTATTTTACTGTCTGTCGCATTACCTTGATCTTCCAGTAAGTTGCTGATAGGAGTTATGAAGCAGCATTTCTTTTAAAGTTGGGGGGAATTATTTGTTTTACTTATATAGATTTTTAATGTGTCATGCTTGGCTTCTTTTTTTCAGTGTTCTTAACTATGGGAGACATCACTGAGGGAAATTTTCTCTAAGTGTATTTTCTGAGTTGCAGAAAATTTTTAAAGTTCAATTTTTTCTAGGGCAAAAATGTGGTTCAATTGTAAAGCTTGTGCTTTGCTATGAGAAGCTCTTAGTTCAATTTCCACCACCACCACCACAGCAAAAATCAGTGAATGATGTGTCTTGTGTTTTGTGTTGCCAGGGGACCAAACCCAGGGTCTAAAACATGCAAGGCAAGCGCTTTACCATTAAGGTATAGCCCCAGTCCGTGTCTTATATTTTAGGCTGCTTGCACTCTTTAAAAGTCAAAGGAGATTGTAATCTACAGATTTGAACCAACCCATTTATAAATTTCATTACATATTTTATTTGGTCTTGTTAAGAATGTTATTTGTTTTGCTGGGACCCGTGGTGGTGGAGGATGGGCGCTGGTGGAGGGACGGGTACTTGATCATTGTATAACTGAAACCCAAGGACAAAAATTTGTAAGTCTATAACTGTACCTCAAGGTGTTTCACTAATTAAAAAAAGAATGTTATTTGTTTTATTTTCA
The DNA here is from genome assembly GCF_029834395.1 of Sorex fumeus. Lineage (NCBI taxonomy): Eukaryota > Metazoa > Chordata > Mammalia > Eulipotyphla > Soricidae > Sorex > Sorex fumeus. The sequence goes on from NW_026606060.1 coordinate 17,780,185, forward strand.
GCTTAATGATGAAACTCAAGAATATATATTAAAACTATTCCAGCGTTATGTTGATGATGGCTTACATTTTGTTAACAAAAAATGTGTTCAAGCAATTCCACAAGTGGACATCAGCAAAGTTACTACCCTCTGTTGCTTAATGGAGTCTTTGATATTTTCAAAAGATGGAGTTAATCTGGCAATGGTGCTAAAGCTTTTCTTACTGGCATAATATGGGAAAATAAAAATGTCTAGACACTTTGAAAAGAAATCATTTTTATGTAATGTAATCATTTGATTTTCTAGTAACTAATGACTGAATAAATTCACAAAATCTCAAAGTTGAAAGGGGTTTTTGGGAACCTATAGTTTACTCTTTTCTAAATATTTAAAGTTCCTTCCAGCCTCTTATGTCTTCTTATATCTGTCTAGTTATTGCTAAAATACCTGAAAACAGGCAAAAAGAATTATAACAGTCAATTCAAAGGATATCTTGAGATTTTTTTCCCCTTATACTCCTTCCCATTCATTTTCTAAGAGTATTTAAATATTGCTACTATTAAACTTTATCTGAGCTATTGAATAAAATATAATAACATGAAGCCCTTTTATAAGTGCATGAATCTAAATAATAGAAAATAGACTTTAAAGTTTGCAATTTATGATTCTTATTTTAGATAAATAACATAATATTCTAATATAAGATAAATAACATGAAACACTGAAATTTGTTTTGTGTTCTTTTCAGGAATCATCAAAACTGAATACTATACTCTGTCAGACTTTTGTATTCTCTTATTTATGGTCTTTAGGTGGAAATCTAATTGAAAGTTACTGGGATTCTTTTGATACATTTATTAGAACACAATTTGATGATAATCCTGATTCCAGGGTAAGAGCCAAATCTAATTTTATTAAAATATGTAATTGGGAGAGCTCACAAGCTGTGCTTGAATCCTGAGGTCACTCGCAGTGATTCCTGGCCAAAGAGACTTGTGCTTCAACATGAGAGTTCAAGGATGGAGTGATACTTGGTCCCCAAGATGCTCCCCAGAAACCACCTAGGTCACTCTTGTGGTGATTGAGGACCTTCAGAGCTACACACAGTGAAGCTCAGAGGCCATGTGGTCCTAGGGATCAAACCAGAATCAGACACATGCAGACCAAGTGCCCTAACCCCTTACCTCCCTAGACCCTAAACTATGTATTTATTTTCAATATAATATGGAACATACATAACATGCATATTTTATTCATAAATATATATTCATAATACACAAATTTCTCAGTTCTATGTGCAATGATACTCAATAACAGTAAGTGTGTCTGCTATGCTAATTCTCCATGAAAAAGGAACCAAGTCTCCTTAGTAAATAGTTGATCCCAGAAGGAAAAGTACAAGCTTAGCCTACTATATCTATGTCAGATACAAAGAAGAGCACAAAGAATGAAGGAACATATCAAAAGAACACTGGAGCAAGTTTGAAAGGATTCTCACTAGACAAATTTAAGCAGGTTTGTGTATCAAAATAAAGGACAGATTATTCATCAAGACCTTGGACAAACTAAAATCGTGTGAATTTATACTTGTAATAAGATTACATATGATTGAATTATAAATGAATATGGAGAGAAGGAAGAATTTGTCCTATTGTAAGATACATACTAATCTGAAAAGGAAAATGGTAAGAGTTAAAAAATTATTACTTTGCAGGCATTATAATAACAATTAATTTAAGGAAGAATAAAACTAGCAAGTAAGGTTTGATGAGAAACTATTTACATAATTTTATCATACTTCCTACAAATTACTGATTAATTGCAAAGAGAAAAACTTAATTGCATCATTATAAAGAAAACTAGAGACTCTGCCTTAGTTAAGAGATCTGTTTATCATCAGTGGTTGAGAAAAAACTATTCCTCCTAAGATGGCATATTGAGAAGGGCACAGTGTTATTTCCACTGTGTTCCTTTCTGAAGCCTAATTCTGAATAAGATAATATTTCTGGAATACCCAAAGTGACGAGCATTCTATAAAATAAACTTGATTATTTTCTCCAAAAATGTCAGTGATGGCAAATAAAGTTGAAGAACTTTCCCAAGATAAAGAGATTAAACAGCTATAACCAAATATAAAGATTTATCCTAGATTGGATACCAGATGAGAAAAAAAATAGCTATAAATGACATTATAAAAACTACTGGCAGTATTGGAGTGTGGAAAGTACATAGGATAATAACATCACTGCTCATTTTCCTGGAGTTTTATCATTGTACTGTAGTTATATAAGAAAATATCATCATTCTTTAAGAAAAATATACCCAAGTATTTATAGGCACTGTCTCTCATAGAGGAAAATAATAATAACAAATCACAGGAGGGTAAAATGTAAGCTATCTAGATAAAAAATATTTGGGAGTTCTTTGTACTATTCTTTTCATGCTCTGCATTAAATTGCACTAAAGTTAAAATTTGCCAAGAGAAAATAATTTCTTAAGCTATGAAGATAAAGAATCCAAAACTCTGAGTCCTATGAAATAGAATCATCTAGTAGATATTAAACACCACTGACCCTTTACTTTTATTATATCATAATTGAACATGGTTGGCCAAATTAAGAACTACTTATATTTTGAGACAAAAAAGACATATCTGGGTCAGGAAAAAATGACTGGTACCACTAAAGTAAAGTAGAAGAGAGTCCAGAACAAGTATTCAGCATTCAACTCAAAAATATTCATTGAAAATCTGTTACATCTTGGTAGGTACCATTTTGCATGCTGTGGCCAAAGGAAGTAACAAAAGTCCCTATCCTCACAAATCTCAGATTATACTGAAAAAGTTAACAATAAGCAAATACACAAAACATCAGTTGGTAATAATTACAATGATGAAAGAGCAAGCAGAGTAAGGATGATGGAGAAAACCAGGGTACAGTGGTGAACTGTGCTGTATGTAGTAGCAGGAAAACTTTGCTGATAAGGTCATATCTGTATTTGTACAGAGCCCTCAGACAGTCAAGGAGTGAAAGGTTGTTTCGAAGGAAATAATTCCAGTCAGAAAAAGAAGTAAAATTGATAGCCTTGACTTGATAAGTAATTTGGTTGCTGTTTTGAGAAATAGCAAGGGAAGTTCATAAAGGAAAGACCTAGTGGAACTGTTATAAGAAATGAGAGTAGATAGATAGCGAGTGGCAGATGTTACAGTGTCAATATAAGAAGCTTGGCCCTTTCACTTGAGTATATGAAAAACTACCACTGGATCATGAGATCATGAACAGAGAATAGTTAGCAGGATAGCACCAGGGCCATTTCCTTTTATGTCAAGTCTCTCTTTGCCCAACTATTTTCTGTTTGTACTTCAAGTCTGAGCAATACCATGCCCATCCCTTGGAAGCCTTCCTGAAGCACCAGACACCACTGTAACCTCCCTGCAAAAACAAATGAACTATTCTGAACAGCTTTGTACAAATAAACAAAAATAAAAAACACAAGCATGCAAAGGGGAAAAAATGAGCCATGCCCTTCATGAAGGTCTTAGACTCTATATAATCTGTATTTCTCACTGATACTAACTGGTGTGCTCATATCTCCTATATGGACCTACCAGGTCACTCACGGCAGAGCCAGGTCTCATTCAGCACTTTTTCCTTAGCATCGAGTATGATATTTGGCATGGAGTAAGAATCTGAATATGAAATGAATCGAAAATGCTGAACAATTCTAACAAGAAATTTTAGTTTAAATTGCTTAAGTGTTTTCATTTGCTGTATTGCAGAATCCTATTTAAATAGATTTTTAAAAGCTGGAGCAATAACACAGTGGGTAGACCATCTGCCTTGCATGTGGCCGACCCAGGTTCAATTCTTCTGCCCCTCTCAGAGAGCCCTGCAAGCAACCCAGAATATCTCGCCTGCACGGCAAAGCCTGGCAATCTACCCATGACGTATTCCACATGCCAAAAACAGTAACAACAAGTCTCACAATTTTTTGTGAGACATTATTGGTGCCCACTCCACAAATTGATGAACAACAGGAGGACAGTGACAGTGACAGATTTTTTTAAATTTTTATTAGTGAAACACCATGAGGTACAGCTGTAGACTTACAAATTTTGGTGCTTGGGTTTCAGTTATATAATGATCGAGTACCCATCCTCCACCAGTGCCCATTCTCCACCACCACTGATCCCAGTATCAATCTCTCCCACACACCCCCATCCCTTTATCCCACCCTGCATCTGTGGCAGGGCATTCCCTTTTGTTCTCTCTCTCTCCTATTGGGTGTTGTGGTTTGCAAAAGAGGTATTGAGTGGCAATCATGTTCAGTCTATAGTCTACGTTCAGCATGCATCTCCTATCCTAGGAGGATCCTCCTAACACCCTTTATTTGGTGCTCCCTTCTATATCTGAGCTACCTTTTCCCCTATCATGTATGGCTGGCCTCCAAGCCATGGAGTAAACCTCCTGGTACTTTTCTCAGCTATTCCTGGGTGTTAGTCTCCTATTTTGTTACTTTATGTTCTCCAACTGAATGCAATATTTCTATGTCTGTCCCTCTCTTTCTGACTCATTTTGCTTAGCATGATACTTTCCACGTAGTACCACTTGTATGTAAATTTCATAACTTCATCTTTTCTAACAGCTACATAGCACTTCATTATGTAGATGTACCAAAGTTTCTTTAACCAGTCATCTGTTCTCGGGCACTCAGGTTTTTCCCAGATTCTGGCTATTGTAAACAGTGCTGCAATGAACAAACAAGTTCAGATGCCACTTCGACTATACTTTTTTTTTGCCTATCTGGGATATATTGCCAGGAGTGGTATTGCTGGATCAAATGGGAGCTCAATTTCTAATTTTTTGAGAATCGTCCATACTGTTTTCCAAAAGGGCTGAACCAGTCGGCATTCCCACCATCAGTGAAGGAAGGTCCCTTTCTCACCACATCCGTGCCAACACCAGTTGCTTTTGTTCTTTTGAATGTGGGCCAGTCTCTGTGGTGTGAAATGATATCTCATTGTTGTTTTGATCTACATTTCCCTGATGATTAATGATGTAGAGCGTTTTCTCATGTGCCTTTTTTGCCATTCAGATTTCTTCTTTGAGAAAGTTTCTGTTCATTTCGTCGCCCCATTTTTTATTGGGGTTGGATGTTTTCTTCTTGTGGAGTTCAACCAGTACTTTGTATAGACAGTGACAGATTTTTTAAAGCTGCTTCTTGAGGGACAGAGTGATAGTACAGTGGGTAGGATGCTTGCTTTGCATGAAACTGACCAGGGTTAGATCGCTGGCATCCTATATGGTTCCCTGAGACAATTATTCCACCCAGGAGTAAATCTTGGGTGTAAATCCAGGAGTGTGGCCCCAAAACAAACAAAAAATTAAAAAATAAAAATAGAAGTTGTTCTCCTACAAAATAAAAATCTAAATTCATTCATGTTCTCTGATTTCCTTTGTTTCTTGGTGACTATCTCTATTGAGATGTGTCAGTCCTATTGAAAGTGATTTTTCATTTCATTTTTCAGTTTCCCAATTCTGGTGATCTGTGGAGCGTTCACATGGACTTTGATACCAAACGGCTGGATCCCTGGGAACGAATCATACCCACCTTCAAGTACAACAGAGATGTTCCCTTTTTTGAAATGCTTGTCCCCACAACTGACACAGTGCGCTTTGGCTATCTAATGGAAAAACTACTGGCAGTCAAACATTCAGTATTGTTTACTGGAACAACTGGAGTTGGTAAGGTAGGAGACCTACATCTGTCCACTGACAACGGCATGGTTCATTGAAGAATATTAAGTTCCACAAATAATACATTATTTCCAGAAATACTTACTTTGCATCATAACCATATTTTGCAGGAGGAATATAACTATGTTGAATATATAGATCATATAGTCATATATGATATATACCATATATATCATATATGTGTTATATATCACATGTGTGTTGAATATATCTATCATATATTCATATATGATATATATGTCATATATAATATATGAGAATTCATGTAATGATGCTGAATATATAAATCTGGAGAAATCCAGTGTTTCCTTTATTTTTCTTTGTTTTTGGGCCATACCTGTAGGTGGTCAGGGCTAACTCCTGACTCTCCCATCAGGGATCACTCCTGGTGGATTCCAGGTACCATATGGGTTACCAGGAATCAAACCAGGATTGGCCATGTGCAAAGCAAGCACCCTACCCACTGTACTGTCTCTCGAACTTCTCAAGTTTTATGGTTTCTTAATATCTACTTGGTGTGAATAAATCAGAGGACCCTGTAGACCAATATTAGGAGGTTTTATGTTGTATCCCTGGGGACTTTGTGAGCCTGTCACTACACAGACTAGGGTAGCTATTGGTCAGAGTAGATTGTATTCCCAATGGACTATTGATAACAGTGAATCTTTTCCTCCAGCACATTTATCTCTAGCTGATATGGCAGTGGTGTTGGATAAAAAGTATAGTCTGGTGGGAGAAATTCTGTTTGTTTGGTCTTATATATAAATGTAAATTCATTATCTTCTAAAATTGTTTTCAAAAGAAATTTGGATCCTTCTGCAGTTCTTGCAATCAAACTGACTTGAGTAATAACCAACATGAATTTTGGTATGAAACTAAAGTAAGCTTGTCATGATAAAGTTGATCAATTATTTCTGATAAACATAATTAAGCAGAATCTGCAGGAAGAGATAGGCAGACACTTGATCTGGCTTTATCCTTTCTCTCTTCATCCTCTTTCTTCCTCACTCTGTGGCATTATTATTAATACAGATGGGAAAATATTATAGTGAATGTGGAATCAATTAGTATTTTTAATTTAAAGACTGTCATTGCAAAAGGATTGCTAAATAGAATTCAAGAATCATCTGGCTATGTTCCTGTTTACCTAAATTTTTCTGCTCAAACATCATCAATGAGAACACAGGAAATCATTGAATCCAAACTGGAAAGGAAAAGAAAAAATATTCTAGGTAAGAACAATCATTTGAGTTGTCTCGTAGATTATTAGTTTAAACTTTAAAGTCACCTGACATTGCATGTAATAAAATTAAAATTGCATATTTCCTTTGCTAATCCAATCTTTTAAGATGGTCCTGCTGATGGGACTCTTTCCTAGGCTATGTGTCTAAATAGTTCACTATTAGCAAATAAACCATTTGTTTCTATCACCACCTTAAATTCAGAGCATCTTCAGTCTCCACCTCTTCATGGCTTTTTCTCTCTGCTCTTTCAAATCTGCATTGCCTTTCCTTTGTTTAATAATAATAAACCTCCTCATTTTAAAAAAATTATACATAGTGTCCCTTTATTTTTTCCCAATTTTTATTGATGCACTGTGATTTACAGTGCTGTTAATGATAGCTTTGTGAATATGACATTTCACCACATCCACTACCAGAGTCCCTTTTCCCCTCCACCAGTGTCCCAAGGCCTCGCATTATCCAGCTCCCCCAACCTTCCCCACCCTTGGTATACTCTATTCCATAGACCATCTCCAGTTGTTGCCTTTGGACCTTTGTTATTCCCTTACTATGTTTCCTCATACCCCATGTATGAGTGAGACCATTCTGTGCTTGTCTCTCTCCTCACTAACTTCACTCAGCCTGAATACTCTGGTTTCATCCAGTAGGTAACAAGCCTGAAACTCTTTGGGCAATGCTTTCAGTTAGTCTTTATAGGATCTCAGTCACTGCCCTTATTAACTATTTAGATGCTTAGTTTAATTTTCTAGACACTTGCAGTTATTTTTAGTTTGGTCCAATATAAAAATCCCAACTTAAAGCTCTTTCCTCCATTATAAAGTCAGTCTTGTGGCTTGGGATGATGGAGGTAAAGAAGGAATCTCTGAGCACTCTCTCTCTCTTCACTCTAAATGACACTGATATGTTAGGGTGGAGGAAGAGAAGGAAAGGGCATTTGTCTTCCTCCTATTGGCATAAAATAGGCCTCTGTACAGATTGTCCCTGCTCTCTGAGGCTGAATGCTTTCTGTGTGGCAAGCTTCCACGAACAGGCTCTGAATTTCTCCCAAAAGAGATATTCACAGATAAAGCATTGGCATCCCCCCTTGAAAGTTCTCTAGATGTTGGGAATCAGGGTTTCTCCCTCCATTTAGTCCCACAGTTCCACAGTACATTAGGAAGCATCTTCAGGTCTCAACTCATGGTCCTCCCCCAAGTCTTCCTCCCATCATCTATCACGACTTGCTCCACAGAGCTGTGAGGTTCCCAGCTGCTTCATGCCCCTCTCTCCCTTCTCTTTTTGCTGCTAGGGTAGATGCAGAGAAATGGATAGCATTCTTCTGGTGGGAATTCACACTCTCTGAATGATTCTTTTAGAGCCTCTCTAACTCCTTTCTTGTGACTTGGTTTCCAGATTCTAGGGGATAGAGTCGGGTATGAAGTTTGCTTCAGTTAACCTTGGGATTGTCAGGTGGAGGTCAGCAGGGGTAGAATTCCATCTTCTTCTCAAGCTGTTCACTTTCCTCTGTTATCACGCATCCTTTTTTTCTGAGTGTGCCTGTTTAAGAAAGTGATGTTCCTTGCTCCATGCCCAGAGGGTGGCATTGGCAGAGAAGAGTTAAGAACTAGAAAGGCAACAAGGCTATGTAGTCTTGCAACTCCTAGAAGGAGGAGGACAAAGTACCTGACAAAGTAGGCTTCCTGACAAAGTGGGCACAGTCCACAGACCTCTGCAGGAGCCTGGATAAGGCGCTGAGAATCTCTGTTCCTTTTTTGTGTTTGTTTGAATTTACATATATAAGCCAGAGCCTGGCAAACTACCCTTGGCATATTCAATGTGCTAAAAACAGTAACTATAAACGGGTCCCATTCCCCTGACCCTGAAAGAGCCTCCAATACAGCAGCATTGGGAAAGACAAGTAAAGAGAGGCTGCTAAAATCTCAGGGCTGGGACAAATGGAGACGTTACTGGCACCCACTCGAGTAAATCGATGAACAATGGAATGATAGTGATACAGTGATATATATATACACACACACACACACATATATATACATATATTTTTTAATCTTTGTTCCTTGAGTGATGGTGTCTAACACACAAAAAGAAGAGTATCACATTATGGCCAACAGGACATTCATTGAGCCCAAAGCCTTATCTAAGTTTTATCTTACATTTTCCAAGGGCAAGTCATAATTGTTAAATTTCATTTATATTATCTCTCCAGGAGCACCTGGAAACAAACGAGTTGTAATTTTTGTCGATGATTTAAACATGCCCAGACTGGATCGCTATGGTTCTCAGCCTCCAATTGAATTACTTCGGCAGTACCAAGATTTTCGTGGATTTTATGACAGAAGCAAACTCTTTTGGAAAGAGATACAGGTGACTTTAGAAGTTAAATTACTTTTAATGTTTAAATCTAAACCTCAAGAGGAAAATGGTATATTCTAGGATTGCCATAACAGTGTACCATAGACTAGGCAACTCAAACCACAGAAATTTATTTGCTCATGATTCGAGAGGCTGGAAATACAAAAGCAAAAGGTCAGCAGGGTTGGTTTATTCTGAGACCTCGCCCCTGGCCTTACAGAAGATTATGTTCTCCCTTTCTTGTCTCCCCATCTATGTATAACTGTCTACTTCATTTAAGATCACTAGTAATTCTAGATTAGGCCCCACGCCAGTGGCCTAATTTTATCTTAACTATCATTTGATAGCAAATAAAGTTACAATATGAGACACTTAGGATTATTAATTTAACATATGATTGGTCAGGAGAAAAGAAGTACTTAATTCTTTGCAATATTCGGCTTCAGTGCTTTTTATGTAGAATTTAGTTTCTTCTATTTACAGTGAATTCTTTCTGTGCTTGATTCGTGAGACATTATCCCCACCAGTCAGGGAACCCAACTTCAAAGTGTGGACAGGCATGTATTTATAGAACAGGATGATGAAGAGAGAGAGATGGGAGGAAACTGGGTGGGACTCAGCTGAAGATGAGAGAAAGGTTTCCAGGAAAGGTATAAAATCCAAATACGGCTTCCCAGGCAAAGGGAAGGAAAGGACAGCAGTGAATGTGAAACACCATGATGGTGCGGAATAGAAGCAGCAAAGAGACAGAAGATACAGAGACCAACCCTAAAGCCATCGTGCCATGACTAGGATTTATCTTCTCATTGAAAGGGAGGTACCCTCTGAAGAAAACGTAGGAAGTGCCCCTTCGCTAAGGAGAAGAGGGGTGGGCTAGAAAGAAAGTGAAAGCAGAGATAAATGAGATTATTATATGTGAATAGTTGATGAAAGTGTGGCCAGAGGTGTCCAGGAACATAGCTTTGTTCTTCTCTCAGAGCAGTGGTTCAATGTGTATTTCAACATTCCTGGTGGCTTTAAAAAGCAGAACTGCCACAGGGCCGAAACAGTAATACTGAGGCCAGGCGTTTGCCTCAAACGTGGATGACCCAGGTTCAACTCCTTGAACCAAAAATGGTTCTCTGAGCACCTCCAGGAATGATCCCTTAGTGCAGAGCCAGGAGTAAGCCCTGAGCACTGCTCTTTTGCATGGCCATCCAGATTTTAAAACCCATAGTTACCACAATAACAAGCATTGAACATTCTGTTTGTTGGGTGAATATATTTTAACTTGTGATGCAAATTCTTTCATTTTTTTAAAAATTAAATTATTCCATGAGAGTATTTATACAAGCAAAAAAAAGGGGGCAGGGAGAACGATAGTAGTGCGGGCAGAATGTATCTTTCACGCAGGCAACCCGGGTTCAATCCCCGGCATCCCATATAGTCCCCTGAGCACTGCCAGGAGTAACTCCTGAGTGCAGAGCCAAGAGGAACCCCTGAGCATCGCTAGGAGTGACCCCCAAAAAAGGGAAAAAGGAGTACACTATAAGGGAGATGCGTCAGCCAAGAGACCATGAGTCGCTGGCTTAACCCTCAGAGCCTTGCTTTCTCATCTACAAAGTAGAGGTAAGAAGAGTGAGCGTCTGGCTTTTTGTGAGGATTGTCTGATAACGCTCCAGAAGAACCTGGGATACAGGTCTGGGATAAGTGAGTCCTAGGGGGTTCCAAGTCCTGCCGTTTGTAAGGGCAGATCTCCTTCTTTGCTGGGGTGACCCGCATGCATTTCTCTCCTGCGCAGGACGTAACGATTGTGTCCGCGTGCGCACCTCCGGGCGGCGGCCGGAACCCCGTGACGCCCCGCTTTCTCCGGCACTTCAGCATGCTGTGCCTGCCCACGCCCTCGGAACACAGCCTGAAACAGATTTTCCAGGTGCGTGTGGATCCAAGTTCAGCAAGCGAGAGAAAGGAAACATTTGCTCCAAGGCACGATGAAAAGCACCTGTTGTGTGTCTCTAGGCAACCATCCTTGTTCTTGCTGGGCAGAAGTCAGGCCAAGTCAGGGGCCGTGGAGCAGTCGCTGGTGGACAGTAGCGTTACTGCCTCCCAGGTGTCTCAGAGTCCTGGAAATACAGTATTGTTCAAACATAACCCCACCTTAGGCCGCAGAGATAGCACAACAGGTAGGGCATTTGCCTTGCAAGTCTATACCTGACACCAGATATGTCCCCCAAGCCCTGCCAAGAGTGACCCCTGAGCACAGAGGCAGAAGTAAGCCCTTAGTACAATCCAAAACCCACCATAACTTAAAAGCTTGAATTTTAACCTCATCATAGCTGGAATGTACATGAAATAGACAAGGAATGGAAATAAATAGGGCAAAGCTAAGAAATTGGGTGGATTGAGGCACTACATTGAAAACTAAGAAATTGTGTGGATTCGGGCACTACATTGGCCTGGATTGGGGTAGTGAAACATATTCCTCAGTACCAAGCAGACAGCATATTTTACCTATAGAGATAAAGGACTTTCTCTAATCTCATGGATCCCAAATCATTTCTAATCACAACCCAACTAAACCTAAGAGTTCCTAGTCTACCTTTCTTGTCCTTTGTCATTGTGCTGGAAGAAGACAGTTTTGGGATAACCAGGAATTGAGGCAAAAGAAAATAAATTAAATTTATTGTTAGCAACACATGGGAATTAATTTATTTTTATGTATAAGAGAAGCCTATGAGTCTTAAATAGTAAATAATAAATACATCTCGTTCTAAGATAATCAATAAAATCATTTTACTTTATTTATCAATTGGATTAATTAATCAGTGCAGGTAATTATCAGGTTAATTCACACAAACATGCAGGAAATATCCCACTAATGACAGGTCACAGTTACACATATTTGAAGATTAGTTTTGGGTGAGAACTCCTTGAATTAGAACTCATACACATCTTTGTCTTTAAGTTTCAGGATATCTGTATATCAAAAAGATGTTCAATAAAAATTTATTTTAAAAGATATTTATGATGACTTGCCAATAGATTATAACGGTTATAAATATGTGAGGTGGTAAATGTGTTAATTAAGTCAATGTGGGGAGTTCTTTAACAATGTATAAAACCATCTCATTGGAATTTGTCAATTATATATCAGATAAAAGGTAATTAAAAAGTAAGTTACTTTGAAAAAATATGCCTTAGTATATGCTCTATGATATATATAACATCAATATACTTCACCATAGATAATTCTATTCATAGCTATAACTAAACAACACACAAGTTTAATTGATACAGTTGTCACTATTTTACATGTTATTTCTAATTATAAAGATAAACTAGCAGTAATTGAGAATCATAATCAACTATATAAAATACTAATAATGCCAAGACATCCTTCCCCCAAACTGGAATTTTAATTCTTTTGTATGCATGTTCTTAGGAGGAGCTCATCAGATTTGCCAAATATGTCATGTAAGATCTTTAAGTAGAATACCAAATGTGGCCCTCACTCAGGAAACGTCATAATGATTTAACTTTTATTTATGGATACCAATTTAATAACCGTTACTCCATTTAGTCCAGCAGCATTTGTTGTATATTACTGTTTGCCAGACATTGATCTATCATTTTAAACAAGACAGATGTTAATCCTGTCCTCCTGGACCTCCTACCTTGGAAAAAAATAATAAGCAAATGAATGGGCTGGTATAACCATATTTGTATTTCTTTGTATGATAAAAATAAAACCTTTTTATTCCTGTGCTATATAAAGTACACATACAAATATTTATATGTTTGAGGATAGTCTTACTCCAAACACAAGTCATGTAGAGAATGTTAATTTCTTGCTGGGGACCTAGGAAGGGCATGGCATAAAAGAGTCTCATAAAATGCTAAAAGTCACAATCAACAGGATGTTTATTACAAGTGGGTACTTCCATTTATTTCAAAATATCTCGTAGATGAGCTCCAAATGTAAAGTCACAGATAAGCATTGGTCTGAATTCTGCTGGCTTCTCCCTTGAGTAACTGCAAGGTTAACAGTGATTGAAATTTATTTTTAAACCTATGGTGACTTTCCCAAGGAGCTGGGGCAGGAAGCTCTCCAATAAATATGTTCTCATAGACCATGGCCAATTACATATGAGAAGATTGGGGAGCAGGAAGAGATTGATGGGAAGACTCTTATAGATTGGGTGGTCAGAAAAGGCTTCTTTGAAGAGATGACATAGAACCAAAAACACAAAGAAAGAACCTGCCAACTAGAGAGTATGGATGAAGGTACTGAGAGAGGGCAAAATATGCCCAGGTTTTCCGGGTGTTGTTGATAGTTTCACTAGTACACAGTGAGGGATGACAAGAGGGAGACTGAGGTAAACAGGCAGCAGCAGAGCAGCAGAGCTGGACTGCCAAGGGAGGGCAGCGAGTAAGTCACATAATCAAAGGTGGTGGAAGGGACGGCCGAGTGGAAACAAATAAATAAGTGGACAGCAAGTGAAGAAGCCCAGTTCCCAGAGATTGGGAACTGGGATAAGGTTCTTTTAGGGCAGACAAGGAAGCAGATGTATTGAGATCCATTTTGTTTCCAAAAGAGAATGTGAGAGAGAGAAAAATTAGATGTCAAGAGATTTTCAAATTCTTAATCTGAGCAAAGGATGAGGCCTTTGGTACAGGAAAACTGCTGGGGGAGTTCATAGTGAAGGATAATTTATACTTTCAATATGCATGAAAATGAAAGTCTATAGAATTGTTCCATATTCAGCCGTAAAGATTAGAAGCAGACTTCAGTTCATTTCCATTTGATTCGGGGCCTCCCATAAATTATTTCAGAGTATAATCCTGCTTGTGCAGGAGCAATAGCACAGTGGTAGAGCGTTTGCCTTGTGCACAGCTGGCCCGGCAGAGGCGGGTTTGATTCCTCCACCCCTCTCGAAGAGCCTGGCAAGCTACTGAGAGTATCCCGCCTGCACGGCAAAGCCTGGCAAGCTACCTGTGAGTATTCGATATGCCAAACACAGTAACAACAAGTCTCACAATGGAAATGTTACTGGGCCCGCTCGAGCAAATCGATGAACAATGGGAGGACCGTGAATCCTGCTTAGTTCACAGGCCAGATACAAAAATAGGAGTGTGTCCATTCTTAGAATGAATAGTTCAACTTTCTAGTTATTGTAGAGAAGTTATAATCAGTTGAGAATTTGAATGATATGTTTTGGGTAGAAATGGAACACTCTCATATGATGTTTCTGCTTCTAGGCCATCCTAAATGGCTTCCTGAGTGACTTCCCGACAGTTGTAAAACAAATGGCATCAAACATTGTAGAAGCCGCAGTTGAAATTTACAACAGGATGAGTGTTGATCTTCTGCCAACTCCAGCCAAGTCCCATTATGTCTTTAACTTGAGGGATTTATCTAAATGTGTACAAGGTAGTGTACTGAGCCCACACTGAGCCCTCCTTCTATGGCCTGCTTTCTCCTCATTTCAGTTCATTCCCAAATCTCTCAGTAGAATTATATGCACGTGGATATCTATGAGTTGCCCGGAAATCCTGTCCCATATTCCTATTCAAGTTCCCCTCCAACCTCTCTTTGACCACTTCCTAGCTTGCCTCAGACTGCCAGGATCCTCTCCCAGTTTTCACTCCCTGACGATGAGTCTTCTTGCACTGAATGTGAGTGTTATACATTTAATATATAATAGTTATATATTAGCTGTATTATATATAATAGTTATATTATATATTAAATGTATAACTATTATATATTTACACAATTATATACTTAGGATGCTATATTGTGTCTAAATATAATTATATTGTCACATATAGTAGATTATCAGTTTCTATGGTAATTTTATATATAGTGATTTAAATAATTGATTCAGAAGTCTCATCTTTCAAACTTCCTGCATCTTCCTCCCCTCCTACTGAAGTGATGGAGCTCTGCCTGCTCCCATAGGGACATGTTAGTGCCCCGTTAAGCACTGAATCACACACCTTCCTTCCTGTTCCGCAGTTTTGCTCTTACAATTTCTACTTGTCCTCTGCATCATTAATGCTTTCTCTTCTATTGACTCTTTCCTAACAGTACAGAAAATTTCCATCTTACAAAATAATCATCCTAAATCCTCTACCCAGCTGCTCCCAGGCGCCCTCACTTCCTGTTCCTCTAAGAGTCCTGAAAGAATAGTCTTCCCTCTTAAAGACCAACTCTCAGGTGCTGTTGCCTTTGAGTATTTGTTGTCTCTACATTTTGTTTCTTTATATCCCACATCTGAGGAAGCTCATTCTCTATCTGTCCCTCTCCTTCTGACTAACTCCACTCAGTGTGTTACTCTCCAGGGTGATCCAGCTTCTTTTTTTTTTTCTCTTTGAGTCATGCCCAGTGATGCTCAGGGGTTACTACTGACTCTGCACTCAGGAATTACTTGGGGGACCATATGGGATGCCGGGGATCGCCCATGTACAAGGCAAATGCCCTATCAGCTGTGCTATCACTCTGGCCCCAACTCAGTTTCTTCTAAACAAACTCACTTAGCTATCTAGTTAGACTTCTTAAATTCTGCACATCTGGGATGAAATTCTTGAATTTATCTCTCCCCTCAGTCTGTATGCTCCTACCTCAGTTAAAGGGACTGCAGTTATTTTGTCAGCACAAGACCCTTGGAGCATCCTTGATTGTTCTTATTACTGGATAATTTCATTAAAAAATTCTGATAAACTTCAAAATGTATGTCCCAAAAATACCATTTCTCACTACTCCATTCATTCCCAGTCAGCCCCACTACCATCCCTCACCAGTATCTATCTCTGTGTCTCTCTCCTCTTCTCTCTCTCCTCCCCTCTCCTCTCTCTCTCTCTCTCTCTCTCTCAGGCTCTCTCTCCAATTGCCCCCTATTCCACCTCTCCCCTTTCCACTATCCTTTTCTCCCCACCCACTCATCTTTTTCTCTTTCCCACCCCTTGCCTCACTTCTCCATGCCCTCTTCTGTTTCACTAATGTCTAAAACCCACCTTCACCCTCTTTGCAGCCAACAGTATACTCCTGCCCTTGAGACTGAGTCTCTTTATGATCTCAACCCTGATGTCTTCCAGTCTCACCTTCTCTCACTTTCCCCTCTACTGATGTCATTTCCTTACTGCTTCTAAAAAGGAGCCTGCCCAGGGGTTTCTTATACTGCTTCTATGTCCTTAACTAACTCATAAACAGGACTCACTTTTTCTGCCCATGTGTCACATCCCCAGTAAAACCTTTTCCTTTATAGAAGAAGTTCCATTCGTAGTACTACCTGAAATTATATCCTAGATATTCATCTTTAAGTGTGTGTTTATCTCTCTTCCTTCCAATGGGTTGTTGTTGCTACAAGGACACTGTGTAGTTCAGCACTGGACTCCTTGATCTTATACCATATCTGAAAACTGAATGGATGGGTAGATGTGTGGATGGATGGATGGATAGATGGATGAGTGTATGAATGGATAGGTGGGTGGAGGGATGGATATATATCATAGAATGTCATAAGTGGGGGGTGACCTTTCTTTGCATAATCCAGACCAAGTCCTCATGTTATTTTTACACTACATTGGAATTAAGGGTTTTTCCTTAATTCCTAGATATTAACTGTTCCTAGATATGTCACAATTTTAGACTTCTACTATTTTCTTTGTCTTAAAAAAAGGCATCCTCCAATGTGACTCAGGAACAATAAGAGAAGAAATTCAGATATTTAGACTCTTCTGCCATGAATGTCAAAGAGTCTTCCATGACCGTTTGATTAACAATGAAGATAAGCAGTATTTTCATGTTATTCTGACAGAAATGGCTAGTAAGTATCATGTTTATTTAGTTGTTCTTTTTTTCAATCAAACAGGAATTTTAATTTCTATAAAGGAAAATTTAAATGCGCTTATTTAGAATAAAGCAAAATGAAGTTTAATTTTCATGAGTAAAATATTTTTCCTTCAATGATTAAAATTATATGAAATATTAAGAAAATAGCTATTGGGGCCAGAGTAATAATACAGCAGATAATCCTTGCCTTGCACATGGCCAACCCAGGTTTGATCCCATCAAAATATATGGTCCCCCTAGTCCACCAGGAGTGATATCTGAGCACAGAACCAGGAGTAAGTTCTGAGTACTGCCAAGCATGTCTCCACACACATACACCACACACACACAAAGAACCACCAAAAGGAAAAATATTTTATTGAAATTCAACAAAAGTTAATATTTTAATTTGTATTAACCTTAAATAGACTAGAAAAATAAAAGAAACAGCATATTGTATATTGGGCATGTTGGTGGTATAGAGGTGAGATATATGAATGTATCTAAACCACAAAGCCAACAGCACTGTAAGGATGAGACCCAGCCTACAGTAACCAAACTGAAAACTGAGCCTGCCAGGGAGGCAGACTGAGGATTTGGGGGGAACGGACGAATATTGCTGAAGGGAAGACTGGTGATGGGATTGGCAACAACATTGTATGCCTGAAACTCTGTTAGGAACAACTTTGTAAATCTTCATTTTTTTAAGTATGAATAAGACATTTAATAAGATACCATTTATAAGATATTGTTACTATCTTATTGTTAAGAGTAGATATTTAATGAGACACGTATTAATATTTTTCAGAACATCTAAAATCTGGGGGATTGTTAACAAAACTAAAGTATGGTTTTGTTAGCATGGCTTTTTTGTTTGTTCTTGGCCACACCTGTGGTACTCAGAAGTTACTCCTGGCTCTGAACTCAGGAATCACTCCTAGTGGACTCAGGAGACCATATGGGGTGCCAGAGATCATACCCGGGTCAGCTGTACGCAAAACAAGTGCCCTACTTACTATACTGTCACTCTAGATCCACATTTTATTCATTCTAATTAAGACTTCTAAGTCATAGTTGATAATATTCTTCATGTTTTGTCCTAAAATACTGCATTAAACTTATCATATTAAAATTAATTTTTAATAGATAAACATTTTGGAATTTCAATTGGACAGGAATATTTTTTGAATAAGCCCATCATATTTGGAGATTTCATAAAGGCAAGTATATTTCATTGACCCAACTACATTTGAAGTATTAACACATTTGCTGTTCTCTAGATTTGGTTCAGATTCTACAAGAACTCTATATTTGTGAATATTAAAGATTTATCTGTGAATATTAAAAATCTAGGTCAGGTACTCAGAAACTATGAAGCACAGGTCAATCAATTCCTATTTTGTAATCAAAGATTGTTAAGAGCTTAAGCTACACCTACCTATTTGACTGTGTTCTGTTTAGATGTGCATTTTCTTTTGCATTTCAAGGCAAAGTGGAATAGTATCACACAGAGACTCTTTGATCTACAACACCTAAAATATTTTAAAACTACTCCTTTGGTGAAAAAGATTGCTGACTCCTACAATCATTTTGATAAGTTTGAACTGGGGAACAATGAGGGTACTCCATGTGGAAGAAAACAAAAAAGTTTCTCTTAACTCAGGACTAAAATCCCTTTTCTTGTTCATTGTGTAACTATTCAATCTCTGCTTAATGCTTTCATTAATGAGAAGTTCAATATCAGTAATGTCGTCTTCATTTCAGGGCAGTTCTTAATTAGTATCAAAATTTGTCTTCTACTAAGCACTTCAAGTCTGTCTCCCTTCCAGTAGCACCTATATACATGGACCCTATTTTTACTTCTAGATCTGCCTAGAAAATGCCTTTCGTTTAACCATACTGCCTATGTTGACAAATGCAATTTTTAAACAAACTTTTCTTCTCTTTGGGTATAATGCTTCTCCTTTGTCCAAGAGGGGAGAGTCCATGTCTGTTATATTCACCATAAGTCCCCAGCTTTCTACACTGAATTAGGAATACTGCAGTCTTTTCTGATGCAATGCCAGTTAAATAAACTGTTAAACAATATATGTCTGTAATACCTCATGACTATGGTAACCTCTGACAGTAGAAAGTGTGAATAATTTATATGAAATACGGTTTTATTGAAATGTATTATTAAAAGCAAAGTCTAAAGTTGGTTTTCAGATAGTGCAAGTTTATTTCCTGTATATTTCTAATGATACTATCATAAACTATTATTATCATTAATATCTAGTGATATTATCTAGTGATATGATATTAATGCCTAGTTGTGCTATTGATTTTTATTATTAGAGAATAGAGCAAAGAATATGAACAGTTGGACTCTTCTTTTATACTGCCTATATGTATTATAATCAAAGCTTCCACATGAAAATGCCCCAAGAAGTTTTTATAGCAATTAAAATATATCATTATTATATTCATCATACAATACAAAATTTCATTCTCAATGATTTTATATGTCTACTGTATGAAAAATGTCTATAATTCTGGCTTGACTTTTATGATCATAGAAGTCTTTTATGTAACAATATTCTATACATTTATCTTTGATATCATTGGCCTAAGAGCAAACATGTGAAACCAGAGCATAATATAATAAGAAAAATGTTTAAGCTATATCTGAATTCTAGTGTAGAATATACTGAAAATAATCATTGGTAGTTCAATACCACTTAAAAGAAGTTAAATGAAGTTTTTTAGTTATTCATGAAATTTTTAATATCTTTATTTCCATTTCCTTGTTTGTATAACCCTGCTATTATAAGCCATATAAATTATTAAGTAACAATATAAATTAATATTTCTTCTCCTTAAATTGATGCATTTTATTTGTTTGTGCTCAAGTGTGCATAGGTGTGTATATTT
This sequence comes from Sorex fumeus, assembly GCF_029834395.1. Taxonomy (NCBI): domain Eukaryota; kingdom Metazoa; phylum Chordata; class Mammalia; order Eulipotyphla; family Soricidae; genus Sorex; species Sorex fumeus. Next base: position 17,800,242 of record NW_026606060.1, read on the forward strand.
ATATTTCAGCATGATACAGTTTGCTTCTTCTTCCATAAATTATCTTATAGTTTGGAGCAGATAAGAGTGATCGGATTTATGAAGACTTGCCTGATCTAGAGAAAATTGCAAATGTTCTTCAGGACTATCTTGATGATTATAACCTTGTAAATCCCAAAGAAGTAAAGTTGGTGTTCTTTCAAGATGCTATAGAACATGTTTCAAGGTATAGTCTATTAATAGTGTAATGATCATACTTTTTAAACTAAAAGGTAAGAGTTAATTTATGCAAAATTCTGTTAACAGAATTTACTAGAATACTAGACTGACAAAGCTCTATTAGCAAATCTAGCTACAATATAAATGTTTTGATAAATTTTTAAAAAGTATGGCATGAATATCTTTCTGTGAAATCTCAGAAATAACTATTTTTGTTAAAAATCAAGATTAAGTTTATTTTAAATATCTTGTCTTAATACCTCCCTAAAAAAGAAGGTCTGAGCTGGTTGCAGAGAAACAGGGACAATATGACAAAGTTGGCATGTCTAAAGAAAAAGGAGGTTCAATTTTCTTGGAAACTTATTAAATTCAGGGGTCATAAATTCATCTGTTTGTGAGCCCCACACTGTCACAAGTCTCCTTTGAGACATCCATGGTACACGTGGATCTAGACTGTCCATTTTGAAGAAATGTGTATCTTGTTGAACTATTCTTTTTGGTAGGATGCTAGTCACTAGAGGTTATTTTATTTACTTGTGATGAAACTATAATTTTCATAGGATATTATGAAATTTTAGAAATTAAGATTCACGCCTCTATACACATATAATTCTGAGCAGTCCTGCCGCTGAAGTTCCAGTGCCAACCCACCACCAAAAGTCCATGTTTGCTCATTCTTTCCACTCCTCCTCTCCTTCCCTCTAATAACAACAGAGTTTTCTTTGAGTCCAGGAGTTAATATTTGTTGTTTTCTGCCAAATCGTTTTCCTTAAGCTATTCATGTGCCACATATGAATGAAATCATCTAGTAATTATATTTCACTTCCTTATTCCACTTAGCATAGTCACCTCAAATTCCATCCTTTTTGTCCCCATGGACCTGACTTTATCTGTTTATTTGCAAGATCTTATTTCATCAGATACACCACTGCTTTTTCATTCCATCACCTATTGAGGACATCTAGGTTGATTCCATTTATTGTCTGTTGTGAATAATATGGTTGTGAACATAGGAATGCCAGTGTCCTTTACAATTAGTGCTTTCATAGCCTTTGGGCTTCATACTATATTTCTTACCAAGGATAGTTATTGCTGTACCATATGGTTTTTCTATTTTTAAGAGAATGTCCATACTGTTTTCCATAGAAGCTGTACTAATTTACACTCCCACCAGGAGTTGTTTTATCTCTACAGCCTCTCCAATACTATTGTTTCTGATCTTTTATTTCTAACAATTTATCAATATCTTCAGAGTAAATCCATTACTAATTATTCCTATTGCTCTCTGCCCCTGAGCTGGTGTCTTTTACTTGGGCCCGTATTTTTTAATGCTTGCTCATTCTTATCAGTAGAGAGCAAGGCTTCCTAATAGACATTTCAGGACTCTCCTGAGTGGTGTTTGGAGGCTCAGGGCTATTCTTTGTGATTCTTACCCAACCAGGTGGAGTTTTAATGCTAGGGCCCCAGGATGTGGTGCTGCTTCGCTCCATATTACACGGGCCACCTTAGGGGTACCACGGGGTCTCTAGGTGCAAACTTAGCAGTGCTTCAGAACATCAGGTCTGCTCCTGGAAGTGCTCTGGGGACCATATAATGTGGGGATAGAGCCAGGGTGGCCACCTGCAAGGCATGCACCTAACCCCTGTATTATAACTACAGTCCAAGATCAGCCAGGGTTCTAACAAAATCATCCACTGTTTAGAAAAGGAAACAATTGTTACTTTCCTCTAAATTTGCAGAAATTTGCAGAACCACAATCAATACCCTAAAATACCCTCAAAGCCTATGATTTTATCTGTGACCCTCAGTCAACCTCTGCCTTTTTCCTGTGCCTTACACCCAGAGGTGATGTTCCACTGTCCCCAGGCCGTGGAAGGGCCTCTGAAGATAAGTCACATCTGTATATGGGAAATTTTCTCCACTTTGCTTTCACAGGATTGTTCGCATGATTCGTCAGGAAAGAGGCAATGCCCTGCTCGTCGGAGTAGGAGGCACGGGAAAGCAATCTCTTACAAGACTTGCGGCTCATATATGTGGTTACAAATGCTTGCAGATTGAACCAAGCCGCGGATATAATTATGAAAGTTTTCATGAAGATCTGAGGAAATTATACAGACTGGCTGGTGTGGAAGAAAAGAATATGGTTTTCCTCTTCACAGACACCCAGGTACCTAATCAGATAGCCCAGGAGTAAGAAAAGTCCAAGTGTTCAATCATCTGTGTACTTTGACTGATTGTTACATGACTCCAAAATTCATTCCCTAAGGAAAACACATCTTTTGGATTTTCTCAAAAATATTTTATATGTGTCTCTGTGCTAATGGCACCTGCAGAGGCACCTGCAGCTATAGTGGCGCTATTATAGGTAACTCTTCACACCTTGGATGGTGCTGAACTGTAATCTGCAATCCTGGACATAGTGTGTTGGAAGTATGACCCAATATTCTTCCAGTCCATTGTAAACCCACTTATATTTACCTACCCAGATGGTAGTATTCATCAATAAAAATGACAAAGGAATATCAAAAGTTGTGTATAGATCTTGCAATGGGAGACATCCACTTGTCCTTTTAAAATGAGTATATGGCTAATATCAGAAATTCATAACCCCCTGACTTTAGGACAATATGCCAAGCATTGTTCAAATGGCAGAGCAGCTGATGTCTGTTACAGGAAATTTGATGTGCCTCCAGTTTTCCCTGTGGTACTGAAGTAGTAGCTTCCGATGCCTACAACTATGACAAGCAGAGATTGCTTCTGTGTGTTGTTCTTGCTGCACTCAGGGATATCAAACAAGAGCTTTTTCCAAACTACTATGCCATTGGCACCTACTTCTCAATTGGAAATTCAGTACTCAGCTCTGAAATTAGTTATAAATATTTTTTGTTAATCATTTCTCTGAGTTCCACCCATCACTATCACCCCGTTGTTCTTTGATTTGCTCTAGCGGGCACCAGTAACGTCTCCATTCATCCCTGTTACGTGCTATTGTAGCCCAACGGCATATTGAGGGCTCTTTCAGAGTCAGGGGAATGAGGACCCTCATTGTTACTGTTTTTGGCATATTGAGTATGCCACAGGTAGCTTGCCAGGCTCTGCGTGTGGGCGAGATACTCCCGGTAGTTTGCCAGGCTCTTTGAGAGGGATGGAGGCTTTGGGGGCAGCCTCTAATCGCCTTTACAGGTGTTTCAGTCAGGCATATACGTGGACAGGATACTCTCAGTATCCTGCCGGGTTCTCTGAGAGTGAGAACTAGAGAAAAAGAGGTCGTGAGGCCGCAAATGCAACCCGCGTGCTTCCAGGAGCTTGGTTTAATAGTCTCTGGATCCTGGCTGTTGATGGGATTACACAGCAGTTGGCGGTGTAACTGTCTAGCTACTGGAAGATGGGGGATCTGGGTGGAGGAGACCCAGTCCTGAACCGAGCAGGCTTGAAGATCTCAGCCCGGGGTCCTGTACACCTGGGTTCCTCTGCCGTGAAACCGCATCTATGGCAGTATCCAGAGACTATAAAACCAAGCTCCTGGAAGAGAACAACACAGTCTTCTGCCCCCGGACTTGGCTGTCCTCACCAGGGCCCCTTGGAGGAGGGCGGGTTGAGTTTCCTTCTCCACCCCAAGCAGAGCCCTGGCAGCTGAAGACCTCTGGGACCCAGCCATAGCCATGCTGAGACCACTCTCCTCATGCTCGGACGAGCCTCATGCATGAAGGAACCAGCAGAGGAACCCAGGTGTGCGGGACCCGGGGCTGAGATCTCCAAGCATGCTCGGTTCACAACTGGGCCTCCTCCACCCAGATCCCCTATCTTCCAGAGTTCCACCTATAAAGCAAATATTTTGAAACCTAATTGAAGTGGTTCTGTTTTTAAATATCATTATATTTATTTCAGTTCCATGATAAAATTTGCTTCATTGTAATTCCAATTTAATTGGCTTCTACCTAAATACAGTGTAGCTTATTAAATTAAAATCTGTGAGAATATTGGTAATCAAAAAACAGAAGAGAAATTTGTATAACATATAAGATATTTTAGCTCAATTTTTTTTGTGTATGTCGTGTAAAAGCATTTTAATTTTATGTAATCCCATGTATTTGCTTTCATTTTTGTTATCTTTCCCTCGGAATAAAATCATTACAAACTCTGAGGTCCATCCTGGAGAATTCTACCTAAGTCATCCTCAGAGTACTTTTTGAAATCTTGGGTGAGTTATAAGGATCACTCTGCTTTCTCTACAGATAGTAGTGGAAGAGTTCTTAGAAGATATAAATAATATCCTGAACTCAGGTGAAGTTCCTAATTTATTTGAAAAGGATGAACTGGAGCAAGTTTTAGCAGGCACCAGACCAAAAGCAAAAGAAATAGGAATTTCCGAGGGCAGTAGAGATGAGGTAGGATATGTCGGAATGGTAACATGGCTTTGTAAAATAAAACATGTCTTGGCCTTATTTTCTAGCAATTCACAAATCCCCATGGGTGGAATTTTTTAAATATGATTAATTTCTTTTGTAGTATATACCATCATTTTTCTGTCCAGTCATCTGTTCTTGGACACTTGGATTGTTTCTGTATTTTTGCTATTGGGTCAGGGAGATAGTACAGCAGGTAAGGTGCTTTTCTTGCACACATCCACCCCACGTTCAGTCCTTAACCTACATCTGGTCCTCTGAGCAGCACTAGATATGATGCCTGAGCATAGAGCCAGGAGTAAACCCTGAGTACCACTGAGTGTAACATATATATATATATATATATATACACATATGTATATATAATATATATATAAATTTTTCTGTTTGCCAAGGCTTATAGATATGTGCAGAAGGGTCGTCAGCTAAAAAAAATGTAAGAAAAACTTGTCTTTTAGGGCAACATAGATACATTGGAAGACCAAAGAAAGGCATTCCAGACTCAAATCCTTGGATGGTATGAAATGCACACTCAACATCAGTGGTCAAGAGAGCTGCTACTTTGGGGCTGGTGCTGAAGCAATAGCACAGTGGGTAGGGCGTTTGCCTTGCACGCAGCTGACCTGGGTTCAATTCCCAGCATCCCATATGGTCCCCCGAGCACCACCAGGAGTAATTCCTGAGTGAAAAGCCAAGAGTAACACCTGTGCATAGCCAGGTGTGACCCAAAAAAGAGCAAAAAAAAAAAAGAGAGAGAAAGAGAGAGAGCTACTACTTTTACCACCGAATCCCTGCAGGGCCAGGTGCCAGTGCATGGCTGCTTCTGCTGCCATCTCCAAAGCCATGAAATCCCTGCATGCCAGAAACTGACTGAAATAAGGATCCAAGATTAGAGAGCATGGCACGGCTGCCACGTTCTGCAGCTCCAAATGTAGCCTGTACCTAGGCTCTCTCCCTCAGCTATTCTTTACTCCAAACAAAACTTCTAAATAAACACCTCTCTATCTCCTTTACTCAAGGGATCTTTTTAAATATAGTAGTAATGAGGGGAGGGGTCCTACATCACATCCACAACTCAGGTTGCAATAACACCCAAAAAATTCCATTCTTAGATGCCGGAGCGATAGCACAGTGGGTAGGGCATTTGCCTTGCACGCAGCCGACCCATGTTCGATCCTTGGCATCCTATATGGTCTCTCAGCACCTCCAGGAGTAATTCCTGATTGAGAAGCCAGGATTACCCCTGAGCATCACTGGGTGTATCACTTGTATCACTTGCCATCAGTTATTCATTGATTTGCTCGAACAGGCGCCAGTAACGTATCCATTCATCCCTGTTGCGTAATAGTGTATCCCAATGGCATCTGCTCGCTCCAGGAACATGAGGAGACTCAAATTGTTTGTCCCGGGTTTTTGATGAAGTCTGACCATCTTGTAGGTGGGCGGCCATGCGTCCTTTTGACGTCCCATGGAATCCAGTCAGTAACAGCTCTAGTCCAGCGGTCATCTTTAAATCACATTATGTGTCTGGCCCATCTGATTTTTGACATCTTGGCAAACAAAACAGCGTCCCTGATTCTTGATTGTCGATGGAGAGCATAGCTCTTTCATTCCTCTTTGGGATACCTGAATAGCGTTCTTGTCCTGGATTAACCCTGAGCATCACTGATTATGACCCAAAAAGAAAAAAAAATCCAATTTTAGGGCTGAAGCAATAGCCCAGCAAGCTACTGAAAGTATCTTGCCCGCACAGCAAAGCCTGACAAGCTACCCATGACGTATTTGATATGACAAACACAGTAACAAGTCTCACAATGTTACTGTGCCTGCTCGAGCAAATCGATGAACAATGGGAGGACAGTGACGGTGACAGAGTTCTTAAATGGAATAAAACAAAGGGTTTGTAAGGGGTATTAGAACAGATGTAGAACAAAAAATTGACAAAGATGCAACACTAACTTTTTTCTATGGTATTATTCTTCTTGATACTCATTTATCAAAACTGGTAGATTTAGATACTTATTTTCAACACTTTTTCATTGCTGCTTCCTCCTTATTTTTAATTGAATGATACCTTTCTTAATACCAGGTGTTTCAGTTCTTCATCAACAAAGTTCGTCAGAATCTGCACATTGTTCTATGCATGAGCCCAGTTGGGGACGCCTTTCGCTCCCGGTGTCGTATGTTTCCCTCCCTTGTGAACTGCTGCACTATTGATTGGTTTGTTCAGGTGGGTGACATCACAGGACATTTCTTTGAGTATCTGCATTTGCTTGACTTTAAAGGGGTCACACACTAACCAAGAATAAATCAAGTGTGCTTTCATTAGCTTTAAAGTCCTCAAATAACTTGCTCATATGTAAGATATTGCAGTGACAGTTATTGAACTAAAGGAAAACCATTTTTGAAGGGAAAGACGTTCATTCAATTGGGCAATATAGAAGTTACCAGTGATCTTGACAGTCCTGCTTCAGTACAGTGATGGGGTGGGGGGGGGGGGCGTAGAAGGTTTAAGAAAGAAAAGGGGTGAAGAATCAGAAATACATGTGTAGGCAACTCTTTTAAGGAGTTTTACCCCAAAGGAACACCAACAGTGGCTAAAGGGGTTAATGAGAACAAGAAAGAAGTCTTTTTAGTGGGAAACATACAGTGTCCTTTGTAATGTTGGGAATGATCCAGGAAAGCTTGATGTTGTCACAGCCAATTTAAGCATTGTTGGATCAATAGCACTGAGCAGGCAATAAGGAACTGGACTGAGTCTTTAGTGAAGGCCCTGACCTGGGCAAGGCACAGACCCAGCATACCTAGAGTAATAAGAAAGAAGAGTAGATGAACAGACATGGTGACAGGAAGGAAAAGAAGTGAGAGTTCATTGAAATTTTGGTTTCATAAAATCTATGTTTTTTAGTAAAATGGGGAGTTTGTTCTATAGCTGCAAATGAGTAAGAAAGAGGACTTGGTAGAAGTTGGAGGAATAGTATTGAATATAAAATAATCATCTTGGAATGTATGAAGGAATTTATTGGGGAAAATATAGGAGCATTTCTAGGCTACACTAGGATCTCATTGAAACTAGTTGTCCTGAATACAACAGAGTTGTATTTGACTAAGGGTCAAGCGACTGCAAAAAAATACAGAATGTTCTCACTTATCTGTAATGTATAGAATAACAGGACAAGGTAATGCAAAGTATTTAAAAGGGGGATACATAGAGCACTTTGAATTGTATAGGGAGGTAAAAAGGTAGGGAGAAGAGACCTTGGAGACATTGGCAGTGTAGAGTTGTGGTGAATCTCTATATCTGAACTACAAAATGAACAAAACTGAATGCATGAGATCCAAATACTACAACTGAACTTAAAAATGTGTCTGTCAAGGAGGCAGGCTGTGGTGGGAAGGAAACTGGGACTATTGGTAGAAGGAAGTTGGCACCAATTATGGGATTGTTGTTCATTATTCAAAGTTATTCAACTATGAATAACTTTGTAAATCATGGTGATTCTATAAAATTTTTTAAAAAGCAACAAAGATGTTGAGTCAAATAGGATAGTAATTATAATAGTAAATATGAAGACTCTAATCACACTGAATTGTCCCAGGTAAGTTTTTCAGGTTAAGATCTCTGGAGCATTCTCAGGGGGGCAGGGGGGAGGGTGAGTCCCAGTCCTACGGAGATACCTAGAGTCCCATCCACACCTGACAATCCTCTGGCCTATAAATTGACCAGTTTCACAGCTCCATGACTAATCTCAAAGAGAGACCAAGCTATTGGGTCATCCCAGCTCCACAGTTCCTGAGGCATGAGGCTGACAGCCCAGTAGGAGCACTGCAAATTAGATAAGAAAATTGCGTTGAAGTCCACTAAGCTTAATGAGCAAAAACAATGACACATAAGGTTCAACCAGGACCAACCAGCTCAGTAAATCCTCAGACAATGACATTAGTAACACCATTGTGAGGCAATAAGGTAAAAATTTTTTGTGCCTGATAAGGGGGCAGGCTAGAGGGTGAGTGGGAAACTGGGGATATTGATGGAAGGAAGGTCACACTGGTGGTCGTATTGGTGTTGGTACATTGAGTACCTGAAACTAATGTATTATGAACAACTTTGTAAATAACATTGTTAAAAGTTTCAAACATGGAAGAAGCATGCTGAGAGTAGACTATAGACCAAACATGATTGTACCCATTGCCTCTTTTGCAAATCACAACACCCAATAAGAGAGAGAGAACAAAAGGGAATGTCCTGCCACGGAGGCAGGGTGGGATGGGGGGTATGGGGGGGGTGGGAGGGATACTGAGATTCGTGGTAGTGGGAAATGGGCACTGGTGGAGGGATGGGTATTTGATCATTGTATGGTTGAGACCCAAGCACAAAAATTTGTAAGTCTGCAACTGTACCTCATGATGTCTCACTAATAAAAAAATAAATAAATAAAAAATAAAAATTTAAAAAAATAGACCTGGAGTCCAAAATGATTGATAAATAGAATATGGACATGAGGTCCTAGCAATGCATTTATATTTGCCATATAGTCATCATCAATAATTTTAATAAATAGAGTAATATGGAACAAGTTTTACATACCTGACATTGTGCTAGAAACAGCAAATACAGGTCTCCATCTAAGGAACTCAGACATTCAGTTCACTAAGCATCATAAACATATATAAGAGTTTAACTATTCATGAGGTAAAAAGGACAAGGCACAATAGAGTTACAGAGAAAAATATGCTTTTCTTAACTGCTCAATTGTATGTTATTAAAGTGAACAATAGATTTTCATATTATTCCTTTATTTATAGTGGCCCAGAGAAGCACTTCTTTCTGTATCACAGACATTTTTTTCAAATATTGGGGCTGTAAGTGAAGAAATGAAGGAAAAGCTTTCTCTCATGTGTGTAAATGTTCACATGAGCGTCTCCGTGATGGCAGATCAATATTATGCAGAGCTGCGGAGACGATACTACACAACACCCACATCCTACTTGGAACTGATCCAGCTCTACCTATCTATGCTGAGTGAAAAAAGGAAGCAATTGATTTCAGTAAGTTTAATATCATTTTTTATGCTTCTTTATTTTTATTTATATTTGTACTTTTGCAGTGGGTGTGGTAAAATTAAACCTCTAAAACTTCTAAACATTTAAATTCTTGTAAATGACTGTTATCTCAACTTGGGAAAAAAATAGGTTATGGTGGGCCCTACCCAATATGATTGATGCTCTTGTAAGAGAAAATTCCCATATTGATAAAAGCTAGATTGGAGTGATAAAGATGTAAGCCAAGGATTGAAAGTAACTTTCAATTTGGGAATGAGCAAGAAACCGTTCTATAGTAAATCACAGAGGGAGCCAATTCTAAGAATAACAGCCCACATCACGGCCTCTGAGTCTTGGAGGAAGGTCTGTCGACACCCTGATTTCAAGACCACTAGCCTCCAGAACTGTGAGAAGATAAACTTCTGTTATTGATCCCAAAGCCAGTCTGTGATTTTTTAAGGAAATCCTGGATTCATGAACTTTACATATCTACACTTTATGTGAAATACCTAGCTCACCTTCAACTTCTTGCTTGTACAAGTGATAATATCCCCGCATACATAATTCCTATAAAACTCTTAAACCAAGATAAATATATGAGGGATAAAATTATTGGGCCACATATAATTATTTATATACTTAATTTAAATATTAGTAGACAACAAATCATAGAGGGAGATATATATATATATATGATATATATATAGGGCTGGAGCAATAGCAAAGCAAGTAGGGCATTTGCCTTGCATGCGGCCAACCCAGTCCACCCAAGTTCGATTCCTCTGCCCCTCTTGAATAGCCCGGCAAGCTACCGAGAGTATCTCACCTGCACGGCAAAGCCTGGCAAGCTACTCGTGACGTATTCGATATGCCAAACACAGTAACAACAAGTCTCACAATGTTACTGGGTCCACTCGAGCAAATCGATGAACAGGAGGACAGTGACAGTATATATATATATATATATATATATATATATATATATATATATCCTGGAGAGCCCAGCAAGCTACCGAGAGTATCCTGCCCGCATGGCAGGGACAGGGGACATGGACCTAAACTCACCATGGTGAAAGTCATTTTCACATTCTAAAATACTTTTACTTAAAGTTTTATGTATCACAATTTCAAGTATCTCAAATTAATTCTTAAAATGTGAAATTCAAATACAGGACAAAAAGATGCCAGTAAATTTGTGTTTATGATACCTTCTATAATAGATATTTTCATTGTCACCTAGGCACGTGATCGGGTAAAGAATGGTCTCACCAAGCTATTAGAAACAAATGTACTAGTAGACAAAATGAAAATAGATCTGTCAGATTTAGAACCTGTTCTTTTGGCAAAATCACAAGATGTTGAAGCTTTGATGGATAAACTGGCAGTAGATCAAGAAAATGCAGATCAGGTATGACACGTTGTTTGACAGTGTGGTAAGAAAACTGATTACCAGCTGATCCTTTACATGCAATAACATATATTAATTTTTTTGAATTTTATATACTATTAAAATCATTAAGTGATAGATGAACTTAGCAATACTCTGAAGTTGTAAACACTCTCCCTTCTATAAATCCAACTGGTTTTCTCTTTGAGAATGATGAACCTAGTGAATGGAACAGAGAGAGTTGTGAGAAAAGAGCTACCTATGAATATGAAACAGCTAGTATAGTCTAATGATGAGCCTTATTAATTATTATTATTTATTAGAATAATTTTATTTTTAATAATAGAATTGTTTATTTTATTATAATTGCTCAAATAATGTCTTCATTCTTGTAGTAGCAAGAGATAAAGTCAACAAAGAAAAGCATAATATACAATATATCTAATCATCTTTCATACTGGTCTAATCCAAAGGAAAAAATATTATGATTTATTCCTATTTACTTTATCTTTAAACATTAAAATTCAAATAAGGAAACAACACAAAGAACTGTGTTTCACTCATTAGGTCCGTAGTGTTGTACAAGAAGATGAAGCAACAGCAAAAGTAAAAGCTGAAGAAACCCAAGCAATAGCTGATGACGCTCAAAGAGACCTCGAAGAAGCTTTGCCCGCACTCGATGCTGCCAATAAAGCTCTGGATTCCTTAGACAAAGCAGATATAGCGGAAATCAGAGTCTTTACAAAGCCTCCAGATATGGTCATGACTGTTATGGAAGCCATTTCCATTCTCCTGAACGCCAAGTAAGTAATTCAGAATCCATTTCCAAACCACCTGTGGTGTTTCTCAGCCATTTTTTTCCCCACTTCACTCCCATGCCTTCTTTCTCTTCCCTTTCTCAACCAGTCATTTGGTCCTACAACAAATTGACTCAACATTTTTTTAACCAACATTTTATCCTAGACTGTAGAATATATAAAGTTCTACACAAGACATGTATAGTCTACTGGGTAAATATTAAAAATAATAACTTCAAGACGTGAAAGTTGCTGAGTATTGATGGCCAAGAAAAGCACCCATGTTCAGCAGGGAAGGTGTGAGCAGGACTTTGAGAGGCATTGCTGCTAGCATGAGAGGAGGACCTTTGCAGGTTCACATAGTTTTGATGCTTACAGAATGGAAGCAGGCTGGGCAGGAGTGTGGTGATTCCTGCAACAAGAAAGGTTCTATATTTCCAGCTTTCAGGCCACAACCAAGTAGTACTTGGGGGTTGCTCCCAGCTCTGTGCTTAGGGGACCAGGCCTCCTACTTGCATTCAGCGCATTGAGTTCTCTCTCCAGTCTAAGATATTAAACTTGGTGCTAAAATGTTCCGATTTCAGCTCAGAGATACATTGATTTCTAACTTTCCTAGTAATACCTTTTTGGAGTTTGTTTTGGTTTGGGGCCACACCCAGTGGTGCTTAGGGATTACTCCTGACTCTTGCACTCGAATATCTTTCCTCATGAGCTCTTGGAACCTTAAAGAGTGCTGGAGATTGAGTCCAGGTCAGTGCATGCAAAGCAAGCACCTTACCCACTGTGCTGTGGCTCCAGCCCTAGTGATATAATTTTATTTTAATAAAACTTCTAAGGTACTTTCCTATGTAAATCTTGTCAAAATGAGAATAAAGGACCCAGGGCACCCTCATGCTAGGCTTTCCTACTTTACCTCCAGCCAGCACTTCAGTGGGACATTGCAGCGTAAGGGTCCTGCTTAGCACAGAGACAGCCCCAGCAAGAGGGAACTGAGAACCAGATTTCCACATGAGAAAGGCCAACCTTGCAAAAGTTTGCAAGAAGCAAATAAGAATAAGAGAAATAAAGCCAATTAAGTGATTGTAGCTTCTTGGCAAGAACCTTTAAGGATCTAAATTCATGTAAATGAGAAAAAATGTGAGTACTTAGGGATTTTTTTTTACATAAGGCTTCTTTCTATAATGTATCACATTTCTAGGATTGTATGGTTTTAGAATTCTTCTTACAACCTCAAACAAGTGGTTAATTGTATAGAACATGGATATCCAATTCCCTGTCTTTCCATGTAATTAGATTCACTCAAATTACAGTATCAAGATTAAAACTACCCATGAATTAGGATACCAATTTAAAATCTTGATAAGAATACATTGTTTCAATCTTTTATCGCTTTCTTACCAGGATATTATCATATTTGTCTTGCAGGCCTGATTGGCAAACAGCAAAGCAACTTCTTGGTGACTCTAATTTTCTAAGAAGACTTTTAGAATATGATAAGGAAAACATAAAGCCTCAAATACTGGCAAAACTCCAAAAGTATATTAACAATCCTGATTTTTTACCTGAAAAGGTAGAAAAAGTGTCCAAAGCTTGTAAATCCATGTGTATGTGGGTGAGAGCAATGGATTTGTACTCACGGGTGATCAAAGAAGTTGAACCAAAGAGACAAAAACTCCGTGCAGCCCAGGTACATTTATCTGTGTTGTGGCATCTTATATAATTAAAAGCCACAATCATTAATCATCCAAGTGGCACCTTTAAAGCAACAGTGCTTTTGAAAATTAGTTCTTGTAAGATGAAGGTGTGCCTTTGGGGCAAAATGTCTGAATCTTGAAGTGATGACAGTAAGTGAAAAAAGGAAGGAAGTGAAAGGCAATATTGGATTGTTTTGCTCATGTGTGGAATATGAATAACTGACATGTGAACTGGCAAGAAATAACTCACCTAACTTCTAGACTCGTGACAACTGTGATGTCCCCAGAGAGAAGGAGAAGGGTAGGTGGGAGGAATGAGCAGAGGTGTCTGTTTGGTGATGAGATGGTTGGCAACTGGAACTTTTGGGTGATTAGAGTGGTGAGAACTGAATATACAAAGGTATGTAACTAAACCCCTAAAATTCCATGATAATGTAAACCAATGATAAATCAATTTAAAAACTTAATTTTTAAAAGGCAATCAAAATTTAAAAGACATCAAAGATAAATAATCTTTGTTATAAAAAAATAATAGCTGGTTTGAGGAACAACTCAAAAGACTGGCACCCATGCCTGGCACACACGAGTCCCAGGTTCCGTTCCCAGCATCACATGTCCCTACCCAGCACCTCCACATGAAGACCTGGTGGCCCCCACACCACTGGACCAGAGCACCACTGCATCACAGGCCAGGTACAGCTGGAGTGGCCCCCAAGGCTTCTGATTGCTGCTGGAGGCCACTCTGATTCCTCCTCACAAATACAGTTGGCAAAGGTTTTTTTTGTTTTGTTTTGTTTTTTTATAAATGACTCCTAATATCAGCCCTCTTTTAACATAAAGTGAGAATCTACCTCATTGTATTTGTATCATTAGACCTTTTTGTTTCTAACATGCCTTTAGCTCTAACGCCCATGTCTATTTCCAGAGGCTAAATACTCTCATATTTAATAGGTTTGTTTGAAGTTCTAAAAACCATCTTCATTCACATTCCAGTGTGAGATCACAAGAAAAGTGAAGAATAATTATTTAAAAGGACAAGAATCTGAAAGGCCCATGGGCTAGAGAGCAAGGGTTGACAGGTTGACTTTTTCTGTAAAAGTTCAGATAATTATGCAACTACATGGTGTAATTGTGTACACCAAGACCATAAATGTCAACACCATTTAAATACCATTTAACTATAGTGACATTTTTGACATTATTTTGTGCCTTTTGAGGGGACGGTCTTGGGAGCTATTTAGGTAACTGGGGACAGTGATAGGAAAGATCACACTGGTGGTGGGATTGGTGTTGGAACATTGAATGCCAAAAAAACTGTATTATGAACAACTTGGTAAACTACAGTGTTTAAATAAAGTTTAAAAAATAAAGAATATAAGATCCCAGGTTAAATAAATAAATATTTTAATAAATCTAAACGTTCCCCAAATTCATATAGTAATATTTTTTTTGGATCATACCCGGTTATGCTCAGGCCTTACTCCTAGCTCTATGATCAGTGATCATTCACTGGTACCAGGGATTAAATCAAGGTCAACTACATGCAAGACTAATGCTTTACTCCTCTACTAGTCTCCACATCCCCAGCTAATAAATGTTTTAAACTTTCTGGCTATGTGATCTCTATTTTGACTTCTCAACTCGACAGCACAAAAACATGATTCATACCTAAATAAGCAAGGTTATGTTCCAGTATAACTTTCTTTATAAACAATGAAATTCTAATTTCATAGGTAGTACATATCATGAAGTGGCATTCTTCTTTTTAATCCACTTAAAAATGTAAAACCATTTTTTGTCAAAAAACAAACAAAATAAACAGGTTATCTTTGGCCTGCAAGACCAGACTGTAGTCCTCTACTCTAGAAAACTGATTAGGAAAGGTTATTTTTCACTATCGTATGAACATTTCATGTATTTTGTCATTTAAGTTAATATTCAATTATAGTGACTAATTTATCCCAAATACTTGGTCTATCTATTTCTCTATTTCTTCTATGATATATTTTGTTTGAATTCATTTTGTTTGATTCTGTTTGTTTCTTTTCTCATGTTTTACTCTATTTTTATTTAGTTTTAACTTTATATATAATCCCAAAATACTTTAAGGGAATCGTAAATACTATTTCTAGTCATTAATAATTGAGATAACTTAACCATCTTTGGAGCCTACTCTTAAACACTTAATCTGATTTTATTAGGCAGAACTTGATATAACAATGGCTACTCTGAAAGAAAAGCAACAATTATTAAGAAAAGTAGAACTTCAGATACAGGCTTTACAAGAAGAATTTGAAAAAGGTGTGAATGAGAAAGAAAGTCTGGGTAAGTAACTCACAAGTTTTACTTTGGTCAGAAAATGCCTGATGTTCAAAAGTAGAAAGAGTTTTCAATCAGACTTTTACTTTCACTCAATGTGTATATGTATTTCAGTCAGGTGTACTACATTGGCCCTGTAGCACTGTCCTGTAGGACTGTCCTCCTATTGTTCATCGATTTGCTCGAGTGGGCCCAGTAACATCTCTATTGTGAGACTTGTTACTGTGTTTGGCATATCGAATACGTCACAGGTAGCTTGCCAGGCTTTGCCATGCAGGTGAGATACTCTGGGTAGCTTTCCAGGCTCTCTGAGAGGGGCGGAGCAATCAAACTCGGGTTGGCTGTGTCGGCCGCATGCAAGGCAAACACCCTATCTGCTGTGCTATCGCTACTTTGGCCCTGTAGTGTAAAATTAGAAGGATTGCATATATTCGATTCCTATACCTTAATAAGGCTTTTTACAAGGCCTTGGGTTCAATTTCTAGAAAAACACATGCTTGCATACACACACACACACACACACACACACACACACACACACACACACCTAAAAAATAAGTGAACCCTTTGCTTGGAAGAAGCATACTTGGACTTGGTTTTCATATGAAAAATAATGTTTAATCAGTGTGAGGTTTCATCAGGATATACTGGCAACATGAGCTAAATAATACTAATTCTGGTATACTTCTTACATTTAAAAAAAATATTGAATACCTAACCTGTCTTTACATTTTTAGCAAAGGTTATGGCCCTGACAAAAGCACGTCTAACACGTGCTGGGAAGCTAACAGCTGCACTAGGAGATGAGCAAGTTCGGTGGGAAGAAAGCATCCAGAAATCTGAGGAGGAGATAGGGAACATTGTTGGGAATGTGTTCATCGCAGCAGCATGTGTTGCCTACTATGGGGCCTTTACAGCCAAGTATAGGCAAAAGGTGAGCTCACTTGCTTCCTCTAAGGAGTGGTAAGAGGCAGCTGAAAGTGGTAGGATAGAGTGGGGAGAATTTCTCTGAGTTTAGGTGGAAGCTCTCCACTGTGAAGGAAATGGATTTATACCTCACCCAACACCCCATCTCCCCTATGGGTCAACGATGTTTATCCCTCAACTTTCCTTGACACATTCCTCCCATTCCTTTCCTGCCTCTAGAATCAATTCATGGCTTACTTATACAAGAACCCCAGGGAAACAAAAAGCACAGAGTGTCCCTTCCCCTCCCCTTGTGAACAGAAGTGGTACCTAAAATTAACCTGGATGAAGTGTTCTGAAACTGTAACTAAGGTTTTGCAAAGGGAAATACCAGAAAACTAAATTACTGGGAGAGGTTTTTCAAGCCGTTTGTGAAAAATTCTTTCTTCCTGACATTGGGCTTGTTGTTGAGTTTTGAAATCTAGTCAGCATGGGACTCACAGATTAACTCGCAGGTTATCTGGTACCAAGTGAGCAATAATACCAGTGATGCATTGGGAAAATAGAGAGTTCTCTATTGTACACAATTATCACCCAGTGAAGGGGACAGTATATTTGATCCCCCTGTCCCAAATCTATTATATGGAGTAGAGTCACACCCATCATCATTGTGAGTATCCCAAACTTCAGGTGCTTCCAGACCCTTCCAAGAGGTGGGACACCCTAATTTCAAACTACTGTGACAGCTCTTGTCATTTATGAATGAGACAGCAGAGTAACATCCCTGCACCTCAGCCTTGAGAGTGTAATCTAGGACCCCAATCTCCTGACTTTCAGTCTACTTCCATGTCCTTTGCACTGAAGTCAAATGACTGGAGGAGACTAGAGAGTCTTGTTACTGTGACACTCTCTGTGTATCCTTGTTTATGGGTATTCATGTGTCTATCAAGCAAACTTTTCTTTCTGCAGCTCATAGAGTATTGGATCGAGGGCTGTCAGGAACTGGATATCCCAATCGATACTTCCTTCAGTCTTATAAACATTCTTGGAGATCCCTATGAAATACGACAGTGGAATACTGATGGGCTGCCCCGTGACCTTATATCAACAGAAAATGGCATTTTGGTTACTCAGGGGAGACGGTGGCCTTTGATGATTGATCCCCAAGATCAGGTGTGTAACAAACACTTCAGATAAAAAGCTGCCTATAAACTCTTCTTAACATTATGTTTTCTATTACAAGCTCTAAGAGTGGACTTTGAATTATAGGTCCTTGGAAAGTTAGACATAGCAGGGAGTTAGAGATCTTCTAGTGGGGTTAGAGAGATAGTACATTGGTAGGGTGTTTGCTTTGCATGTACCCAACCCAAGTTTGATCCCAGCATCTGATATGATCCCCTGAGAACTGCCAGAATAATTCCTGAGCACAGAGCCAGGAGTAAGTCCTGAGCAAAGTTTGGTGTGGCCAGAAAAAAGAAAGCTTTCTGTGTAAAAAGTTTAAGTACCTATGCACTTGATTTTGATTTATTTTTAGATAAACATAGCACTGTCTGCACTGTCCTCCCATTGGTCCTCAAGCAGGCCCAGTAACATCTCCATTGTGAGACATATTGTTACTGTGTTTGGAATATCAAATACGTCACGGGTAGCTTTTCAGGCTTTGTCGTGCGGGTGAGATAATGTTGGTAGCTTGCCAGGCCCTCCAAGAGGAATCTATGTTTAATAAACATAGATTTTCTGATTTTCATGGGAGCAAATCTTTATTCCTTCATAACCCTTTGTTTCTAAAAGGTTTGAGGAGTCCAAGTGAATTCAGGCATGATATGATGAAGTTTAGGTTAAACTTCCCTGAACTTACAGAATTCTTTTACATAATTCCTAGGTCCAAAGATTAAAATTATAGTACATGGAATTTGGGGAAAAGAGCTTTGTGGAAACAGGAAATTCAAGTTTGAATAAAGTCTGGAATTTTAATCCTAGGTTTTTAATCCTGAATTTTCTTTACTTGATTTAGAACCGAATCAAAGGAAGAAACCAAATATTGGGAATTTTTAGTTGCACTTGGGAGTGACATTTTAATTTTATCTTTTTCAATTTTTTTTCAAAAAATTTCTAGGTTGACCAAATTTTTTAATTTTAAGTTTGGAACAGTATTTTTTAATTGACTACAGAGTCTTTCACTTTCTAGTTATGCCTAAAATTCTAAACTGTAAACTATGCTTTTTTCATACAGGCAAACCGTTGGATAAGGAACAAGGAAAGCAAAAATGGTTTAAAGATCATTAAGCTTACAGATAGTAATTTCTTACGCATACTTGAAAATTCCATCCGAATTGGACTACCTGTTTTACTGGAAGAGGTTTGCTGTTCACTTTCTTTCTCCTGAGAGTTCGGAACTTACAGATCAGATCTGGATTTCCATACAGGCCACATCTATGTCAAGTTAGTGGTCCCGGTCAGATCCATTTTCAAATTCTTAATCAATTGCTTTCCCCTTAAAGACTGACATCTATTAGGGAAGAAATCTATAGATTGATTAATTTTTTATTTTTCCAGACGTTTTTCTGGTGTAAAATGGGCTCTGTTTTCTGACACTATTGATTCTCAGACTCTTTTGCTTTTAATAGTTAGGTGCCCTGGAGATTCAACTCAGTAGTACTATCAGACTTCCCAGGAGGGATAGCACAGTGGGTAGGGAGTTCATCTTGCACGCAGCCGACCCAAGTTCAATTCCTCTGCCCCTCTCGGATAGCCCCGTAAGCTACCAAGTGTATCCCACCTGCATGGCAAAGTCTGGCAAGCTACCCATGACGCATTCGATATGACAAAAACAGTAACAAGTCTCATGGAGACATTACTGAGTGCCCTCTCAAGCAAATCGATGAACAACTGGAGGACAGCGCTACAGTGCTACAGTACTATCAGGAACTTATATACACACCAATGATCTGGAAACATTAAGGCAATCTGCTGGTTCTAGCATTGTTTTCTACTTAGACATGGGGTCAGAATTTGATTAAATGATGTTTTAGAGCATTTCTATAGATTCACTCTGGAAATATTCTTTATTCACTCACTCAACACATTAAGAACGAATGACAGAAAATGCATATATAGTTCTTATCCTCAGCAGCTTACAATTTAGTTTAGGAGAAAAACTTTAAATAGAAAAGAGAGGAAATGAGAGAAATGGAGGAAAGGATCTTGTCATAAGACCTATGATGGAAGAAGCCTGGAGTTGAAATAGCTAATGAGGAAGGAGTAGGGATCTCATTTAAATGCATTTTATATGCATGGCTAAAGAAGTATCTAAATCGTGACCTCTGCAATGAGCTCAGTCAAGTGAAGACCTCAAAGAGAAAGACTTCTCAAACACAGGGAAAGGCATGTGCAAAAGACCTGGACACAGAGGGGTTTTGAAATAATTGATATCCTTCCTACCTTACCATTTTGTTTTATATAAAGGAAAAAATGAGTGAACAAAAGCATGAGTTGTGAGTTGAGTCAGCTATCATTGCAACCAAAAAATATTCATTTGTCAGAATAAAAAAGAGTTCCTCAAAGATCACAGAGGGCCAGAGACTGACTCAGTGGCAGAGCACATACATGCCCCACATGTGTTAAGGCTATGAGTTCAATACCTGGAACCACAAAATGAAAACAAGGCCATTGACAATAGCAACTGAGCTCTGGAGCTGGCAATGTCCCAGAATAAATTAATCAGTATTCACTGCCATTTATTCACCACCCACTATATCCCAGAATCTGTAATTTACAGATTGTATTTAACATGCATGAACTATTTAATTTTCACTGTAACTTAACTAATTACTAATATTATCCCATTTTGCAATGAGAAATGTGAGGCACAGAAAGTTTGAAGCAAGGGACTGAGCAGGCTTAGCTATTGAGAAAACTGCTTAGAAAAATACCATATTCTAGCTTGAACAGAGAGCACAAGAAATCTCTTTGTGCCTCTGGCCCTGAACAACACTAGAAAGGGTGTTTCGATCGGGCACCCTACAGACTCTTTCCTTGGCTGCTTTTGCCTGAAATTTAGTAGGTTAGATCAGTCTAAATGGGTACTGTGCCTTCAGATGCTCCTATTTACTTAGACTGCTAGTAAGACAACCACTGGGACATGTACACTACACTGTTAGAGGCAGTAGAAGGACATTTTTAAACACTCGCAAGATCACTGAAAACTGTTTGTTCGAAGTTCAAATCTTAAGACTAGTGAAATTTGAAGTCAATGACATCCATTCTCATTGCTTGTGGTTTTTGTTTGCTTGCTTTCATTTTTCAGCTTAAAGAAACTTTAGATCCAGCATTGGAACCAATTCTTCTAAAACAGATCTTCATTAGTGGCGGCCGTGTACTCATTCGCCTTGGTGACTCAGACATTGATTACGATAAAAACTTTAAGTTCTATATGACAACCAAACTGCCAAATCCCCACTACCTGCCTGAGGTAAGAGCTGGTGCTCTGGGATTCCTAGCGCAAGTGAACGATGAGGCTGTGATGGGCCTCTGACGTTCATCACTTCTCCCACCTGAAGGAAGCAGCTCTGCCCTGGTTCGGCTTCCCTCTCCACAGCCTCTCTTCCACCAGTCACCTCTCTTGCTTCTCTTCTGCATCTTGGCTGTGACTCCTGTTGCCATTCTGTTGCCATCTAGTTGGAACCCAGTTACCTCCCCATCAGGCACTAATCAGGGGCCTGGCACCTCCCAACATGGAGCAATGCACACACACACACACACACACACACACACACACACACACACACACACACTCATTCTTCCCTCAGCACAAGTCCAGCTGCCCCTCTTACAGTGACTGAGAAATGAGTCAGCACCTAAATCCAGAATCCACAGGGGAAGGAGGAAGCTGTTTCAATGTGCTATGCACATATCATATTGTGCTGCCCAAATGAAAAGATAGCTTGCTTAAGAAGACCTGGAAACAGGCTGGAGCGATAGCACAGTGGGTAGGGCTTTTGCCTTGATGCAGCTGACCCGGGTTCGATTCCTAGCATTCCATATGGTCCCCTGAACAGCACCAGGAGTAATTCCTGGGTGCAGAGTCAGGAGTAACCCCTGTGCAATGTCAAGTGTGGCTCCCCCAAAAAAGAAAGAAAGGAAAAAAAACCAGTAACTTCCAGCTTTAGAAAAGTATGTGTCCAATGGCCAATGTCTGTAACTGAATTTCTGTTTTTGTGGCCCCTTCCTTGTGC
Source organism: Sorex fumeus (assembly GCF_029834395.1). Classification (NCBI taxonomy): domain Eukaryota; kingdom Metazoa; phylum Chordata; class Mammalia; order Eulipotyphla; family Soricidae; genus Sorex; species Sorex fumeus. The sequence goes on from NW_026606060.1 coordinate 17,822,226, forward strand.
TCTTAGACTACAGGAGAGGAACCGTGTGAATCCCACGTTCACACTCGTGTCCCTGAGTCAGCAGAACCTAGGTCCTTATGCAGGTCCTAAGCAGTTGTAATAGAAGTGAAGACAGCAAGTAGTCCAGTCCTTCCTGGGGACCACATATGACCCTAGGGGACCCCTCCACCCCTGTAAGCACTCATGCTGACACAGCTGCTGTCTCCACAGGATGTTCAGGTCTAGCAGCCCTCCATCTCCACCGCCTGCATAGGGCCCTTGGAAAAGTCTTCACAAATCAGTGTGTTTCTCCATAACGCCCCCCATTTAAAAAGAAAAAAAATCCTTGCATAGACCATTCCTACAGTTTAATTTTATTTTACAGAATTTCTCAGAACTCCCTGTCTTCATATGTTGATTTAAATGAAATCGGCACACGTCTTGAAAAATATAAAGGAATTGCCATTAACAGCCTGCAGCAGAGTTTTCCTTGTCACCTTCTAATTACTGTTAGAGCCACTGTGAGAGCTCACATCTCAAGTTCCACTTTAGATTTTAGAAAAACAGGGGCTGGAGCAATAGTATAGCAGGTAGGGCACATGCCTAGTACACAGATGATGTGGGTTCAATTCCCAGCATCTCATGTGGTCCACTGAGCACCTCCAGGAGTGATTCCTGAGTGCGGAGCCAGGAATAACCCCTGAGCATCACCAAGTATGACCCCCAAACGGAACAAAAACAAAAACAAAACAAAAAGGGAAAGTGACCACTGACTTTAACCTTGATTTAAGGTTTGTCTTGTACTAACTTAAACCTTGATTTCTCACACCTCAAACAACCTTGACTCTGTAACTGTAGGTAAATTGTTCTATTTCCTGAATCCCCAGGCCAGTCAGCTCAAGAGTTGACAAAGAATTATTGTGAAAATATTTAATTTTTTTAAATTAAAGGAAGACTTTATGTAAAGCATGTGACACACAAACATCTTTATTGTATTTATCAATTTTTGTGTTGACTTATTCATTAAATGTTATGATGAAGCAAAATATATGAACATTTTTATTATTAATAGCTTATTTTTAACAAGGACAAATCATGTAAAAAGTCAGAGTGATTTCAATTCTCCATTTAGTCTCCCAATATCCTTTGAATTGTTACAATTATTACTCAAATTTTTAAATATTTGAACTGCGCTTAGCCTGGGTGAATAATTCATCCAATATCCCACTTGCAGTATTAGGTACAATTATAGCTGAACCCAGGTTGGTAACCCCATAGCCTTTCTACGAACTGACTCATCTTTCCTTAAAAGATCGTGTAGGATGCTATAACTGCAGCATTTGAAGAATAAAATTGTCACTCATCATGATAAGGAAAAATCATATTTGGATGTGTAAGACCCAGTGTGCTTAGTGTAGAAGCTAAAGACTGAGTGTATTGACAAGTAGACCTGATATACAGTACTCAGGTGGCAATCAAGATCACGATCACAATCATCCTGTTGTTCGTGGATTGCCTCGAGCAGGCACCAGTAACGTCTCCTTCTTCCTAGCCCTGAGATTTTAAAAGAGCCATATTCAATTCTCTTCAGGGCTAGGAGAATGAGACCTATTATTGTTATTGGTATTTGGCATATTGAGCAATAATGAGTAGTATTTTAATAAAGCAAACACTTCTTATTGTATGCGTCTGAACATCTACTCTATGCATCTCTTCTAGGTGTGCATTAAAGTTACCATCATCAATTTCACTGTCACCAAATCAGGTCTGGAGGATCAATTATTAAGGTAATTGGGTACTTTGGTTTCTCCCATGTGAATATTAAATGTAGAATGACAATAAATATAAGCACACATGTATCTTTTTGAATTCATATTTTTGTGTTTTACAGATATACACTTAGGAGTGAAATTGCTCGATAATATGTGGGAACTAGTCTTATTGTTTTGAAAAACATTCATACTGTTTTCCCTAGAGGCTGGACCAGTTTCAGGTCCAACAACAGAGTATAAATTTTCCTTTTTCTTCTCAACCTCACTATCACTTGTTTCTGATTTCTTTTATATAGGTCATTCTCTTATTTCCCTCTTCTTTCTTTTTTGCCTGATTTATCTGAATAGGACTTTCAATATTATGCTGAATTATAGTGTTGATTATATTATGTATACTATATAGACACCTTTGTCTGGTGTCTGATCTTAGAGAATAAACTTTCACCATTCAATATGTTGTTACCTGTGTGTTTATCATATATAAGATCTTTATTGACTTGGGCTGGAGAGATAGCACAGCGGGTAGAGCATTTGCCTTGGAGGCAGCCAACCCAGCGAACCGGAGTTTGATTCCTCCACTCCTCTCGGAGAGCCCGGCAAGCTACCGAAAGTATCTCACCTACACAGCAAAGCCTGGCAAGCTACCCGTGATGTATTCAATATGCCAGGCACAGTAACAACAAGTCTCGTGATGGAGACGTTACTGGGCCCAATCGGGCAAATCGATGAGCAATGGGAGGACAGTGCTACAGTGCTACTCTATTGATTTATTTTATTCTACCTACTTTTTTATTTTTATTGAATTATTTTATTCTACCCACTTTTTTTTAACTTGCTGGTACTCATGACTTATTCCTGGCTTGTCCTCATGGATTACTCTTAGCAGGTTCCAGGTACCATATGGTGTGCCAGGAATCAAACTTGGACTATGCACATGCAAGGCAAGACTCATACCTGCTGTGCTGTTCTCTCTCTCTCTCTCTCTCTCTCTCTCTCTCTCTCCCCCTCTCTCTCCCTCTCTCTCTCGTCCCTGGTTGAAAGTTTTTAATTACTAAAATAAGATGTACCTTATCAATCTTTGTGATCACATGATTTGGAAGGGTGCTTTGGCCACACCCCAAGGTATCCTGGCTCTGTGCTCGGGGGTCACTGCAGAGGTACTCAGGAGAGACCATATGTAGTATCAGGGATGAATGATCACATGATTTTTACCTGTTCTGTATTAAATTAACTTTTCTTCCTTTCATATTGCATGAATTAAATTGTGTTTATCAAGCCATCCTTGCCATAAACCCCTCCATGTCCTGAAGTAGGACCCTTGTCATGTATAATGAATATTTCACTTGATTTTGTTCAGGGTCTTTGCATCTGTGTTCACCAGGGATCTTTGTCTGAAGTTTTCTTTTATATGTGATGTACTTCTCTAATTTTAGTCTGGGGTAATATTGGCCTCATAAAATGTGTTTGAAAGAACACATTTCCTTTGATTTTTCTGGAAGAACTTGAGATGATAGGTAGTACACAATTTTTGGAGGTTTGGTTGTACTCGCTGATGAAAATATCTGGCACTAGATTTTTGCTTTGTGAGAGACTTAATTACTGTCTCACTTTTCTTATTTGCAGTTGGTTTGTTACAGTTTTCTATTTCTTCCTGATTAAGTCTGGGGAAGTTGAATGATTCTAAAAATATGTGAATTTCTTCTATCTTAACAAGTTTAATAGTTTAAAGTTATTCATAGTAGCTTCTTATGAGCCTTTGTGTTTCTGTGGAATAGTAACTTATACTCACTCTTTTATGATTCCATTAAATAGGATTTTCTCTCTTTTTTCTTTGTGATCTTGTGCTGATCCTTTCCAACTGTGATCTTGTCTTGGTTCTTTCAAACAACTATTCTTGATCTTATCATCTTCTATAGTGTCTTTTTTCTTTCCAATTCACTTATTTCTGATCAAATTTTTATTATTTCCTTTATTCTACTGACTTTGGGCTTCATTTGTCCTGTTAGATGTGAGGTTATGTTTTTTATTTGAGATTTTTCTTGGTATTGGCCTGTATTGCTATGAAGTTTCTGGGCTTTTTGCTACATTCCATATGTTCTAATATTTGTTTATAGGAATTTTTTTTATTTTCCCTTTCATTCCCTCACTGACCCAACAGTTACTCAGTAACATCAGTTATCCTCTACATATTTAAAGTTTTTCCAGCTTTATTTTTATGGCTGATCTCTAGTTTTATACTATTTTGGTCAGAAAGACAATAGAGAGCCAAGAGACGAAGAACTTGTCTTGCAAGTAACCAACCCAGGTTCAATCCCCAGCATTAAATATGGTCCCCAGGACTTGCCTGGTTCTTGGAGACACACTGCTCCAAAACATGCAAAAGACTGCTACCCCCAAATATATTTTTTCTATTTCATTTCTCTCTAGAAGTTTTCTTCATGTACTTAATTTGATATGCCATTTATTCACTTTTAAAAATTCTCCCTCAGTATACTCTCTATGTGACTCAATTCCATTTCCCCAAAGTGAGATTATGAGTTGTTTGTATTCACTATTGAAATTAACCAGAAGCCTAGGAAGCAATACCACTTACTTATTTGTTTATTTCATTGAACTGCCATGATATACACAAAAAGTTGTTCATGATTGGGTTTCAGTCACACAGCAGTGTAGGGCTCTGAAATACAGGATACTGAATCCGAACCAATATGCAGTTCTATGAAGAGTCTACTGTACACACACAAAAATTAGCGAAAGGGGACCTTGTGCCTTAGGACTTCGCTAATAGCATTAGTACTCAGCTTAGTTTTCCAAATACGACAATTAGGAATGGAGAAAGAAAAAATTGAAAGCAGTTTAGGGCACTAAAAGAGACTTTATTTATGTAATGGAACTTTGGATCTAGTGATGTGGTGCGACTTGAGAAACCTGAGTTGGAAGAACAAAGAAACAAGCTCATCGTGAGCATCAACACGGATAAAAACCAGCTGAAAGCTATAGAAGATAAAATTCTGAAAATGCTTTTTCAATCTGAGGGAAATATTCTGGACAATGAAGAACTAATTGAAACTCTCCAGGATTCAAAGGCAAGTAAAATATTTCTGTTATTGATAGAAAATATGTTGCTTCTGGGGCCATAGAGATAGTAGAGTGGGTTAGACACTTGCCTTGCTACAGCCAACTCAGCTTCCATTCCCAGCAGCCCCCCTTCTGTAGCCCCCTTGATTCTTCCCAGGAGAGATCCCTGAGTGCAGAGCAGGAGTACACCCTGAGCACCACAGTATCACTGAGTGTGACAACTTCCCAGAATTATATAATCTGGCTTCTAAAGCTACAGTACAGTCTTTGAAGTGCCTGCAAAGACTCCTAAATTAAAATTTCTCAACCTTCCCAAACTTTGGTCCCCTTCCAATCTTGTTTCATTCCTACACCATCCCCCACTCCTCTCGCGAGTTGACCTCTTAGTCTCGGATCTCAGCCCCTCGTGATAGCCCCCTTGGTATATCCTGGAGGCCCAAAGAGGTGAAGGGGCCATATGGCCCCTGGTTGAACACTTCTGCAACAAGAATGGTGGCCACATGTCCACACAAGAAGGTTCCTGGCTGGTATAGACCCTCACCCCTACCAAAAGAAGAATGGAGACACTGGAGGTAACAGCTTCTCTTGTTCTTGTGTGCATTTTAAAAATAAAGCATGTAATTGTAAAGATTTGCTCGAGCGGGCCCAGTAATGTCTCCATTTTGATACTTGTTATGGTGTTTGGCATATTGAATACATCACGGGTAGCTTGCCAGGCTTTGCCCACTCAAGCAAATCAATGAACAACGGGAGGACAGTGGACAGTGGACAGTTGTAAAGATTGGGACAAGATACATGCATTGAAGGAAAAACAGATAGTCAGAGTGAAGCCATCTTCTCCAGGAAGCCTGGTTAGTGTTTAGAGCTGGGATTAAACTCTGCCCTTTTGGAACACCTGAGCATCTTACCTCAAGCTCTATTACAGCACTTGTCATTGGTAACCCTATGTCCTAGTTGTCTGATTACAAGCGTAGTTCTTCTGTTAACTTCTAAGCAACTGAAATTGGAATAGCTCCTCCTGAGATTATTTCTCCAAGGACTAAGACCACAGGTACTCAATGAAAAAGTGTGAATAGCAAGATATAATTTTTGCATTTAATGTAATTTATACTGCAATAAATAATTTATCTGATTAAAGTTATAATTCTTAAAGTTACTCAGAATACAACTGATAAAATCATTTCCATCCACTGATAAGAATACAGAACATAGTTTACTAATAATACACTTCAATTTTTAAGGGACTTTTTGACTTTTGCGTTTTCCCTTTGTAGGGTGGGTACAGACTGAGTTCTTTGCCTTTATTGTCAGAAATTTTCTTTCCTTTCATGTTGCCTTTTGAGGTATTGGCTGTGAAGCATAAAAATAACCAAGTAATTCTGGGTATCCTACTTCTCTCTTCTCGATGTTTATTTGTTCATCAGCTTTTAATTTGGGAACTTAGTTATTGACCCAAGTACTTTAATTTTTATCAGAGTTTTACATGGGAAATATTTAAATGATTAAATATTTCCACAAGGTTTGTTATGAAAAATAATACACCTGAGTTCTCGGTGCATGACCCAGCCATGACTCCATAGTGACTGTAATTTCACCTCTCATTTGGTTTTGGTTATTTCAACTTTATATCTCTGTCTAATTAATAGTCTTGTATTGCTGCTTCCTACCTTTATACACACACACACACACACACACACCATTCCTATCCCTTAGACTCCCACTGGAGTTATATCCTGACTATAGTTAAACATTCAAAGTTTACACTGCTCAGAAGTCTGAGAAATCTGGGGGCTAAGAAGAGAGCCAGAGCCAGGATCTTACCATGCAGTGAGAGAGGGCTAGACCAGGATCTCAGCATGCAGTGAATACATTTCACATTCTCTCCCTCTTTTCATTATAGTGCCAGGCCTTCTAGAGTGCCTGGATCTTTTCCATCAAAAAGTACTCTATTGGGCCGGAGTGATAGAACAGCAGGTAGGGTGTTTGCCTTGCATGCTGAAGACCCAGGTTCGATCCTCGACATCCTGTATTGTTCCCCAAACACCACCAGGAGTGATTCTTGAGTGCAGAGCCAGGAGTCACCCCTAAGCATCTCCAGGTCTGATTCAAAAAGCCAAAAAAAAGTACTCTCTCTATTACTTTCTCTGCCATGTGGTGTGGGGAAGATAACCTGGGAATCCACCAAAGACACCTAATTTTCTCTTATAATTATTTAATTATCACTGGTTTACGATGCTATAAAATTTTAGGGGTACGGCCTAATACCTCTGTATAGGACTATACTAGACTCACCGCAAACCCCACCAAAGTTCTAATGCCATATCATCCCCAAAATAAATCCTTCTACGAATTTTTCCCATTCCCTTTCCCTTAGGTAATCCCCATAGTTTTCACAGTCTAGGAATTATTTTGTTGTCTTTTGCAGTGTGTTTGCTTTAGCTGTTTGTATCCCACATATGAGTGGAATCATCCAGTATGTCTTTCATTTCTTTACTATTTCAATTAGTATAATATCCTCAAGTTTCATCCACTTTACACAAAAAGGCACAATTTCATTTTTTGTAAGTTTTTCATTCTTAATCACTGTGAATTACAGAGTTACAAAGATATTTGTTATTAAGTTTCAGGCATACAATATTCCTCTTTTTTGTTTTTTTGTTTTTTTGGCTATACCCAGTGATACTTAGGACTTGGTTCTGACTCTGCACTCAGGGATCATTCTTGGTGGTGCTCAAGGAACCATATGGACTGACAGGGTTCAAATATCTCTTCAGTCCCCAATTTTTATCTTTTTAATGGCAGTGTAGTAATTCATTGGTTATGTATACTACAGTGATTTAGACAGTTATCAGTGGACATTTAGGTTGATTCCATCTTTTGACTATTGTAAATAATGCTACTATGAACCAAAATATACAAATTTTTTAATTGTGTTTCTGTAACCTTTATGTAAATGCCTAAAGAATAGTATTACTGGATCATATAGAATTTTTTTAAGAAATTTACTCCAAAATATCCATATAGTTTTCCACAGAAGCTACACCAGTTTACATTGCCACCAACACTGCAGCAGAAATATTTTTCCGCACATCCACTTCAATATTTGTGATTTCCAGACTTTTTGATAGGCCATTCTCGCGAGTATAAAGTCAGATTTTATTGTGATTTTGGTTTCTGTTTTGGTTTGGTTTTTGGCTTTTTGGGTCACACCTGACTCTGCACTCTGCACAGGGGTTACTCCTGGCTCTGCACTCAGGAATTACTCCTGGCAGTAACTCAGGGGACCATATGGGATGCTGGGAATCGATCCTGGGTCAGCCGTGTGCAAGGCAAATGCCCTATCCGCTGTGCTATCACTCCAACCCCCTGATTTTGATTTCTATTTCCCTAAGAAGTTATTTTTGTATGTTTACATGTATCTCTGGGACAGCTGTATGTCTTCTTTGAGAAAAATGCCTGTCCATATCCCTTGTCTACTTTTATAATGGGCTGCTTGCTTTTCTGTTATTGAGTATGTATTTTGGATATTTATATATTTGGGATATTAACCCCCTGTCAGAACTGTAGCGATCACTAATTCATCATGTCCTTATTTTTGTTCCAGGCCTCACTAAATATAGCCCAAGCCCCCCACCACAATATTTTTAAGAATATATCCCTTAGAATTTACTTTTATATGTTTACTCAGATCACTTCTGGTGCCATCAAGACCAGGCTGAAGGAAGCAGAGTCCACTGAAATTATGATAAACTCTGCTCGGGAGAAGTACCGCCCAGTAGCCACTCAAGGCTCTGTGATGTTCTTCGTCATCGCAAGTCTCTCAGAAATTGACCCCATGTACCAGTATTCATTAAAATATTTTAAACAGGTGAGTGGTGGTGGTGGTGGTGGTGGTGGTGGTGGTGTTAATGAAATTTCTCTTTACTTCTCTTTGATCACTGTTGAGTTCCTCAGGGTCAGATATGTGATTAGAAAATGGGACTGTCTGGGGGCTGGAGCAATAGTACAGCAGGTAGGGCATTTACTTTGCATGCGGCCGACCTGGGTTTAATTCCCAGCATTCCATATGGTTCCCTGAGCACCGCCAGGAGTTAATGCCTGAGTGCAAAGCCAGGAGTAACCCCTGTGCATGGCCAGGTGTGACCCACAAAGAAAAGAAAAAGAAAATGGGACTGACTGTCTCCTAAAAACACAAGTGGTAGGTGTTCAGAAAACACTCTGTAGAGGAGGAAACATGGGCTTCCTTACTTGCCAGCTGCATTTTTCTCTTGGCCTCCTTTACTTGTTTGTTTCCTGCGATACAGTGAGGACAGGGGCATGGTCACTTTGGTGGAAGATATGGAGCTGGAATGTGTCAGTCACAGACCTACCTGTAACAGTCTTATAACCATAGTGTCTTAAATCAAAAAGGAAAAGTACCTGTAATAGAGACAGGCTGGAGAGTGGGAGGGAAGCCGCAGACACTGATGGAGAGAAGTTGACACTGGCTTGCAGTTGGAATATTCTATGCCTGAAACTCAACAATCAATAATTTTGTAAATAACAGTATACCTTATTTTAAAAATGATTTAAAATAGTATGAGATGGATAGTACAGCAGTTAAGGCATTTGCCTTGCACACAGGTGACCTAGGTTCTATCCCAGCACCAATATGGTCCCCCAAGAACCTCCAGGAATGATCCATGAGCACAAAGCCAGGAGGAAGCACTGAACACTGCCAAATGTGGCTAGAAACAAAAATAATTTAAAATTAAAATTGGCATTCTAGTTATCACTGTTCTGGTTTCCTGAATGAATGAAATTTCCATTTTCTCTGTTCAGAATGTAGTTTATTTATTGTGCTTACTATATTTGTTTGTGTAACAAGTAAACTATATATTTAAAATATAATTAATTGGATCCTCTTAAATTTAAGAAATCCTAACTCATTCTTTCCACACCCCATGATTATCTGGGAGAAGTGCCAAGATGATCATATAACCTTGCCTTTCCCCTTATTCTCTCACCCCAAAGTGATAATCAAATCCAAATTGAGGACACAGAGACTCTGACAGATTAACTCCATATTTCAACTTTTTCTGTCTCACATTGAGATGACAGTTTTTAATATCATGAATATAAATGGCATTTGGTCCATTTTTATACAAATGGAGAGTGAAAGGGACATGCAGGAAATAAATCTCTCATATCAATTCGGGATGAATTTTAGACTTTTCACAGTACAGCACTTTTGTGCAACTGTTTTCTCACTGAATATGGGGGTAAGGGCAGATGAAGAGCAAGAACTTTTTTCTAAGCAAATTTAATTAAATCAGAAACATTGATAAAACTCTCTTTTGCACAGTTGTTCAATACAACAATTGAAACTTCCCAAAAGTCAGAATATCTGGAATACCGCATGAAAATACTGCTGGAACAAACTCTATTATCTGCTTATACCAATATTTCAAGAGGACTTTTTGAAAAACATAAACTCATATACAGCTTTATGCTCTGTGTGGAAATCATGCGTCAGCATGAGCGCTTAAATGATGCTGAATGGAATTTCTTTCTCCGAGGTGCTGCAGGATTAGAAAAGGTACCTGTTTCAAGTTCAGATTATAAAGTTACTCTAAATGGGAGCCACAAACACCTGCCAAACTCCCCAGTGACTGGAGGTTACACATTTGGTTCTTTGACCCACTGGGTAGGGTGCTGGGAGCCAGGAGTCCCAGGCTATAGCTTAGTTCTGTCCCAGTAGCTGTGTAATGTTGGTGATTTTTAATCTCTTCATGCTGTGGTGTCATTACTATGCAAAGGGGATTCTGTGGGGATTCAGCCTTGCATGTTGCCAACCCAGGTTCAATTCCAGGCATCCCATATAGTCCCTCAAGCACCACCTGGAGTGATCACTGAGCACAAATCCAGAAGTAAGCCCTGTACACTGGCAGGTATGGTCCTAAAACAAGGAAACAAAACAACCCTCCCACCCCCAAAAAGATGCTGGTACTCTCCAGTGAGCTAGTCGATGTGACCATGTTTTGAAACATTGACTATCTTACAAATATGATGTGTTCGAAGTACAATAAAAGCTCAGAATGACTGATTGTTGTAAAATCGTGATTCTTTTTTTGCCTGGACACATCTTTTCTTTTAAAACACTTGGAGTGATATCATTTTATTGTTGCTTGAGTAATGTTGCAATAGGAGTTTTACTCTAGTTCCCTTCTTCATGTACATTTTCTTGTCTAGCTTTCCTAACTCACTCATGTACTGCAAATCTTGACAAATCTTGACATAAGTGAGTCCCATCTGGCTTGCATTTTTATATCAGTCCCACTCTAAATTCTCAATTCTGCTTTACCCATCTCAGCCCTTACCATGGGCCTTACAGAATCAGAACCTACATTGTTTGACAATATTTGAGCCTTAGGGTTGCTCTGGGAGGTTGAGCTTTAGATTTGACTTTCAGTGCCCTTGTGTTCCTAGACAAAATCCAGATAAAATCTCTTTACCTCTTCCTCCCTCTGATCCCATCCATCTTTTATCATATACATGTTCTCAACCCTTCATTAATGCTATTTAAAAGCTTCATAATCAAAGTTAATACAGAGAACTGCTTTCACGTTCTATGTATGTCTGTACACATTATGCAATCATCAAGCAGCATGAATCTTTGAGACATACCACAACATGAATAAACCATTAAAACACTAAGTGAAATGGTGGATCATGAGAAAAGTTATGAAAAAATGGCTTCTGGAAATTATATCTGGAAAAAATGAATAGTAGCTTAGGACCTGGGGGAGTGGGGAAGGGAGATGGTAGACAGGAGGGTCATAGCAAAAAGGTGCAAGGAATGAGGGGGAGTGAGCAATGAGATGTTGGCTGCATGATGGTTGCAGGTATTTGCAAGTTTTCTAAAATACACTGGATTGTATGCTGTAAATCAGTGAGTTACATGGTATGTGAGTTATATCAAATAAAACATTTTAAAATGTAGCATTGAACTTCATGCAAATATTTGTGGAACTTTTAAGGACTGGTTTAGTCTGTAGTCATAGTTGTTTTCTTTCTAAATTGTTTTTACCCACATGAACATGCGTCATGGAATATTATTAAATTGCGTAAGATATTTCCAAAATATTTCTAGGAATGTATGAAATGGTTAGGTATACACTCAACCCTGCTGGGAGGAACTTGCCACTTAATTCAGCTCTCCCCATTTCTCAGAGCTAAGAATATCTGCTAATCCGATCAAGTTAATAAGGAAAAAAGGAATGTCATGTACCATGAGAGTACTCACTATCTTAAGAGTACTCAGGAAATCAGATTTTATTTCTTCAGCTGATCAGTTGTTTCTTGTAATTGTACTCCCAAAGAACTTTCAATGGTTGTACTTCTATATAGAGATCTACCAGTAGAATTGATCCAACACTTCCATTTCACCATATCATGTTACTTGTCCTAGGTCGATGGTTATTTTGAACATGCTGTTAAGAGCTGAATTTTTCACTTCGGTAAGGTTAAAACATATTTTACAGTTATCTTTATAAATCATTTCTCATTTTCTTTTTGTCTTCTAATAGGAACGTCCACCTAAACCTGAAGTTCCCTGGCTGTCCACTGCCACATGGTTTGCTTGCTGTGACTTAGAAGAATCACTTCCCAATTTTAGTGGACTAACAAAATATTTAGTAACATATCCTATTAGCATAACCATAGGTAATATGTCCACAGGGATCTGCTGGTGGGGGTGGTTTATTAATAGTTCATGGATCCTAACTCCAGTATCTCCTTTAACCTCTTTTGCAATGTCAGTATTTTTATTAGAAAATTTCTTTTATTATTAAAAAATTGTAACTAGCTAGTTTTCTTAATTTCTTGAGTTGAAAAATTGACCCATCAATTTTTAATAGTTCATATTTGGGGCTGGAGAGATATTAAGATCTCAAGCAGGTAAGGTGCCTGTTTTGCATGTGGGTTCAATCCCTACATCACATATAGTCCCCTGAGCATTTCCAGGAGTCACTTCTGAATGCAAAGCCAGAATTAACCCCTAAGCATCGCTAGATGTGGTCCCAAAACCAACAAAATAAAAGAAATGTTTATTTTTTTCATGTTTACTATTATGCCCATTTTAAGTAGTATGCATTTAACTGAGTAATTAATTGCATTCCATGGAATTCTTCAACTTTTTTATTTTTTTTGCATTTTTGGGTCACACTCGGCAATGCACAGGGGTTACTCCTGCCTCTGCACTCAGGAACACACCTGGCGATGCTCAGGAGACCATATGATGCTGGGAATCAAAACCCGGTCAGCCACATGCAAGGCAAATGCCCTACCCACTGTGCTATCGCTCCAGCCCCAGAATTCTTCAACTTTTATTGAAGTAAAATATACATACAAAATGGTGCCCAAGTCAAAACTAGATAGCTCTCTGACACTTACAGTGCCTACAAATCATCTCCACCAGTTATAATTAAGAACTACAACAGTAGGAACAGAGATATAATAGGGTTAGGACATGAGCTAATGTGCAGCCAACCTAGATTCCATGCCTGGCACCACAGGCATCCCGAATTATTTTAGCTATGCATATTAATGGTTTGCCATTGAATTTGTTTTCTTGTCTAATTTTAAATTCCTCACTTTTTTATTATTTTTTATAAAGGCAGATTGCATTTATAGTAAAAAACCAACAGTGAATTTAGAGGTATTTTTAATTGTCATGTATTCTCGTTTAGTTTCAAAGACAAAGTGATTCTAATTAAAACATCTTTTTAAAATATTTTTTCAGGGTCTTTTGAGACGGATATTAACCCAAGTGAGTGGGAAGGCTATGCTTCAGTAGAGGAAGAGCAGGCGACAGAAGAGGAAAAGGAAAAGTTTTTAATTTTCCAGGTCTGGCTTGAACATTTAAGTCCTTTCCATAAGCTGATTCTTACTAAATGTTCCAAAGAAGAAAAGGTAAGTTCTCTTCTAACTAAAGGTCATATTATAATTAGTTCTACTAAAACTTAGCAAGCAGTTCTGATTCATGAACTGATTGACTTAGTTAGAAATTAACAATGACTAAGTTTAGGACATTATCCTAAGGATTAGACTCTCTGTGTTGTTATTAGAACATAATGTTTATACAGAAAATGGTTAAAGATGAGTCCAGAGAGCAAGCCAGGACGTGGTTTGTCCTTCCTTGGTATGTACTCTGAGGAAAGTGAACTCTCTCGAACTGAAATAGATGTGCTGGGGTGCTTTAGCAAGGACTTGAGAGGCCTTTCGGATCTTGGCAGCAATGGGAAAGAGCTCTGTAGCACAGTAGCACTGTCCTACCGTTATTCGTCAATTTGCTCAAGGGAGCCCCATAACGTCTTCATTGTGAAACTTACTGTTACTGTGTTTGGCACATCTAATACTTCACAGGTAGCTTGTCAGGCTTTGCTATGCGGGCGAGATACTCTCAGTAGCTTGCTGGGCTCTCAGAGAGGGGCGGAGGTGTCGAATTTGGGTCTGCCGGGTTGGCCACATGCAAGGCAAACGCCCTACCCACTGTGCTATTGCTCCAGCCCTGGGAAAGAGCATTCTAAGATAATAAATACCAGATTGAAGACCATTGAGGACTTTAGAAATAGTTTCCATAAGAAACTATGAATGCCTGAATTAGGATAGAGATCACAGATAGAAGACATGGAGGGGCAATGGAGATAACACACTTGTATGGCTCCCAGTTCCTGCTTAGGTGTCAAAGGGATATTTACATGAACAACTTAAAAAATGGTATAATATGTCATAGAAACTGAGTCTATGACGCTTGACAGCTATCAGAGTAGACTGCAGTCTAGAGGCAAAGTTAGAGGAAATAACAAAACACTAGAATTAGAGATAGGGGCTGGAGCAATAGCACAGTGGGTAGGGCATTTGCCTTGCATGTGGCCAACACAGGTTCAATTCCCAGCATCTCATATGGTCCCCGGAGCACCACTAGAGTTAATTCCTGAGTGCAGACCCAGAAGTAACCCCTGTGCATTGCTGGGGTGACCCAAAAAGCAAAAAAAATTAGAGGTAAAGAAACTGTAAATATGGGAGTCTGGATAACCACATAGACCAGAGCCTGGATGTTATCTCAGATGGTGACATGTGTGACCAACAGAGAAGACAAGATAGAATACCCATTCACGACATTAAAAAAAATCAAAAAAATAGGACTACAAGGAACATATCTCAAGACAATAAGTATATGTATATGGTCATATACAACAAACCTACAGCTAATATCATACTCAGTGGTGAAAAACAAAGCCTTTTCCCTGAGATCAGGCATGAGGCAAGGATAGTCCCTGTCACCACTATTATTCAACATAATTTGGGAAATCTTCACCAAAGCGATCAGACTAGAAAAAGCTATCAAAGAGATATAAATTGGAAAAGAAGTCAAACTATCACTATTTGTAAACAGCCTGATAATATAGATTGAAAACACCAAAGACTGCACCAAAAAAAACTCTTAAAAACAATGAATAAATACGGGCAGTTCAGATAGAGAAGGGAGCACCAAATGGGGGGTGTTTGGAGGATCCTCCCAGGAGGGGAGATGCATGTCGAAAGTAGACTATGGACTGAACATGTTTGCCACTCAATGCCTCTTTTGCAGACCACAACACCCAAACGGAGAGAGAGAACACAGGGGATTGCCCTGCCACAGAGACAGAGGGGATGGGGGGATGGGGGTGAGAGGGATATTATCCATGGTGGTGAAAAAAGGGCACTGGTGGAGGGATGGGTATCTGATCATTGTATAATTGAAACCCAAGCACAAAAAAAATTGTAAATCTACAACTGTAAAAAAAATAAATAAAAAAAATAATAATTGCATGATTCAACAGCCAAGAACGAAACTAGAAATTATTTAAATTATGCCCTTAGATTCAATTTAGCAGATTGAGGAAGAGCCCTTTGGTCTTCTGATTCCAAGTCTAATGCCAGCAGGCCTCAGTTTGCGGCAAACTAAGATAGAAGCATGAAAGAAGAGATGTACAGCAGATGTAATTACAGTGACATAATGGTTAAACTTTCATAGCTGAGGGGAGCAGCAAATAGGATTTTAAAAATCAAATTAAAACTGTCATTCCACAACAAAAAAAAAAATCACTCATGATCACTGTCCTCCCGTTGTTCATCGATTTGCTCGAGCGGCCCAGTAACATCTCCATCGTGAGACTTGTTGTTACTGTGTTTGGCATATTGAATACATCACGGGTAGCTTGCCAGGCTTTGCCATGCAGGCGAAATACTCTCGGTAGCTTGCCGGGCTTTCCGACAGGTGCGGAGGAATCGAACCCGACTCAGCCGGACCGGCTGTGCGCAAGACAAACGCCCTACCACTGTGCTATCGCTCCAGCCCACAGTAAAATAGCAGGTTACAAAATTAATACACAAAAATCTGAGGCTTTCCTGTGTGCAAATAAGGAACTAGAAGAAAAATTTAAAAGGCAATCCCTTTCAAAATTGTGTCCAAAACCTCAAATGCTGGGGTGACAGTACAACAGATAGAGCACTTGCCTTGCAAGCCTGGGTTCAATCCCCAGAACCATATATGGTCGCCTAGGCACCACCAAGAGTGATCCCTGAGTGCAGAACCAGGAGTAATCCCCAAGCACCACAGGGTGTGCCCCAAAAACAAAACGATAAAAAAGAAAACCATCAAATACCTAAAGAATCAACTTAATAAGGGAAGTGAATAAATTTATACAGTGAAAACCATAAAGCACTGCTAAAAAAAATAGAAGAGGACACAGGGGGATGCAAAGATATGACCTGTTCACAGATGGGAAGAATAAACATTGTTAAAAGGATTGTCCCAATGTATTATATAGACTCAATGCAATATCTATTAAAATCCCAATGACATTCTTTAAGGAGTTGGAACAAACTCTACTAAAATTTTATGGAACCATGAAACTTTCTAAATAGCCGAGAGAGAAGGGCGTTTGCCTTGCATACGCCAACAGGCCAACCCGACTTCGATTCCTCTGCCCTATTGGAGAGCCCAGAAAACTACCAAGAGTATCTCGCCCACAGGGCAAAACTGGCAAGCTCCCGTTATGTATTCGGTATGCCAAACACAGTAACAACAAGTCTCACAATGTCACTGTGCGCACTCAAGCAAATTAATGAATAATGGGAGGACAGTGACAGTGACAGTGACAATCCTGGGGGGAGAGGAGGTAGAAGATAAAAGGCATTGATTTTCCCAATTTTGAACTATACTACAATACTATTGGCTAGGGCTTCGATGACTGCTTCAGTCCCAACAGAATCAAAAGTCTTCTTTAAATCAATGAACGTTAGACAGAGCGGCATCTTGAACTCCCGAGAAACCTCAATGAGCTTGGTTATCTTGTGGATATGGTTGATCATGCTGAATCCTTTGTGGAACCCGGCTTTCTCGCATGGCTTTCCTTCATCTAGTGTTCTGCCAATCCTATTCAGGATGACTTGAGTGACCAGCTTGTAGACAATAGACAACAGGCAGATTGGGCAATAGTTGCCAATGTTGTAGATGTCTTCCTTCTTGTACAGTAGTACAGTCTTGCTGGTTTTCCATTGGGACGGAACCTTGCATTCAGACAGGTAGTGTGTGAAGAGCCGAGCCAGTGTATTGATGAGTACTGATGGCAGTTTCTTCAGGTGTTCAGGTCTTGCCCTGCCTGGGCCGGGTTCTGTTCAGTTCTTTACTGATGAAATGGTTTGCCCTTGAAGCCCTAGCCAAACAGGGCATCCAAACTCAATACATCAGGATCCTCCATGAACTGTATTGCAGATTCACTACCAGGATCTCACCATTCTACAAGGAAGTGGTCATCCATGTCAAGAGAGGGATTCAGCAGGGTGATACCATTTCACTGAAACTCTTCATTCCCATTATTCATTAATTTGCTTGAGAACGTCATGCGACGACTGGAATGGGAAGGAATGGGAGTGAAGATAGACCGTCGGCAACTACACCACCTCCGCTTTGCTGATGACATCGTTCTAATAACACCAAACATTAGCCAAGCAGCACAAATTCTGGCCGACTTCAACCGTGAGTGTGGTAAGGTCGAACTCCAGCTGAATCTCACGAAGACAATGTTTATGAGAAACAGTCTTGTTCCTGATGCTCCATTCACTCTCAACGGAACAAACATTTCTGAATACAACAGTTATGTATACCTAGGTCAAGAAGTCAACATGACAAATGACCTGGCACCTGAGTAGCGCAGGAGGAAGAGAGTAGCTTGGAAAGCCTTCAAATGCGTGGAAGAAATAACTAAGAGTATGAAGAACCTCCAGCTCTGGGCACATCTCTTCGATTCCACTGTTATTCCTGCATTAACTTATGCCTCAGAGATCTGGGCCCTACAAAAACAGGATGAGACCGCTACCTGGGTCTCCCAAAGAGGAATCAAAAGACCCAGACCCATGCTTGGAGTATCATGTTTCACTCAAGTGAGAAAAAGAATCCAGAGTTTCGACCTCCATCGATGATCAAGAATCAGGGACGCTGTCTCATTTGCCAAGGTGTTGTAAATCAGATGTGCTGGACACGTAATGAGATTTGGAGACAACGGCTCGACTAGAGCCGTTACCGACTAGATTCCACTTCTTGATGAAGAAGCCTGACCATCTTGTAGGTGGGTGGCCACTCGGTCTTTTGCCGTCAAAAGACTGAGTGGCCACCCACCTACAAGATGGTCAGACTTCTTCATCAAGACCCTGAATGAACGCTTTGATGTTCTTTGCATTCCTGGAGTGAACAGACGCCATTGGGCTACACTAGCACGCAACAGGGATGAATGGAGACATTACTGGCTCCTGCTTGAGCAAATCGATGAGTAACGGGATGTCAAGTGATCAAGTGACTACAATACTATAATAATCAAAATAGCATCCTATTTGGAATAAAGATAACTACAGACCCATAGAATATAATTGAGAGTACTGACTTAAACTCCCATATTTATTGATAGTCAATCTATGACAAAGGATCTAAGTACGTGAAGAACATCTCTTCAACAAAGGATATTGGGAAAACTGGATAGTCACGTGTTAAAAAAAATTAAAACAGTATTTCACACATTCACAGATGTAACTTCAAGTGTATTAAAGACAGAGATTATACCAGAGTCCATAAAATATAGTGAAGATAATATTGCCAAAATTCTGGAAACAATCTGCATTGGTGAGGTTGTAGTGAAAAGGGAACCCTCATTCAGTGTTAATGGGAATGCCATCTGGTTCAATCTCTATAGAAAGAAATATAGAGATATAAATAATGGAATAGAATATTTCAAAAAAATAATGGAATAGAAGTCCATAAGACCCAGTGTCATATGACACAAGAAATGCCATTTCTTGGCATCTAACTCCAAAACACCAAGGCATTAATTCGAAGGAATATGTACACACATATCCCTTTAGTACAATAGCACTTATTACAAAAGATATGGAAACAACCCAAACACCCAACCTGGGTTCAATCACTAGAATCCTATTTACTCACCCAAACCCCACCAGGAGTGATTCCTGAGTGCAGAACCAGGAGTAAGACGAACCACCTCTACCACCTTGTAAGCTCATCTATCAGCCTTGTTCCAGAGACTTATGAAAAAGTCTCGAAAGAGATCAACTAGCTGCAAAAATTTTGGACAGAGCCCAGCTAAAGATTTAACTTTAGCTGGACTTCCCAGTTAAAAATTCTGGATTTTATGAACATCTCCAAACTTTACAACACCGACCATCTAGTAGTAGTACACCAGATTGAATAGGATGTGATGTGGAAGCCAACCAATCTCGAGTAACAAAAACATTAACACAGAAGGCTTAACTTGTGACAACACCTCACGTAATCCCTCAGACAAGGACTTAATGTTCCCATGATGAGATACAACAATTTTTACAAATTTTCTTCCAAGGAAATATGTATTTTTTATAATTTTGTTAACAAGTAATATAAGGTAAATTTTTATGGATCTGCTATGGGGGCAGCCTTAAAGGATGGGTGGGAAAACGGAGACAGTGGTGGAGGGAAGGTGATAGGGTGCTGGGATTGTTATTGGAATACTGAATGCCTGTAAAAAAATCATCATGAACAACTTGGTAAACTACAGTGTTTAAATAAAGTGTGGGGGGAGGGACTTTTTTAAAAAAAAGTCAGGAGGGGTTAGAGCGATAGCACGGCGGGTAGGGCATTTGCCTTGCACGCAGCCGATCTGGGTTCAACTCCCAGCATCCAGTATGGTCCCCTAAGCACTGCCAGGAGTAATTCTTGAGTGCAGAACCAGAAGCAACCCCTGTGCATCTCCAGGTGTGACCCAAAAAGCAAAAAAAAAAAAAAAAAAAAAAAAAAAAGAGCCAGGAGTAAGTACTAGAGCCTGGCAGTTACGCCCATGAACTGCCTCTGGCTCCAGATAAGCTCTTTAATGATCCAGAGAGATTCATTAATAAATCTTGAAAGAGATTAACAGGCTGCAGGAAGCCTCAGGTCACTGGCCAGGCTGAGTCTCATCAGGGCACTTCAGAGGGCGGGTGAGCCGACTGCCCACCCAAGCAGAGCCTCAGTAGTCAATAAACCTCCACATGCCACAGTCACTGTCGTACTCAAGGTCAGACTCCACAGCTTGGGACAGGCCTCATCCATGAATTGATCTGTTTGAAAACAAAGGCATACATGTTTGGCGATGGAAATCTCCAGGTTCTAACAGAGTTGGGGATGGGCTACCTCCCCCCATCCTGTTCTTCCTGGAGTCTGGCAGTCACACCCATGAACTGCCTCTGGTGCCATGTAAGCTCATTAACTGGCCATGAACTAGAGACTCACAAATAATTCTCAGAAGAGGTCAACAAGCTGCAGAGATACTTTCAGACTCCAAAGTCACCATGCAGTTAAAAATTTAATTCCAGCTCTATAACCCCATTCGAAATTTTAGAATTCCTGGAATGCACAGCCATGAATGCTCTCAAACACTACACCACTGATATAGCAGGAGTACCATACCACACTTGATGGAATATAAAGTAGAAGGCAACCAATCTTGGTTAAGAAAATATTAACACACAAGGCTTAACCTGTAACAACATGCTAGCAATCTCTTATACAAGGGCTTAATGGCTCCAGGGTGAAGTACAACAATCTTCACACAGTTTCTTCTAGGGAAAACTTTTTGAATCATTTTTAACGAATTATTCATAACAAGCAATACAAAATAAAATTTTTAGGGCCTGCTATTGGGGCAGGCTGGAGTGTAGTCAGGAAAATTGGAAACAATGCTGATGGGAAGGTGCGATGGTGGTGAGATTGGTGTTGGAATGTTGAATGTAACAAATCATCATAAACAACTTTATAAAAATAAATATTTTTTTAATTGAGTAAATAAAAATTAAAAAGATATGGCTCACTGAAACACATGTTTGGGACACAATAAATCACTGGAACAACTACGTAATAGATAGATCTGAGTCGAGAGGAAAGTCCCAATAAATATGAAACAATGCTGCCAGTTTGGGTGCTAACAAAAATTAAAGGAGATCTTAATGAGAAGAGCTCAAAGAAGACAGAAGTTTAAAAGGAGATTGAGACTAAATTGCTAGACAGTGAAAAAATTTGCAAGATGCGCAATCTTATTTCTTCAGTAACACATTTAATTAGTTTTATAAGGGGGAAGAAGAAACAAAAGACAAAATGTATGTGTTAGTAGAGATCACAGGCCTTGCAGGTTTGAGCCCCAGGTTTTATCTCCAGCACCGTGGGGCTAGACAATAACACAGCAGGTAGGGCGTTTGCCTTGCACACGGCCGACCCGGGTTCGATTCCCAGCACACCATATGGTCCCCTGAGCACAGCCAAGGGTAATTCCTGAGTGCATGAGCCAGGAGTAACCCCTGTGCATCGCCAAGTGACCCAAAAAGCAAAAAAAATAAAAGTTTTGATTTAAATAGACTTGGACAAATAAATCTGTCTCTCTGTAAGATGAGTTAAATACTGATTCACGCAGATTATACACAGATCATACCTACAGAGACACATATAATTTAGGGGAAAATGAACACTAAATATTTGACATCAAAGAATCATTGTTAATTTTTTTAGATGTGATTATACTAGTGTTGTTATATGTATTCTTTAGTCTTTATGAGTCATGTGTTGAATTACTTAAAGATGAGATAATATGACTCATGAGTTGTGCTTCAAAATAATACTAAGAAGTGAGGGAGCTGTGGGTGGACAGGGAAAAGAAGATGAGCCTTATCTTGATAAATGTAGAAGCTGAGTGAAACATTGGTCTCATTATTCTATGATTTTATATGTGCTTTAAATTTTCGTCATAAACAATGGGCTAAAAAAGTAATCAATCTCAGCTAGAGATTGTGTGAAAGATCAAGCAGCAAACTTATAAAAACATTCTAAGCAAAACATAATGGAGTCAGTACTTACGTCAGTACTGAGCAGCTCAGTTTACAAAGAAGCTTGGAGAAAGCAACTTGATGATAGAAAAGAAAATATGCAGTGCCTATGCTCAGACATGGGATTTGAAGACAATAATCTTCCCCAAATGCCTAATTGGGAGCCCAGTTGTAGAGTGTAGCACTGCACTGTAGCACTGTCCTCCCATTGTTCATCGATTTGTTCGAGCGGGCACCAATAACGTTTTTATTGTGAGACTTGTTGTTATTGTTTTTGGCATATCAAATACTCCACAGGGAGCTTACCAGGCTGCATCGTGAGGGTGGGATACTCTCGGTAGCTTGCCAGGCCCTCTGAGAGGGACGGAGGAATCGAACCCAGGTCGGCTGCATGCAAGGCAAACGCCCTACCCGCTGTGCTATCATTCCAGCCCAGTTGTAGAGTGTAAGGTGATTAATTCAATCCTGAGCACTGGCCCCATGTTGAGATCCCAACAATACTCCCATTTCTGATTCCAGAACTACCACAACCAAGTCCTCAATCACCACAGCCAACTGTTTGTGACCCCCCCCCCCACCACAGTCTTCACAACAAAAACAACAACCAGAAAAGGGGGGAGAAGGAAAGAAAAATAATAATAAAATGAAACCCCATTTCTGTAACTGGAAACCTGACTTGCTCTTTCGCCAGAGGGATGAAGCTGCCTTTAAAAAAATAAAGTGCCCTGCTCTTTAGATCATAAAGATTAGGAGACATCTGAAGCATTTCTCCCCAGAAAATTCTTGCCATTGTTTCCATAAATATCTTGATGATAATAACATCAGAATTCCACAGGGGTCATGGGATAAGGTTGGTGTTTTACAGTCATGTGAGAGGAAAGAGCTTGAGACACAAGAAGATTGGGCATTACCTAGGGAATACAGAACTGTAATACAAAGAGCACATTGAGAAAGACCCCAAAATAGCTACAAAGTTAAGTTTGCTATAGGATAACAAATCTCTTGGATGAAGTGGGATCTGAAAGTGAGAATACCTTAGATACAGAGTGCATGCAAGCTGGAGCTTAACACCGGAGCTACGGTGTTTGCCCAGCACTATAAATGGTATTCCAAGCACCACAAGAGAGTCCTGTGCACCACTGGGTGTTGACCAAGCCCTTCCAAACAAATAGGTTTCTATAGAAGAGACTTTGGGTTCAAAGACAAATAAAAGAAAGAATGGCCAGCCAGGAAATTTTTCATACTCTTACCAGCTCAGCATAATTGTCAGACATAAAAGAAGCATTCTCAGTTCAGAATATCAGATCAGCAGTGGGTTCAAACCATCCTGAGAACGCCCGAGCACTTAATATAAGGTTGGGGAGATCCTTCTGAACCCAATACTTAACTGGTGAAACAAAAGGCATTATGCCAGATCAATACGGGAATTTATAGTTTTGATCTACAACATATACCAGTTCTACAGCTTTAAAAGATATGTTTGCTGGTGAAGGTACGGGTATTTCATTATATGACTGAGACTTAAACCAGAAAGCTTTGTAACTGCTCTCACGGTGATTCAATAAATAAAATTATTTTTAAAATGGGGGAAAAAAGTAAAGTGGAGTTTATGCACAATTTAATCAGACTAACCAGTGGCTGAATAAATAGCAGTACTCCTACATTTAAAAAAAATATATGTTTCTTTTCAGTGTTCCATATAGTTACCCATGTTCTTGAGCATATATATTTCTGGATGTATGTTAGATAGATCAGTACCTAATTTAGAGTGTATTTGCTCATATTGATCTTCTACATACTTAAATTATTCATGAATAAAATTGATTCATACATATAGAAATTGCATATGTAAACAATAGTTTGTGGTAATCCATTAATAAGGTGATTGGTGGGGCTGGGATATGGTATAGCAAATAAGGCACTTACCTTGCATGTCACCATCCCAGATTGGATCTCCAGCACTTCATATGGTCCCCTTAAGTCCTTCCAGGAGTTATCCCTTAGAACCAAGCAGTATCATAGGCAGATGTGGCCCAAAACTCAAAAGAAGCTCACTGATCAAAGTCATTGGAAATCTAGCTGTATAGATTATTATCCTATTGTCCTATGTACAAGAGAACTCATTTTTCAGTTCTTTTAATTCACAAAAATTTTATGAGTGTGTTACAACTCCTGTATTTACATAGTAACCTCAATAAATTATAGCCTTTTTTGTCATTGATTGCAAATTCTATGAGCACTTTTTAAAAAAAAATTTTAGGGGCCAGAGCAATAACACAGCGAGTAGGGCATTCGCCTTGCACGCAGCCAACTGGGGTTCGATCCCCGGCATCCCATATTGTCCCCCAAGCACCGCCAGGAGTAATTCCTTAGTGCAAAGGCAGGAGTAACCCCTGAGCATTGCTGGGTGTGACCCAAAAAGCAAGAAAAAAACATTTATTGAATCACCGTGAAGATAGAGCATTACAAAATTTTTCATGATTGTATTTCAGTCATACAACGTTCCAACACCCATCCCTCCACAAGAGTAATTTCCCAGCACCAGTTTTTCCTCCCACACCTTTATGCCGCCCTTCACCCTAGCCTTCCTCTATAGCGAGGCACTTCTCTACTTCCTCTCTCTCTTTCTCTTTCTCTCTTTCATTTTAGGCATTATGGTCTGTGACACAAATGCTGAGAGGTTACTATGTATATCCCTTTACCTGCTCTCAACACTTAGTTTTTGTCCAGAGTGATAATTTCCGAGTAATATTGTCATAATGGACCCTCCCCTATCTTAACTACCCTCCATGTCCCACACCATTGACCAACCATTGACCAGTCCTCCCAGCCCATTTTCCCTGGCATTGGATATTAGTGTCATACTGGGTTTTTTTTTATATTCCACAAATAAATGCTGTCATTCTATGTCTGTCCCTTTCCTTCTGATTCATTTCACTCAACATGGTACTCTCCAAGTCCATCTATTTATATGCAAATTTCATGACCTCATTTTTCCTAACAGCTGTATAGTATTCCACTCTGTAGGTGTGCCATAGTTTCTTTATTCATATGTCTGTTCTCAGGTGTTCAGGTTGTTTCCAGCTTCTGGCTATTGTGAATAGAGCTGCAATGAGCAGAGGAGTGCAGATGGTGTTTCTGCTATGTGTCTTTGGACGCCCAGGGTATATTCCCAAAAGTGGTATTGCTGGGTCAAATGGGAGCACGGTTTCTAGTTTTTTTTTTAGGAATGTTCATATTGTTATCCAAAAAAGTTGGACCAGTCAGCATTCCCACCAACAATGAATGAGGGTCTCTTTCTCCCTGCATCTATGCCAGCACTGGTTGCTCTTGTTCGTTTGTATGTGTGCCAGTTCTATGAGCACTTCTTATCAAAGAAAAGCAAGTCCATAGCTCATATTAAAATATTTTGAATTAAGAGAGAAAACATGTCTGCCATAGAGACAGGCTGTGAGGGCAGGGTGGGGGGTTGTGGATGGGAAACTGGGGACATTGGTGGTGGGAACTGTGCACTGGTGAAAGGATGGGTGTTGGAACATTGTATGACTGAAACTCAATCATGAGCAGCTCTGTAACTATATATCTCATGGTGATTCCAATTTTTTTAATATTTTAATAAATTTTTAAATATTTTAAATAAAAATAATTATTGATGCTAGAATTAGACTCAGTCACAGACACAGCTAGATGAAGCTCCAAATCCCCTTAGCCTTCTTTGAACAGCTGTTTGTTCTGTAGCATGGCACCTTTACAGTTAGAATATCCTCACTTAAATGAGCAAGAAGTGAAAACCTTTTCCCAGTTGGTTTCAGAAAGGCATAATGCCAATACCATGACCCTAAGTTAAGTTGAGGGTCTTCCTACACCAACAACAATACATGGTCAAGCTTGATTGAGCAGAATGAGATTAATATCTAATAGGGGGGAAATATTAAAGCAGGATTTTTGCTTAGAGTTGCTCTATTCTTTAGGGGAGATAGTCACAGCATCAATATTGTAGACTCGGTTTGTGTGTTATCACAACAGTTTTGTGGCACAAAGCAGGATGTTTTTTTCTCTCTCACCAAACACCATATCTGGGATAAGGAGAGACAGGCCTGCAAGAGCAGAGATAGGGTAGGTAGACTTGAGGGGCTCACTGAGGAAATACAAGGGTTCAGGCAATGGCCAGGCATGGACTTGATCATTAGGGCTGAGGTTGTTTCTAGGAAAAGTGAGGAGAAACTGATGAGTAACGGCTAGATGAAGATGGGGTCAGTCCTCCAGAGATGCTGGCTTGTGAGTACCATTTTTAAAAAATGAAATGGTAAGTGGGGAGCTGAAATAAAAAGAAAGGCTTTTATTTTGCTTTTAAGGGCAGGACAGCCTAATTGTATGATCAAGGAGCAAGGAAGAGACCAACAATAATGCAGAAAGAGTTAATGGGGACTGAAAGTAAAGTCCATAAGAATGAGAGAGGGACAGGACAGGGAAGGCCAGCTGGGAGAGGGCCACGTTGCAGACAGAGGGAGTGAAGAGTTGTTGCACGCCGGGGGCCAGCGGCTTCTCTTGTTCAAGTGAAGTCATGAGAACCTTGGCTGATCTCAGCGAGTGAGTTTACAAACCTACCCAGTTGTGTCTGTGGGAATAAATATACATCATGAAGAGAGAATGAGGGCAGAAGGAGAAGAGCCCGCATCGGAAGCGCTGACAGGAACAAAGTGAATGAAATGATGAAAGCCTTGATCCAGTAGGGCTTTTCCTTTTTGTTTTTTCTTTCTCCCAGGTGGTTTTCGCTGTTACGGACTTTGTCATTGATAATCTTGGGAAGCCCTTTGTAGAAACACCACCTGTGGACCTGGCTACTTTGTATCAAGACATGTCCTTCAACACTCCGCTGGTGTTCATCTTAAGCACAGGCTCGGATCCCATGAGTGCTTTCCAGAGATTTGCCCGAGACAGCGGATTTGGAGAGCGGTAAGGTGACGTGATACAGTTGGAATCACTCACAGATCCCTTTGAAATTTTTCCCTCTTTCTTAGTGAAACCGAAATCCCTACACTCAGCTGTGCCTTCCGAAATAGATTTAGATGTGTTAATATTTAGCTGTGAGTTGTGTTAAAAAGTGATTGAAAAATCCTAACACAAAAAGGAGATTGTTTACAAGGTTGAAGTATAATAATCTAGGTGAACAACAAAAGTGCTTTGTTTCTTAAGATATTATTTTAATATACCTATAAAGGTACTATAGTTTATTCCCTTTACTCAAATGTGCAAAAATTTCTTTAAGTCTTTTTATTATACTATTAATCTCAGTTTCCTCATGAGTTCTTCTCCACTCAGTACTAGGGGTAACAGGGAAGTGTAAACAGGTCCTCTTATAGCTTGGGAGATAGTGCAGAGTTTAAGGTGCTTTCCTGGCATGCAGCCAACATGCAGTATTTCTTTATGTCCTTAAAGAATATCACCAGAATTTTGATAGGAATTGCAATGAATCTATATCATGCTTAGGTAAGACAATAATTTGACAATACTAATTCTTCCTATCCACGAACATGGAATATTTTCCCACTTACTGGTAGAACTATTATCCTTGCTGTGTATAAACACTGAAGTTTCTATTTGGTTAGCTTCAGGGTCTACTAGTAATATAATGAGATTTCATTAATGAAAAAAATGCTTAATGATGGCTACTTAATACCTGCATTGCAAACCACAACACCCTAAAAGAGAAAGAGAATAAAAGGGAATGCACCTGCCACAGAGGTGGGGATGTGGGTGAGAGGGGATGGGGTAGGGGTGGTGGGAGGGATACTGGGAACATTGGTGGTGGAGAATGGGCACTGGTGGAGGGATAGGTACTCGATCATTGTATGACTGGAACATGAGCACGAAAGTTTCTAAGTTTGTAACTGTACCTCACAGTGATTCATTAAAAAAAATTTTAAATGCATAAGTCTTTAGATAAAGAGAGAGAGAGATAAAGGCCCTCCCGTTGATCGTCGATTTGCTCGAGCAGGCCCAGTAACGTCCCCATTGGAGACTTTGTTGTTACTGTGTTTGGCATATCGAATACTCTCGGTAGCTTGCCGGGCTCTCCGAGAGGGGCGGAGGAATCGAACTCGGGTCGGCCATGTTGGCCGCGTGTAAGGCGAACGCCCTACCCGCTGTGCTATCGCTCCAATAAGTCAAAATAAACAACCATGATTC
Organism: Sorex fumeus; assembly: GCF_029834395.1. NCBI lineage: Eukaryota > Metazoa > Chordata > Mammalia > Eulipotyphla > Soricidae > Sorex > Sorex fumeus. The sequence continues at coordinate 17,850,668 of NW_026606060.1, forward strand.
TGCAAGAACAAAGTTTGTTCACATCCTCTGGCATCAGAAAACGGCACCAGAAATACAAGTCTACTCAAGCAAGTACCACATATGGTGTCCCAAGCACCACCAAGAGTGATCCATGAGCACAGAGTCAGGAATAAACCCTGAGGTGCACCAGGTGTGAACCTTGCCCCCCAAAAAAAATTTTAACAAAAAGTAAACTTTCCTATATACACAATTCTGTTTAATGCCGATTTAAGTGTCTCCTTCAGTTAGGTTGATTTGGATTCTTACTCATAAAAAAATCCATCTCCCTGACTCCCAGTTCTCTCCTTGCACCTGAAGGCTTGTGTCCTATCAGGACTGTCTGCTACTCTGGCAGACCCGGAGGTGCAGAGCCTCATCTGTACTGGTGTCCAGATTGGGGGTTATCAGGAGGAAAATGGAGCCCTGATGTTCAAGTGATTTTCTAGTGTTATATTAATCAGTCTCCTCCAAAGAAACAGAACTACTAGGAAATGATGGATGTGAGAGGGGTTATATAATATTCCAATCTATAATCATATTATAAGAGATTGCTTGCTTGGCTAAATGAGATGAGAAATTCCTGGATCTGAAAATCAGAGGAGTTGGTCTATAGTTCTAGCCTGAAAAAAAGTTCCAAGAGGAAAGCCCGGGGATTAAAGACAAGAGAAGAGCCAATGTTTCTGTTTCAAAGCAAAGATCAATAAAATATGTCCCAGTTCAAAGAGCAGGCCTGGGGCAGTCCCTCTCACTAAGCTTTTTTGTTCTATTCATCTCTTCAACTGATTAGATAGGGCCTACTCACTTTAGCAAGGACATTCTGCTTTACTGAGTCTACCAGTGAGTCAGATATTTTCTCATGCAGAAATGCCTTCACAGTCATGCCCTCAGTAATTTTTAGTCAGATATTTGGAGCATTGAGTGACACAGTCAAAATGACTCCAACATTAGGAGCACCAAGTGACCCAGTCAAAATGACTCCTTACATTGGCCATCAAATAGTCCTGGACATTTGCCTTAAATTCTGAAAGTCTGGAATTCAATTAGTGCACCAAACGGTTAAAGACCCTGATGGGACCAGGGATTAGGGCGCATGCTGCTCCTGCCCTGAGCTCAGCTCAATCTCCATCACAAAGTATCAGCCCTGGAGGGCCCCCAGCACTGCTGGCAGGGTTCAGGCAACCTAGCAGAGAGGGCCACATCCTCCACCCAGGGCGCTGACCTGCAGGTCCAACTGACTAGGAAATCACTGGGAATGGTCTACTACTCCCCATCCCCGGGCACCTTGTGGGAGCACCGCCCAAGAAAAGCTCTTATAAATCAATACAGAAACACTAATAATCCTACAGGAATAATAACAAAAAGATGTCAGGAAATTCTCAGAGAAGGAAAACTAGGTTCCTCATATGCATATGAGTAGTTACCCAGCCTCCTTAGTATTTAGGAAACAATGAGTTAAAACCATAAGGATGTACCGTTTCACATCCATCAAATTGGCAAAATGCTGTCAAAGATGTGAAACAACAAAAAATATTATTCGTATGTGGGAATGAAACGAGCTAAAAATCACTTTAAAAAGTAATAGACAATATAATCAATTTAGAGAGAGTATCTCTAATGCCCCAACTATGACTGAATTTTCACCCTAAAAATTATGTATCAGGCATATGTGTAAGGAGCCATGTTCAAGAAATTTTTTTTTTAAATACTGCTTATAATAACAAAGGGAACAGGAAACAGGAGTCCGGAAAATAATTCAAAGAGCTGGAGCACGTGCTGTGCATACGGGAGGCCAGGGTTCAATCCGTGTACCTCACAGCCCCCAGAACACTCCCTGAGTAGCCCCCAAACACTGATGGATGTGATCCAGAAATAAACAAACACCCAGAAATCTGGAAATATCTGAAATGCTCACCAAAAAAATGAAACTATATAAATTGTTATATTCAAAATTTAAAACCCTGTAGCCATGAAAACAAACTGAAATATGCATGTTGTTATGATGGTTCTATCCAAATTAATACTGAGCAAAAAGTATTAGACTACAAAAAATACTATCTTTAAAATTGTAAGCATAGGGGCTAGAGCAATAGCACAGCAGGTAGGGCATTTGCCTTGCACGCGGCCAATCCGGGTTCGATTCCCAGCATCCCATATGGTCTCCTGAGCACCGCCAGGGGTATTTCCTGAGTGCAGAACCAGGAGTAACCCCTGTGCATCACCAGTGTGACCCAAAAAGCCAAAAATAAATAAATAAATAAATAAATAAATAAATAAAATTATAAGCATATGCATTGTTAGAGAATGCATTATTTTGTCATAACGGTAGCACTGTAGCACTGTCCTCCCGTTGTTCATAGACTTGCTCAAGCGGGGCCCAGTAACGTCTCCATTGTGAAACTTGTTACTGTGTTTGGCATATCGAATACACTACGGGGAGCTTGCCAGAATTTGTTAGGCAGCGAGATACTCTCGGTAGCTTGCCAGGCTCTTGGAGAGGGGTGGAGGAATCAAACCCAGATCAGCCTGGACAGCAGCAGGTAAGGCAAACGTCCTACCCTCTGTGCTATTGCTCCTGCCCATCATAACAGTAAAGGTAGGGAATTATGTGCCAGGGCCTTTGGAGAGTCTGGAGAGTTTGGAGTGTCAAGGCCTAAAAGCAGAACCTGGTAATGAGAGAATAAGCAAGGAGGCCCTCACAGTCTCTGGTCCTGTTAATAATGTTTTAGTTCCTGGAACTGAAAGGATAGTATAGGGCTTAAGGCACTTTCCTTTCTCACAGCTGACCCCAGTATGGTCCTCAACATTACACATGGTCTTCCCACAAGCACTGCTATTAATCCACAAAGATTAATGAACAGGGATTGGAGCAGTGGGTAGGGCACTTGCTTTGCACAGCCAACCTGGATTCAATCCTCAGCATCCCATATGGTTCCCCCAAGTTTTCAAGGAGTAACCTCTGAGCACAGAGCCAGGAGTAAACCCTGATCAAGGCTGGATGTTGTCCAAAAAATAAAAATAAACAAATGCTTTTATTTCTTTTAAGATATTTTTTATTTTATTGAATCACAATGAGATAGAGCATTACAAAGCTATTCATGATTGGGTTTCAGTCATACAATGTTTCAACATGCATCCCTTCCCTCCACCAGTGTAATTTCCCAGCACCAATGTCCCCCCTTTTCCTTCCACCCCACCCAAACCACTCCTCTGCTTCTATGGCAGGCCCTTCACTTCTATTTCTTTCATTCTCTTTCTCTCATTTTGGGCATTATGGTTTAAGTGCTTTATTTTTTAATCAATGATTGAATAATCAGCGATACTCCGACATTAAAAAAAGAAATGCTTTATTTCTTAAGCTGGGTTGTGGATATTTAGATAGTCATATTAACTTCATTAACTTTTATATCTTCACTGTCATCCTGTTGTTCATCATTTGCCTTGAGCAGGCCCCAGTAACGTCTCCTTCGTCCTAGCCCTGATATTTTAAAAAGTGCCACATTCGAGACTCTTTCAGGGTCAGGAGAATGAGAGCCATCATTGTTACTGGCTTTTGGCATATTGAATACGCCACGGGGAGTTTTCCAGACTCTGTCGTGTGGGCAGGAAACTTTTGGAGCCTGCCAGGTTCTCCAGAATAAGAAGTAGATAATAAGATGTCATGCGGCCACGCTCTTCTGGGAGCAGGGTTTTATAGTCTCTGGGTCTTGGCCATTGATGGGATTACACGGCGCCAGGGGCAGTTGGTGGGTGTAATGTCTGCATACTGGAAGATGGGGGATCTGGGTGGAGGAGCCCCCAGTCCCAATCCGAGCAGGCTTGGAGATCTACACCCTGGGTCCCGCACACCTGGGTTCCTCTGCCGGTTCCTTCATGTGTGAGGCTCATCCAAACGTGTGGAGAGTGGTCCTAAGCATGGCTGTGGCTGGATCCGGAGGTCTTCAGCTGCCGGGGCTCTGCTCGAGGTGGGGTGGGAAACTCAACCCACGCTCCTCCAAGGGGCCCTGGTGAGGACAGCCAGGCGTGGAGGCAGGAGACAGCCATGCTTAAGACCACTCTCCACACATTCGGACAAGCCTCGCGCATGAAGGAACAGCTTAGACACAGAAACTATAAAACCCTGCTCCCTGAAGAAAACAGCACAGAGTCTCCTGCATCCGCGCCTGGCTGTCCTCACCAGGGCCCCTTGGAGGAGCGTGGGTTGAGTTTCCCTCCCCACCCCAAGCAGAGCTCCGGCAGCTGAAGACCTCTGGTTCCAGCCACAGCCATGCTTAAGACCATTCTCCACACATTCGGACGAGCCTCACACATAAAGAAACTGGCAGAGGAACCCAGGTGTGCAGGACCCGGGGTGTAGATCTCCAAGACTGCTCGGATTTGGACTGGGGCCTCCTCCACCCAGATCCCCCACCTTCCATTATGTAGGCGTTACACCCACCAACTGCCCCTGGTGTGGTGTAATCCCATCAATGGCCAAGACCCAGAGACTATAAAACTTTTATATCTTAAATATTTTATTTAAATTATCCAAATTTTACCATTTATTATTACTGAATAATTACTGTTATTTAAATTTTATTTAATAAAGTAAAAGAATTCAAAATAACAATCAGAAAATGGAGAGATGCTAATATGAAGTTAATGTGTGCTAAGCCTTTAGGGTATTCAGGAGGCTGGAAGTGCGGAGTAACTATATTCTCATAGGAAAATTGGTGGGTCAATATCTATGTTGAAAATTTAAGGAAAAACAAAAATAATATGTAATATATAACTTCCAAAGCAGCAGAGAACAAAATAATGTATAGTATAATATTCTAATCCAACATTAGGTAGGAAAGAAGAATATTAAATAACTACACTAAGGCAGAGTCAACCAGACATATTTTTAATATGTTTTAATTTTAAACTTGGGTTTTTAAAAATTTTATCTATTTGCCAATACATGTATAATATAAAAACCACATGAATGTAGAAAATAAAAAATGCAAAATCTATACTATGCAAATACTAACCAAAATATAGCATGCCACAAAATACAGTTTGAAGCAATCATTAAGAACAAATAAGGAAAACAAATATAGGACCACACCAACAAAGTGATCCCAACTGTGAATAGTACACACCAAAAATTGAAATATAAAAATGAAATGTGCAGAAATTGACCAAGGAGGAATTACTCAGTCAACATTAGTATGGAAAATTTTAACTATCTCTAGTCATAACTATTATGAAAAGTACTGAGTCATAGAATATTAAATATTTAGACAATAAAATACTGAGATTAAAACCTGTAACATTACACACACCAAACAAAAAAAAAATGCAAGATCTTTGAGTGTCATGGAACATGTACAAAAATTAACCATATAGCAGTACTCCTACATAAAAAAAAATAACTATATACTAAGAATAACACATATTTCCAAAGCGAATATATTCTCTGCCCACAATGAATCTTAGGAATCAATCCTGAAAATTAGTTTTTCTCTGGAAGAAACCTGAATGCCCAAGAACAGATGACTGGTTAAAGAAACTTTGGTACATCTACACAATGGAGTACTATGTAGCTCTTAGAAAAGATGAAGTCATGAAATTTACATACAAGTGGTACAATATGGAAAGTATCATGCTAAGCGAAATGAGTCAGAAAGAGAGGGATAGACATAGAAAGATTGCATTCATCTGGGGGATATAAAGTAACAAAGTATGAGATTAATACCCAAGAATAGCTGAGATCAGCACCAGGAGGATTACTCCATAACTTAGAGGCCAGCCGGGTATCCTAGAGGAAAGGGCTATTCAGATAGAGAAGGGAGCACCAAATAAAGGATGTTTGGAGGATCCTCCCAGGAGGGGAGATGCATGTCGAAAGTAGACTATGGACTGAACATGTTTGCCACTCAATGCCTCTTTTGCAGACCACAACACCCAAAAGGAGAGAGAGAACACAGGGGATTGCCCTGCCACAGAGACGGGGGGATGGGGGGATGGGGGTGGGAGGGATATTATCCATGGTGGTGGAAAATGGGCACTGGTGGAGGGATGGGTATCTGATCATTGTATAATTGAAACCAAAGCACAAAAAATTGTAAATCTACAACTTTAAAAAAAATAAAATAAAATAAAGGGGAAAAAAAAAAAATTAGTTTTTCTAATATTTGAAAAGCCACACAATTTTCTCTGAACAATTCACCTGTTAACAGAAAATTCTAGTAGAAATCCTATAATAAATGGAAGTGAAAGACTAAAACGGGCTGGAGCGATAACACAGCGGGTAAGGTGTTTGCCTTGCACGTGGCCGACCTGGGCTCAATTCCCAGCATCCCATATGGTCCCCTGAGCACCACCAGGGGTAATTCCTGAGTGCAGAGCCAGGAGCGACCCCTGTGCATTGTCGGGTGTGACCCAATAAGTAAAAAAAAATGAAAAAGATAAAAGACTGAAACAATAACATTTAAGAACAGTTTGGTGACAAGGCATAGAGGAGAAAGCCTCTATGTGCTTTCATGTGCTTTCACTGCTTTCAGGATGTTGTTGCAATATTGGGTGGGGGGGGGGCAGGATGGTTTACTTCAAATGCTTGTCCAAAATCACCATGTCACAGGAGGAGATATGTCACAGACAGGTAGACTACATGCCTGTGATGGAGGAGACCCTCAGTTTGGTCCCCAGCAGCATATGGCTCCTCTCCCCATCCCTTATACCACTAGGTACAGCTCTGGCGGCCCCAGTACCCATCTTTTCACCAGTGCCTATTCTCTACCACCAATGTTCCCAGTATCCTTCCCCCCCAACTCCCCTCCCCCGCCTCTGTGGCAGGCGCATTCCCTTTCTCTCTCTCTCTCCCCCCCCCCCCCTTTAGGGTGTCCTGGTTTGCAATGCAGGTATTTAGTGGCCATTTTTTTAATTAATGAAATCTCATTATATTATCAGAAACATTAGGGCCAGAAAAAAAAAGTGAAAGAAAAGTTAAAAAAAAAAATACCTTGAATAAGGAAAGCTTAGATAGCACATGCTTTTGTTGTGACCTGGTTCTCTGACACAGTCTCCAATGTATCTGTTGTGTAAATCTCAAGAAAGGTTTCTGACTAAGGAGACTGCCTACGTGCTGTCTTCCTTGTATAGGCTTTCAGAGGATAAGATAAGGAGCAACATAGCATTCTGTACATTCTCAACAGTCTGTGCCCAGAGAAGTTAGCCATTTTTCATCCTGAGTCTGACCCTTAACTCCGTCTATGCTGGTTTCACCCTGGTCCCAAGTTGGCAGAGGCCTTGCTTGAGCAGACTTGTATTTCTGGTGTGGTTTCCTGGTGCCAGAGAATATGAACAAACTTTGTTCTTGCAGAATTATGGTTGTTTATTTTGACCTATTATTATGCTTCCTAAGGACTTACGCTTTTTTTATTATTTTTTAATGAATCGCCATGAGGTGGGCTGGAGTGATAGCACAGCGGGTAAGGCGTTTGCCTTGCAAGCAGCCAACATGGCTGACCTGAGTTCGATTCCTCCGCCCCTCTCGGAGAGCCCGGCAAGCTACCGAGAGTATCTCGCCCGCACGGCAGAGCCTGGCAAGCTCCCCGTGACGTATTCGATATGCCAGACACAGTAACAACAAGTTTCACGATGGAGATGTTACTGGGCCCGCTAGAGCAAATCGATGACTAACGGGAGGACCGTGACCGTGACCGCTGTGAAGTACAGTTACAGACTTACAAATTTTCATGCTTTACGTTTCAGTTATACAATGTTTGAGTACCCATCCTTCCACCAGTGCCTATTCTCCACCACCAATGTTCCCAGTATCCCTCCCTCCCCAAACACACACACACACACACACACATACACACACACACACACACACACACACACACCACATCTATGGCAAGCGCATTCCCTTTCTCTCTCTCTCCTTTAGCTTTAGGGTGTCGTGGTTTGCAATGCAGGTATTAAGTGGCCATTTTTTTAATTAAAGAAATCTCATTATATTACTAGTAGACCCTGAAGCTAACCAAACAGAAACTTCAGTGGTTATACACAGCAAGGATAACAATTTTACCAGGAAATGGGAAAATATTCCATGTTCATGGTTTGGAAGAATTAGTATTGTCAATTTATTGTCTACCTAAAGCATGAGATAGATTCATTGCAATTCCTATCAAAATTCTGATAATATTCTTTAAGGACATAAAGCAAATACTACTCAAATTTATATGAAATTATAAAAACCTCTGAATGACCAGAGAAATTCAGAGAAAAAAAATGTAAGCAGTATTTAATGCCCCAACTTTGAATTATATTATAAAGCTATAGCAATCAAAACGATGTGGTACTAAAAATAAGGCATACTCTCAGACTAACAATATTGAATTGAGAGCCAAGATAAATCCTCAGATTTATGGACAGTTAACCTTTGACAAAATTTAAGTGAAAAGAATATCTTCTTTTTCCTATTTTTAAAATTTTATTGAATCACCGTGAGAGTTACAAGCTTTGGGTTACAATCACATAATGATCAAACACCCATTTCTCTACCAGTGCACATTCCCCACCACCAATCTTCCCAGTATACCCCTTTTTCCCACCACCCTCCTGCCTCCATCGCAGACAATATACCCCATACTCTCTCTCTCTCTCTGGATTGGAGCAATAGCACAGTGGGTAGGGTGTTTGCCTTGCACGTAGCCAACCTTGCTGACCCAGGTTCGATTTCTCCACCCTCTCAGCAAGAGAGAGCCCAGCAAGCTATTGAGAGTATCTTGCCCGCATAGCAAAGCCTGGCAAGCTCCCTGTGATGTATTCGATATGCCAAACACAGTAACAACAAGTCTCACAATGGTGACATTACTGGGCCCGCTCGAGCAAATCGATGAACAACGGGAGGACAGTACTACAGTGCTACTCTCTCTCTATTTTTGGGCATTATGGTTTGCAATACAGACACTGAGAGGTCAATATATTTGGCCCATTATCTACTTTTGGCACACATCTCCCATCCCTACTGATTCCTCCAGCCATCATTTTCTTAGTGATCCTTTCTCTATTCCAACTGCCTTCTCCCTTTCGCTCAGGAGGCAGGCTTCTAACTATGGGGCAATCCTCCTGGCCCTTGTATCTACATCCTTAGGTGTCAGACTCATGTTATGTTATTCTATACTCCACAAATGAATGCAGTCCTTCTATGTCTGTCCCTCTCTTTCTGACTCATTTCAGTCAACATGATACTCTCCATGTCTATCCACTTATATCTGAAGAGAATATCTTCAATGGTCAAAGTGAATATCCAGAAGCAGAAAGAAAGAACAAAGGAAAGAAAAAAGAGCCATACTCACACCGTACACAAAAGTTAAAATTCAAAGTATATTAAAGAGCTCAAGAGTATACAAGAAAGAAAGAAGAGCCATATCTCACACCATACACAAAAGTTAATTCAAAGTATATTAAAGAGCTCAAGAGTATACCAATCTCTATAAAATTCATTGAGAAAATAATAGGTAGATCTTTCCAGGATCTGAATTTTGGAGGTGACTTTAATGATTTAATTCCATTGACAATGATAACGAAGACAAAAAAAATAAGCAATTGGAACTACATCAAACTAAGAAAGCTGTTGCATGGCAAAACTTGTGCTAAAATAAAAAGCACCCTAGATAATGGGATAAAGTATTTGTACAGATACATCAGATAAAGGGCTTATCCAAGATATATAAAGCCCTCAAAAAGTTCAACAATGACAAAGCCAATAACTTCATTTAAAAAAAATGAGGAAAGGAAATGAACAGAAACATCCCCAAAGAAGACTTGTAGTCAATAGGTATATGAAAAGCATTCATTATCACTTATTATCAGGGAAATACAAGTTGTAACAACAATGAGACATCTATTTACACCAGTGAGAATGTCATTTATCAAAAAGATTACAAACAACCAAAGTTGTCAGAAATGTGGTGCAAAAAGAACCCTCTTTCACTGTTGATGGGCAGGTCTTCTAATTCAGCCTCTATGGAAAACAATGTGAACTTCTCAAAAAAGTAAGACTAGAACTTTCATGTGATCCAAAATTCCATTTCTTGGCATCGACCCCCAGTACACAAAACATTGATTTAAATATACATGTATGTGTATGTGTATGTACATACATTTAGGTACACATCTAAATCCATTGCAGTACAATAGCCAAATGTCCAAATACAGATGAAAGAATAAAGAAGTTATGAAATATATACATAATTGAATATATACGTACAGCCATAATAAAAGCTGAAACTATGCAGTTCAATGTGAATGAAACTTGAGGGCATCATGTTAAGCGAAATAAGTCAGAGGGAAAATAAATACTGGTTGATCTCACTCATCTGTGGTTTACAAAGGATAAAAACACAAAGGACTAGTCGGAATTAATAACAAAATCCTTTGGCCTTGCATTGAAAAACTAAGACTGTCATACAACAGGGGAAGGAAGTTGAAGCAGGGAGTGAAGATTGTACTAGAGTGACATAGGGATAGTGGTGAAGGATCATGGGGACTTTGGGGTAGGAAGGGTGCAGTAAATCTGCATATCAACATCATATATTTTCATACTATTATAACCATCTTACCTAAGCTATCGTTTTAAACAAAAAGAATAGTTCTTGCAAAATCAGTTCAAAAGAGTTATTTAAAAATTTTAATACCACAGAAAATAGCCTGGCAAGCTACCCATGATGTATTCAATATGCCAAGCACAATAACAACAAGTCTCACAATGGAGGTGTTACTGGGCCCGCTCGAGCTAATTGATGAACAATGGGAGGACAGTGCTACAGTGCTACAGTGCTACAGTGTGGGAAATCACAATGGCAAAGTTAAATCAACTCTTGTAAATACACTTAAAAAAGCTAAATGAAAACATGACAATAATGGCTCACCAAATAGAGAATAGCGATAGATGTGGATTTATGTAAAGAAAAACTTTTGGTGCTTAAACATACAGTAACTGAATAAAAATTTTATTTCAAGACTACAACAGATCAGAGAAGAATTATAAAAACAGTGAACTTGACAAATTATGGTACTTTAAAGCAATGGAATATTATTCAGTGCTAGAACGTAAATGGAATATTATTCAGTGCTAGAAAGCTCTCAAGCCATGGAAAACTATGGAGGAAACTTTCGTGCATATTACCAAGTGAAACAAACCAGACTATATTACATATTATGGGTCTAGCTATGTGACATTCTAGGTGGAAAAAAAAACTGTAATGACAGTATAATTTAACAGTATACAATAATGTGTATACATTATTGAGATCTCTTATAAATCAGTATAGAAAAACTGATGATCTTATTGTTTTATAAAAAAAATCCAGGGCGAGGGGGTTTGAGGAGGCGGGGGCGGGGGGCACCTGAATAACTTAGTGGCAAAGCACCTGCCTTGCAAACCTTAAGGCAGGTGAGTCTAAATTCAATCCTAGAACTGCCTCAGAGGTCTAATATGAGTCCTGTATTTTTTTTCAGTTTTTGATGTTGTTGAATCACAACATCAGTGCAATACACAGTTACAAAGCTGTTCATGATTGAGTTTCAGTCATACAATGTTCCAACATCCATCCCATCCCTTTACCAGTGTACATTTTCCACCATCAGTGTCCCCAGTTTCTCTCCCACCACCCACCATAGCAGACACATTTCACAAATTTCTTCTCTCTCTCTCTCTTTCTCTCTCTCTCTCTCTCTCTCTCTCTCTCTCTCTCTCTCTCTCTCTCCCTCCCCCCCCCTTTTAGGCACTGTGGTTTACAATACTACTACTAAAAGGGTATCATGCATATCACTTTATAACGACCTCCTTTCAGCATTCAGGTTTTTTTAATATATTTAATTTATTTTATATACAGCACACATCATGCATTTGCATACCATCCTTTTCAGAAGCCACTGACAATCTTAGTATCATGCTAATATTGCTACAGGTGCCACAAAACCAAGCTACCCTTTCTGACATTTGAGAATAGTTTATTGCTTGAGTCAGAACAAAAGCATAGTGGGTAGATCACTTGTCTTGCATGTGGCCACCCCGAGTTCTATCTCTGGCACCACACAGGATGCCCTGAACCCTATCAGGGTTGATCTCTGAGTACAGAAACAGGACTAAATTTTGATCAGTACTGGCAGGAATTTTGCTCCATGGCTTGGAGGCCAGCCACACATGCGAGGGGAAAAGGGAGCTCAGATAGAGCATTCAGTTTTTGTCCAGAGTAATCATTTCCAATTATTATTGTCATAATGGTCCCTTCTCTGTCCTAACTGCATTCCCCCTCCCCGTTTGTGACAAGCTTCCTACCATGGATCAGTTCTCCTGAACCTTGTTTCTATTGTCTTTTGAAATTATTCTCATACTATGTTGTTATTTTTATATCCCGCAAATGAGTACAATCATTCTACGTTTGTCCCTCTCCCTCTGACTAATTTCACTCATGTCCATCCATGTATAAGCAAATTTCATGACTTCATTTTCACTAACATCTGCATAGTATTCTGTAGTGTAGAAACCACAGTTTCTTTATCCACTCATCTATTCTTGGGAACCCTTGAGGGTGATGGAAAAGTTCACTTCTCAAATACATGTATTCATTTGTAATAATTCATAAATTATGTTTGTCTTTGTACTTTTCTGTATTTTTATAAAAATGCTTTCAAAAATAAAAAATATTTCAACTTTTCTCAGAATAAAGATGAGAAATATGTACCTATTTTAAGTTATTCTAGGCAAAAGTCTACTATATATTTCTTAATCTTTACATTGCTTAAAAAATAACATAAAATGTCGTTGTTGTTCAATTCAGGGTGCAGTCTATTTCACTGGGGCAAGGACAAGGGCCAATTGCTGAAAGAATGATCAAAGATGCAATGAAATTGGGAAATTGGGTATTTCTGCAAAACTGTCATCTTGCTGTTTCTTGGATGTTGGCAATGGAAGAACTGATTAAAACTTTCACGGATCCAAGTATGTTGAACATAGAGTATTTGCATAAAATGTCATTTTATGTTGCCTTTCTTGTTAAATCCAATCCTTATAAGTATTATAGGCATTTTGTTTCCCTGTGTTTAAGAGGAGATATTTAATTAACTTACACAGCCCAGATCCAAAGAAAGCTCCTCCTACTTGAAGTTGAGGGTTTAATTCACTGCATTGTAGCTATTTCTTAAAGTCTTCTGAGATAGATTCTTTGAATTTTAAATCTATCCCAAACAAGCATGATTTTAAAAATGGATTTAATACAAAGAAAGGAAATGAAATCTTTCACTATAGAATGAGAGAGGCTAGGAATAGGCTTCAAATTAGCACCAAATGCCCTAGAGTTGTGTCATACCACGCTCTGTTCTCTGAAACCCACATGGCAGTCACTTCCCATGTCGACACAGTCACACACACTACCACTGACTATCACTACTTTCTTTCTCACTCAAGGAAGTTTAATGGGCTGCAAAGAAAGAAAGAGCGATAGCACAGTGGGTAGGCCGTTTGCCTTGCACGCTGCCAACCTGAGTTTTATTCCCAGCATCCCATATGGTCCCCCGAGCACTGCCAGGAATAATTCCTGAGCACAGAGCCAGGAGTAACCCCTGTGCATCGCCGGGTGAGACCCAAAAAGCAAAAGAGAAGAAAGGAAGGAAGGAAGGAAGGAAGGAAGGAAGGAAGGAAGGAAGGAAGGAAGGAAGGAAGGAAGGAGAGTGTCAGTAGAATCTACTTTTTAAAATTTTTTTATTATTTCTTTATTTATTTTTATTGAATCACCATGAGATACAGTTACAACACTTTCATGTTTAAGCTTCAGTCATACAATGATCAAACACCCCATCCCTCCACCAGTGTACATTTTCTACCACTGATGTCACCACTATGCCCTGCATCCCGCCCCTCCCCCTGCCTCAGTGGCAGACAATTCTCCTTTTTCTCTCTACTTTTGGGCATTATGGTTTGCAATACAAATACTGAGAGGCCATCATGTTTGGTCCTTTGTCTACTTTCAGCACACATCTCCCATCCCAAGCGATCCCTCCAATCATCATTGACTTGGTGGTCCCTACTCTATTCCAGCTACCTTCTCCCCCAGCTCATGAGACAGGCTTCCAATCTTGAAGCAATATTCCTGGCCCTTGTGTCTACTGTCCTTGGGTGTTAGTCTCATATTTTGATACTTTATATACCACAAATGACTGCAGTCATCCTATGTCTGTCCATCTTTTTCTGACTCATTTCACTTAGTTCTGGGTATTTTAATCCCTGTGCTCTCGCCCCTGACAAGCTATGATATGCTTTTTTTTTCATTTGTTTGTTTTGGGGCCACTCCTAACTATGCTCAAGGCTTACTCCTGACTCTTTGACTCTTTGTTCAGGGGTCACTCCTGCCTGTACTCTGGAGACCATAAGAATCTACTTATTTTTAAATTAATTGAACCTTAGGAACTAAATTACTGGTGAAAATTGTATGGGCTCCACTTCAACCCAGCCAGAAAAGACCACCAAGTTTATCCAGGGTCCTTTCTCTGGGGTCTTTCTTTGTGCCCTGAGTACTGAACGTTTTCTGGTAAGGGAGAGCTTTGTAGATGGTCCTGCAGGTGACTTTCCTTCCTGCTACCAATGATGAGGAGAGCAGCTCCCTTCCAGAGCAAACCACCCAGGCTCACAGCCAGGCATTGCTCTTCCCCTAAAGCCCAGCCCACTACCCTTTAGAGAATAGTTATCACTGAATGCAGGATTGTGAAAATTTTCCAATAAAATGTTTCTTACTAAACAAAGACCAAAACTTAATTCTGATTCAAAACACATCATCCAAGGTATATGTGGCAGCACTTGCTCATGGTGCATTTCTCGTCATGAGTAGGCAAAAGTTTGAGAAGTTCTGCTCTAGAGGACTGATTTCCCACCCCTGCTTTCTGTAGACTCCCTCCAACAGGAGAGTCCTTCACATTTATTATCCAGAATCTCCAGTCTTGTTTGCACAGCAAATAAGTGATGGCCTGCTTCTGTTGGGATTCCAGGGTCACTGATGATTGACATTATAATCAAGAAAAATGCTAGTTTATTTTCAATAGCCAAGATGGGGGAGGGGAAAGTTGCAGAGACTTAAATGCCCATTAACAGAAAATTAGTGAATGGAATACTCCTCACCTATTTAAAACTTAAGTGAAATCCTGCCTCTTGCAACAACATAGATAAACCTAGAAGATATTATGATCAATGAAATAAATCAGGTGGAAAAAGACAAACACAACATGATTTCATTCATGGGGTATACATAGAAAATAGTATTAACTAAATAAGACAAAAATAAACTACTATTAAATTATAAAACAATTTCATAATAGTAGGAATGGGAGAAAGAAAACAGCAAAATTAAGGGGTCAATTGTATAGTGAATAAATTGAACTTTAAGTGGTGAGCTTAATGTAATATTTATACATGTTGAATTCTAAGGATACAAGACTAAGTTTATATATGTTACAATACAATGTTATTTCAATCTTATACAAAAGGAAAACAAATACACATCAATAGAATACAAAAAAGCCACAAATTCAACCACCAGACCTGTAACTTTCATTTGCTAATACTTATTTTAGAAAATAGGCCTGCTACACCTAAAAAAACAAAAACAAAAACACAATAATGCCTCTTAGGGAAAAATGAAAAAAATAAATACAAAGTAGCTTGTTCAAAAACCTTATTAAGTATGTAGTTTTGCTAAACATCAATTCTTTCTGTGAATAAATGATATGTTTAATCTCTGTCACTACAAATAAGTCCTCATTGAGGGTTGAGTAATCTATAACAGAACAAATGATATCAGTGATCAAAACCACAGATACGTGACATTATAAAGCTCTTATTCGGAGGAGATACACATAAATGTACTACATAATAAGTCAATTAAGAGATCAGATAGAACGTTGCCACTATTTTAGGGGGGAAATAAAGGAGAGGAACATAAGGATCCAAAAGGAGGAGGTGGAAAAGGGTGGAGAGGGAGGGTGATAACAATATTAAACGATTTGGTCAGGGTCGACCTTGGACCCCAAAACATCACCCCAAGTGATCCCTGAGCACAGAGCCAAGAGTAAACTCTGAGCACAGGGGAAGGAAAGAATTTCACTTTCTTCTCTATAGGACTTTTTGACCATTTTCATAATTTTTTTTCTTAAATTGTATGCTGAGAGGGGGGGCAGAAACACTTCCTGTGCTGATAGTAACTTTCTTTCTTTTTTCAGTTGGTAATCTTCCCCATTTCAGAGGGAAGTTTCTTAACATCACTATTAGGTACTGATGTAATTCACCACCATAACAATAGGAAAGACAAAGATCATATGAGTGCATCAATTAATTCAGAGAATTCTTTTGATAAAATTCAGTATCTGTTTGTGATTTTTAAAAAAAAAGCCCTCAACCTATTTAAGGGTAGAAAGAATCTTTCTCCTAATGGTCATTCACTGTGTGTCCTCAATGTCTTCACTCAAATATGCCAACTCTAGATACCAAACTCTCCTGCACAAATAGTTTCTATAAAGATCCCTCCAAACTCCATTTTAAAGAAATGGGCAACATACAGAGCTTCAGTTCTTTTTGCTGTCCTATAATAATTATTTCTTTAAGAAAAGTTTTACTAAGTAAGAGTAAAACCTTGTCCCTTTGTGTTGCTGTTTTGTCTCTGTTTTTTAACAGGTGTTTTTATCAAGGACTCATTTCGACTTTTTTTAAGTTCCATGCCTTGTGATACATTTCCTGTTACAGTTCTTCAAAATTCTGTCAAGGTAACACATACACATGGTTGGAACAGTGTGAAGTGAATCTTCCCATCAGAGTGGTGACTGGGTGTGCAGGGAGAGCTCAGGCCCAGTGATCCACCCAGGCAATGTACATGCAGTACAAGGTGTACTGACTTCACCAGCAGAGAGGTGGAAGTCAGTATCCCGCAAGCTAAGAGCAGACTGGGAACCACTTTCTATAGTCACTTGTGTATCTTCAATCCTGCCCTGCCAGTCAGTCCATATTTTTGCCTTCTGACCTCCTGGAAGAAAAATATCAAGGATTCAGAATGACAAGAAGGAACCTTCTCTCCCAAAGTTAAAAGAGTGTCTCAGCATTTGAGAGACAGGAAGTATGACTGGTGAATTCTAGTGCTGGAAGTTTCCAATATATGGAAGCCATAGTGGAAGGAGACTAGCAATGCAGATGACCTGAACAAATCTTGTGGCCTTTACTTTAGAGTAACAGGCCCCAAAAGGCAGTGTCTGAGATTCTGTGGGGATGGTTTACCTTCTGTAGTTCTGAGGACCCCTCCAGGTTCTTTACTTCCAGTACTAAGACTAAGTAAGAGAACTAGCAGGCACTGAAATGCCAGGAATGTCCCCAAGGGCATTATCTGCATCCTTTCAGTGACTTCATTCTATTTGTGTGGTTCAGAAATAATGCAAATCTGCACAATCTCCTTCCTGTCACGTATGTTCCATCTGAATGCAGGTAACCAATGAGCCTCCAAAAGGATTACGTGCAAATATCAGAAGAGCATTTAATGAAATGACACCTTCAGTTTTTGAAGAAAATATACTTGGAAGAAAGTGGAGGCGAATAATCTTTGGCATCTGTTTCTTCCATGCAATTATCCAGGTACAGTCAATTCTGCTTTTCAGTAGAAATAAGAAAGTATATTGTAAGAATAAAATGAATACATCCAATGGCACTGTAAAATGATGATGGCTCCTTGCATCTGAATCCAAGTTGTTCTGACTCAGTTGCTGCTTTCTCTGCTGTTCTTTGACTCCATTTCTCATGAAGTCACCTCCACACCAAGGTTCTGACTACACACCAGCATGGCCTCTGTGAAGGTAGCACAAAACAGACCGCCTCAACTGTATCTCACTCCAAACGTCTGCTTCCCTAGAGACTCTGCTTCAGAAATTGGTGGTCCTGTTGTCTCACAATAAAAATTTCAGAATGATTTTTATTCTTCCCTCTTTATATATACATATGTAAATCAAGCCATCAGGGTTTTGGGATTATTTTTCAATAATTTCATTATCTGTTCCTGTTGTGGTATGTGTGTGATACTCATTGCAACTCCATTCTTGTGACTGGAAACCCAAGTCCTCTATGTAGTGACCTTTAGCAGGACACTACTTTCTCCTCCCCTTCATTCAAACCTCACTGATGTGGTCTGTTATCCATCTGTGGTATGGTCCTTGACTCCTGACTCTTCAGCTGTGTACCTCTGGAACGTATCCTAAAAAGAAGAATCAGTAAAAGAAAAAAACAAAGATTAAAGGTATGAGATATGAGATTGATATGCAAACAAGGTTCTAGAGAAGATCAGAGAAGTAGTGATTAGACTCAAGAAAAGAGATTCATGTTCTACTAGCAAAAAGAGCTGAGATGAGGAAGTGGTTTCAGATTTAGGAAAATTTTACAATCAGGAGAGAATAAAACCAATCCTCTGGTATAATCAGCAGTCCAAAATCAAGAAATTAAGATGTTGGACTGGAGCAATAGCTCAGCATGTAGGGAGTTTGCCTTGCATGTGGTCGACCCAGGTTCGATTCTCAGCATCCCATATGGTCCCCCGAGCACTGCCAGGAGTAATTCCTGAGTGCAGAGCCACCAGTAATCCCTGTTTTTCTCTGGGTGTGACTCTAAAAGCAAAAAAAAAAATAAAAGAAAGAAATTAAGATGGGATAGGGAGATAACTAGAAAAGAGAAATTTTTCACTATCGTAAGTCCAAAGATTCTATAAGCCAGTTTTAAAAAACAAAAGCTGTCACCTTAGATAAGTCATTTTGTGATGAGCATAGCATGGTGTGGCATGAAAGTCTAGTAACAGACACATTCCTTCGAGCAGCAGGTGATAGCTTTCTCCACCAGATAGAGGATTAGTGCCAAGGGGCTAGAGAACAAGCTGACCTTGGTTTGATCCTCAGGATCAGGACTGATCTCTGAGAACAGAGTCAGGATTAAGCCCTGAGTACCACAAGATATGGCCCAAAAGCGCCAAAACACATATGTACATTTTTATGCAAAATTACTATAGAGGAGCATTTCTTTTCTCTTTATATGTGGAAATATTTTATCTCACCATGATAAACAGATGACTTTTAACAGGTCGAACATATTTCCTTTTTCTGTTTTGTTTGGGTTCACACCCAGTGGTGCTCACAGGTTACTCCTGGCTCTGCATTCAGTAATCACTCCTAGAAGTGCTCTGGGAAGTATATGGGATGCAGGGGATCAAGCCAGGTCAGACACATGCGAGGCAAATATCTTACCAGCTATACTATATCACTCCAGCTCCCAACAGGTCTAACATATTTCTGATAAACTCAAATTTCCCTTTGGACATATGTGAGCGAAACCAGTATTGAAAGAAGTACCTCTCTGTTGGTGAAAGTCAGCCTGGAAGCCTCAATGACACAGAGCTGCATGACTTTAATGATTCTGCAGAATGAAGATGGCCAACATCACTTTTCAAAATCGTATATAAAATCAATTCCATTTTATTTAAAGACCATTTTCATTTTCCATTCTAGGAGAGAAAAAAGTTTGGTCCTCTCGGTTGGAATATCTGCTATGAATTTAATGACAGTGACAGAGAGTGTGCGTTACTGAACCTGAATCTTTATTGTCAAGAAGGGAAGATTCCCTGGGATGCTTTGATTTACATCACTGGTAAGTATGCCCATGGGCCCAAGGCTGTAATCAAGAGTTGTCGGTTTTCCCCAACTCTACATCAGAAGAAAGTGTGTGCCTGGTGTGTGAGGTGGGTGGTGACGGCTTCTGTCTGATACTCCCTTCGTGAAAATAAGACCCTATATAGAGAATATTTTAAATAGAAAACAAGGCAGGTATTTTCCTAAATATAATAGTAAAGCTTATATAACTCTTGATACAAACAAGGACTGTTGTAAGTACTTACCATGAATCAGCAAATTCAATCTTCACAACAACCTTGTAAGGTAAGAATCACTATATCCCTATTTTAAACATGAGGAAACTGAGGCACCCAGTTTACAAGTATCAGTCCCAAGATTTAAACTCAAGCAGTCTAGACTCCAGGGTCTGACTTCCTAAAATAAAAAATATGTGAAAGTTGACTGACTAACAGAGAAACCAATAGAGTCTGGTTTGTGTGTTTGTGAAAATGAAGAGGAGGAAATTCAGAAATTAGAACTTTTACAGCGCATAAGGCATTTGCCTTGCATATGGTCAACCTGGGTTTGATACCTCCACCCCTCTTGGAGAGCCCTGCAAGCTACCGAGAGTATCTCTCCCGCACGACAAAGCCTGGCAAGCTCCCCGTGACGTATTCAATATGCCAAAAACAGTAACAACAAGTCTCACAATTTGTTATGAGGAATTACTGGTGCCTGCTCGAGCAAATCGATGAACAACGGGAGGACAGTACTACAGTGCTACTAATCTAGTCGCATAAAATCTTACTGCCAAAATCAGATCCAATTTGGACCATGTATGGAAATGGAATAAAGAGCTCTGAAAAGAGACAGAATGAGAAAAGATAATTTTCATTGGTGAGTAAAGGATCTAGGGAGTACCAGCACTAGGTATCAGCTGATCCAGACCTTGAAAGGCACATGACAGCTTATACCATGTTTGAGCAGAGGGCAGCAAAGATAGATGAGGACCAGTGCTCAGGGTGGATAAAAAGGGCTGGGCCTAGACTGGAGAGGTGACATTATATTCTGGTTTCTGTGTGCCAGTACTAGCACAGCCCCTTAGCAAAATGATGATCCTGGAGCCTAAGAGAGAACCTGATTCAAAATAAACAGAACAAAATAATGACAAAACAAAATGACAGTGACAGAGAGTATTCGTTACTGAACCTGAACCCTTACTGTCAAGAAGGGAAGA
The DNA here is from genome assembly GCF_029834395.1 of Sorex fumeus. Taxonomy (NCBI): domain Eukaryota; kingdom Metazoa; phylum Chordata; class Mammalia; order Eulipotyphla; family Soricidae; genus Sorex; species Sorex fumeus. Next base: position 17,871,555 of record NW_026606060.1, read on the forward strand.
TTCCCTGGAATGCTTTTGATTTGAAACAAAACAAACACAAGGTCATAATGAGAACAAAATGGTACTCATCAGAGGAAAAGGACAAATCTGATTAATGGGTTCAACTGTAAAGGTTGTCAATGGAAACTAAACTAGGTAGGGATAATAATGTAGCATATATATGTCACACCGGGAACCTTATAATGTGAGTTAAAAAGTTACTTCAATAATTTTAGTTGAAAAAGTGGCCTTGTCATTTATCCCATTTGATCTACATCTAGAGGGAAAGCACAAATTCTAATGATTCATATGGAAAATATTTGTGTGCTGCTTCTCAAAATGCAAATATTTTAGTCTGAAACATTTTCAGAATAGTATATTTTAGTATGAGTCTTTCTTCTGACTCACATATAAGACTTTGAATTTTCCTGGTCATTGTCTCATTAAAGATACCATCCTGTAAAAGGGAAAGACTTGAACTTTCCATGCCTACCTAGCCCTAAGGATCAAGAAGGGTTTTCAGTTAGGCCCATACTATGGACCCACACAGATTTAATCCAATTTAGCATTCCAGAATTTCCTAGAGGATTACTGAAGAATATTCCTAGGAAAGCTCATGAGGCATTTTTAGAATTGCTAAAACATAGAAATTCAGCTATGGGACTATCAGAACTGATACCTACCTCTCCACCCTCCTTCCTGCCTGATTGATCCAACAGAATTGAAAAGATATGTTATTTTAGAAAAAATTATTCAGATTTCAAAGACTGAAATAACTTTCTTCCAGCCAGTTGTCTCAGCTTGAAAGAGATTGAGGAGGGAGCAGAGAGATAGTAAGACATTTGCCTTGCATGTGGCCATTACAGGTTCGATCCCCAGCACATATGGTCCATGAACCCCACCAGAAGGGATCCTTGAGCACTGACACAGGTGTGGCAAAAATAAATAAATAAATAAATAAATAAAGGAACAAAAAATGAAAAAGAGAGATTTAAGGGGGGGAATATATTGCCGACATAATGGATAAGTTGGAGATAAGAAAGTGAAATAACTAGGGTAAGGTCAGTTTACTAAATGTTTTGGACTGGAGAGATGCTGTGGGGTTAAACCAAGGCCTTTCCTTACACGACCCATCCCCCCCCCCCGCCCACAACCTGGTTCAAATCTCTCATACCTACATACAGTCCCCGACATCACCAGGAGTCACTTTTGAGCACAGAGCCATGAATAGTACCTGAGCACCACTGGGTGTAGACCCAAAAATGTGTGTGTGTGTGTGTGCATGCGCACACACACGTGTGTGTATCGACATGCATGAGTGTGCACACATGCACACACTTTTGTTTTCTGTTTTTAAAAAACTAAACTTTTATGGAGCTGGAGAGATAATACAGTGGGTAAGGTACTTACCTTGTATGTGGCTGACCTGGCCACATTTCTAGCACCCCATATATTCCCCCTAAGCCTGGCCAAGAGTAATGACTGCATATTGCTAGGTGTAGCCCAAAAACAAAACAAGGCAAAAGAATAAACTTTTAATCTCTTTTTAGAGGGTAGTAGAAGGGAATTCTGATAGTTCCATTTTCAGTGCCAAATATGTGTGTAAATAAACCTTTTAGAATTGCGATATATAATCAATAAAAAATGTATTTTTAATGCAAACTCCTTTCCAGGTGAAATTACATATGGTGGTAGAGTTACAGACACCTGGGACCAGAGATGTCTCCGCACTGTCTTGAAAAAATTTTTTTCTCCAGAAACATTAGAAGAGAATTATACATATTCGGAATCAGGTGAACAGCTCTTCAAATTATGGGAGTAGATCTGGGCTAAGAATTCATTGCTCATAGTACCTCTTAGTAGCTCCCTCTGCTCTGATTTCATTACTTAGACTCTCCTACCAGTTCCATTTTCGTGCATGACCAACATCAGCACTGGTCTGGTAAAGAGGAAAAATATATATCTTGTATAATAGCCACTTGGTTCTGTTCTAAAGTTTGTTGTATTCTTTCTAAACGTGTTTTTAAAGTTTTGTGAATCAGAGGTAGTAACAAGGCACAACTGTCAGCAGCATTCTCAGAATATTGTGATGTCTTCAGGAGACACCTCAGTGGTTTGAATTTCCAAGTCCTCCAGAAATATTTAAAGAAACTGAACAGCAATAAAAGCAAGACAGTCTGGGGAAATCAATCCCCTTCTCCATAGTCAGAAGCACTCAAGTTTGAGTGCAAAGTGAAAATGAAGCCGCATTTACCTTTTGTATTTTCAATACAGGTATCTATTTTGCACCCATGGCTGACAGCCTACAAGAATTTAGGGACTACATTGAAAATCTGCCCTTGATAGATGATCCAGAAATATTTGGAATGCATGAAAATGCTAACCTCGTATACCAGGTATGTGGTATACGAGCTTCAAATACATATTTGAATTACGTGTCTACAATATATACAATACAATAAATACATATTTATATTATGTGTATAAACTTGAAACATCAATAATAACATCACTGGATCTTCAGATCATTTTATCTGTCTCTAATCCTCTTCCTCCTCTTTCTCATCTCCTCCTCCAGTTTCTGCTCCTCTGCTTATCATATAATCTACCTGAAAATCCAACTTAACACAGGGATTTGGGTGATAATCCAGCTATTGCTTTCTTTTTTTTTTCCTTCTGCCACACTCTGGATGCATTCCACGAGGTTTATGGATCCATTGATAACCACTGGGTTACTCCAGTTCAAAACAAATATTCAAAGCAGAGAAGTTAAACCATGCTCTTAAAGGCACTATTCAAAGAAGTAACACACAAGCAGTAGTGGAAAGGTTTGGAGCATATTCATGGTGATGAAGGTGCAGCTCATTGAAACCATAAACATTGGGGCCTGAGTCATAGTATAGTAGGGAGGGTGCTTGCCTGCACGCAGCCAACCCAGATTCTATCCCCAGTGCCCCATATGGTTTTCTAGGCCCTCCAGGAGTAATTCCTAAGTGCAAAGGCAAGAAGAAGTCCTGGACACCATTGGTGTGACCTAAAAACAACCCATAAACATTAACACTATTGTAGCCATGTTACCTAAACTACAATATTTTTTTAAGATATAGTTTATCAGTATCACAGTACCAGACAACAGCAGGTTCAAACAGCAAATGAGAATTTTACTCCTTCATTATCTGCTATGAGCACAATTATCTAAGAGTAGAACAACCTGAAAATGCAGCTTAGATAGAGAAGGGAACACCAAGTAAAGGGTGTTTGGAGGTCTTGCTCAGGATGCAAGGCGTGCGCTGAAAGGAGACTATAGACCGAACACGATGGCCACTCAATACCTCTATTGCAAAGCACAAAACCCTAAAGGAAAGAGAGAGCAAAAGGGAATGCCTTGCCATAGAGGTGGGACAGGGTAGGGGTGGGGTGAGGGGGAGGGCTACTGAGTTCATTGGTGGTGGAGAATGGGCACTAGTGGAGGGATGGGTACTTGATCATTGTATAACTGAAACCCAAACACAAAAATATGTAAGTCTACAACTGTACCTCATGGTGTTTCACTAAAAAAAGAAAGAAAAAGGAGTAGAACAACCTCCTCAGCATGGCTTTCGAGGCTCCATCATAATCTATGCTTGTGACCCCCTCTACACACACAACACAATTTGTGTTCTCTTCTTCCCAGCTTTGTTGAGTCAACAGACTGCTTTGCTTTCTGTTGGATGACTTAGGTAATTCTGCTTCTGGCCATCTGTAGAGTATCTTCCATAAAAATACAAATCATTCCTTCCTCAGTGCAGTGATTTGGCTCCCAAGAGAATTTATAAGCACAAGTAAAGGGTCATTTACATAGTCTGTGGGCAAGCAGAGATCTACTGTCTCCTTTATCATTAAAGGCTGATGGGGCTAAGGATGAAGATACTCAAGGACAAGGGACAGAAAACAACATACAGAAATGCAGAATTGTAGGCCAGAGAGATAGTACAGCAGGCAAAGTGATTGCCTTACATGTGGCCAACCAGGTTATATCCCCAGAACCACATGGTCCCCTGAGCACCACCAGGAGTGATGCTCAGGAGTAATGCTTAGGAGTAAACCCTAAACAAAGCCAGATGCGGCCCAAAACACCTACCTTGGGGTGCCAGAAATCAAATATGAATCCACCAAGTACAAGGCAAGTTCCCTACCCACTGGAGTACTCAAGTCCCAAATTTTCTTGTTTGACAACTGCTCGTTGTATCTGCAAGAAAACCAGTTTTTGAGAATGAGTCTTTACTGTTGTGCCTCTTCCCACCATCTCAGTACAAGGAGACCAACACTTTCATCAACATCATACTTGAGGTTCAACCAAGGTCATCTTCCAGTGGAGAGGGGAAAAGCAATGATGAAATTGTTCAAGACCTTGTTGCTTCTATCCGATCCAGAGTTCCAGGTAATAAGAAATTCCTGTATCTGTATTTAATGGGACTTATAGTAATAAACTCAGAGCTGAGTGATAGGAAGTATCCAAATCTTGCTATCAGTCTACCTAAAAATCCACCTTAACACAGGGATTGGGATGAAATCCAACTATTCCTTTCTCTTTTTTTTCCTTCTTATGTGGCACTCTCCATATAAAAAGTACACATGTCCAACTTCTCCTCAATATATAAGCTGCCAAAAATATTAGGGGTGTCTGTCTTCTGAAGAGTTCAGGAGATATCCTGAACAATCACAGAGGTTCATACTTACATGTTATTAGAATAACAAGAGATTTACATATCTTAATCTTCTGCAAAAGTCTATAGATATCTTAATCTACTACTGTTTTCTCTCTGGTCAAATTTCTAACACCAAATGTGTGGGATCTCTCCTCACTAAGTAATTCTCCTACTCTCTGGACACCAACTGAATAGTCTACAGTGAATGCGGATCCCACAGGTTAAGGACTTGGTCCCACCAGAGTGTCCCACATTTCATGTGCCAATATATTGTTCCAAACAGTATCCTATGCTTATGGTGAGCTGACTCTAAATGATAGTTCTTACAAACCCCTTCTGGATTTCTATGAATTGCTGTAGTGACTCAGAGAACTCAGAGAAACACTTATTCACATTTTCGAGTTTCTACTTAGGATGTAATAAAGAATGCAATTTTTTATTCTTATTACATAGGACATAATAAAGATAAATAGGTACATAGGGAAGGTCCAGAGTTCTGTGTGTGGTTGCTTTAGTGCCCAGGGAGGCAGGAAACGACCTTCCCAGCACACAGATGTGTTCACCAACCTAGAAGCTCTCCAAAACCCTTTGTTTTGTTGTTGTTTGTTTTGTTTTTGAATTGAGTCACCATGAGATACACAGTTATAAAGCTGTTTCAGTCATATAACATTCCAACGCCCATCTCTCCACCAGTGTGTATTTCCCACCACCAATGACCCGTTTTCCTCCTGCTCCCCCGCCCCCCCCCCCCGTGGCATGGTCTCTCTTTCTCTCTCTCTCTCTCTCTCTCTCTCTCGCTCGCTCGCTCGCTCGCTCTCGCTCTCCCCTCTCCCTCTTTCTTCCCCCCCCCTTTTGGGCATTATGTCTCCAAACCCCTTTTGATTAGGATTTTATCAGGGTTGACTATAATCATTGACTATTAGTGATCGATTCAACTCACCAGGCCCTTTCCTCTTAATCCTCTAATCACTGCCTGGTTCCCCTAATATGCAGGCTCCACCCCTACCCTTAGGGAGTCGCCCCCCAAAATGACCTACTTTACATAAGCTATGATGTTAGAGGGACTTATGAGAAACAAGAGTTTTTTCATCTAAATCACTCAGGAGTCATAGTCTAACTTACATAAATATATCTTAACTAGTACTCTATCAGGTATTGCTTGGGAAATTAAGGGTTTTAGGAGTTGTGTCCAATAGTCAGGGACAAAGACAAAAATATACATTTCTGGGGCTGGAGCAATAGCACAGCGGGTAGGGCGTGTTTGCCTTGCACGCGGCCGACCTGAGTTTGATTCCCAGCATCCCATATGGTCCCCTGAGCACCGCCAGGAGTAATTCCTGAGTGAAGAGCCAGGAATAACCCCTGTGCATTACCGGGTGTGACCCAAAAAGCAATACATATATATGTATAAATATATATATACATTTCTTGTGATATTATGGAATCACAATATGACTTGTCAATTTTCGTATGGCTACCAAAGGAAAAGTGGCTATGTGAGCTCAGAAGTAAGACAGTTATCTCCTACTTAAAACAGGCGCTCAAAAGAATACATATTGGAGGGGAGAATTTTATGAATGTTCACCCAGCTATTTTAGGAAGCAGATCTAATAAAAAATATGATGGAGGGTTAGCTGGAAAAGGAATGCATAGATGGATGACTATGAAATTTTTCTTTCCAAGCATCATAAAAGCTTGAACATTGCCTGTGAAACAGTAACATCAGCTGAGGCTGAGGGGCAGGGAGAGGGCTGACACAGTAAGAACCTGTGGGGAGGACAGCTGAATACCCAGGGATATGGAGTCACAGCACCCTGAGACAGTACTAAACCATACTACTGTATAACTGCTCTACGGCAGCCAAAACATGAGTGTATAAGAGGAAATTTAGTAAATGTATTTCAGGACCACTCATTTACTTACTCACACTTAAGACAAGATATGCAATGTCTGTCTTAATGTAATGTAATGTAATGACTTCTTTTTTTATTTTTTTTTTAATGACTAACATGAACCTCCACTTTCTGGATTGTAGAGAAAAAAGAACAAAATTTTCTATCCAGTTTGACCCATGAATCTATTTAGTAATTCAGTCAGTCCCTTTAAATAATGCTAAGTAACTTGGGATAAACGCTAAGTGTGTCTCCTCTCTCAGACTCCTGCCCTGGTCCCCTCCTCTCGAGCATGCAATGCGGATGTGTGGGTTTAACATTCCTGCATAGGGAAGCTGTGGGCTTCCAGCCCCTGACACCTGAAGTGTCGGAATGTCCCTTGTCCTTCTGGTATTTGATACTGAAGTGTGGATGACCTGACTCCCATTCAGTCAAGACCCAGGCACAAGAGAAATAAACTTTTAAAGGGTGCGGGTAAACACATTATAGAAGTAATGCTGTAAGGGAAGAAAGCAGTAACAGATGGCCTGAGAAATTACTTCTGTGTTTCAGAAAAATTAGAAATGGAAAGTGCTACTGACAGCCTTTTTGTCAAGGATCATCAAGGTCGCCTTAACTCCTTGACCACTGTTCTGGGACAAGAAGTGGACCGATTTAACAATCTGCTGAAGCTAATACACGTAAGACCACTGACCTTCCCTGTTGGGTATCAGACCTTTGTACCACATGCATAGTAACATAAATGCTTTTAGAATGTTCTATTCCCAAAAGTGATCTTTTGAATTTCCATCTGTATTCATTCATAACACTTCATAGTCTAAAATTGAATTTACTCTCAACTTTTTCTACTAATTTTTTTTCTACTATTGGTCTAGTGAATGAGTGACATTACATATCCTCTTCCCTCTTTTATCCTGTCTTATATCCTAAGCATGACTCAGGACACTTCTCTTGCCCTTCTTTCCACTTCACTGGATTCCTAAATGAAGGGCAGTTAAACCGGATTCATTCCCCAGGCCCTCTGGCTACAAGTCGTAAATGTGCATGAAAGATTGGAGGGCCTGGCTAGCAAGAGTGTGCAGACAGCTGTTGCCACCATAAACAAGTGGCATTGCTTGTTGATAATTATATCTGTGAAGGGCACCAAACCTTTCAGACTTTCATTCTTTCATTCTTTCAGACTTCTCTAGAAATGCTCAACAAAGCCATTGCTGGATTTGTAGTAATGTCAGAAGAAATGGAAAAAGTGTATCACAGTTTCATCAACAACCAGGTTCCTTCTTTGTGGTCCAACACAGCCTACCCATCCCTGAAGCCGCTGGGATCGTGGGTCAAAGACCTGATCCTGAGGACAGCATTTGTGGATGTAAGCAAAGTCATGTCTTTGGAGATTGAATCTGGTAGCACTTTTCTGGCCCTTCCACAAGAAGCCCTAGAGAATGTACAACTTTAGAGGGATCTTTTGAACCAAAAAAAAAACAGAAATGGCATCACTTTGAAAATAGTATGTTTATCACTAGGGGAGTTGCCTGGGCCCTGATCCCTGCATTCTATTTTCACTCCAGGCCATCTCTGGAGGCTTAGATCTAGTCCTTGCACCTTCACTGTATGAAGTACAGAACCAGAACGGTATGGGCGCAATTTCTAAATCTTCCCCATCCCCCATAAATAACCAGACTTGAATTTGTGGCCAGAGTGGGGAACAGAGACAAGGGAAGCAAAGGACTGGAGCAATAGTGCAGCCTTTATCTTTCATGCAGCTGACCAGAGTTCAGTTCCCAGCACCACAAGTACCTAGCAGCATTGCCCAGAATGATCCCTGAGCACAGAACCAGGAATAAACCTGGAGTACCTCCAGGTATGGGCCAAAAACAGTACAAACGAAACAAAATCCTAAAGAGAAATAAGGGAAGCTGTAAGAATGGGAGTAAGAAAATAAGTACTGGTTTAGATTTTGCCTCCTAAGTTCTTGAAATATGACTGACTTCAGTGATTAAACTATCAGAAAGAGAGTACATCGTGTATCATGTTTCTCCTTTAGTTGTGGCTCAAAAGAGGACAGCCCCGGTCTTTCTGGATCTCTGGTTTCTTCTTCCCTCAAGGATTTCTAACAGGTATCAAAGCTCACCCTAGAAATCCTTAGAAAAGTCCATGATGAGTCCCAAATGGGTTACCAGAAATTGAGAAATAGTGTGGCGGAACATGGGGGCACCCTCATGGCTGCGCAGAAATAGGGGATGCTGCCCAACAACCCAAGACCTGCCCCTCTCCAGTGACATAAGGGCAAGGGCAGCTGAGCCTGGGAATACACACTGTGGGTCCCAAGTACAACCCATGTGCACCATCTGCTCCAACCCTAACTCAGAGCCACATCTGGTAGGAATTCTGATCAGGAAACACCACAAGAGTGGTAACCCTTAATAACAGTAAAAACAAACTGAACACACTTCTAAAATTGGGAGGATCAGAGACCACCCTCACTGACCTGCCTCCTTCACCAGCAGAGCAGTACTCACTCAGCTTGGCCTTCTCCCCTCATTCCCCAACCATTGACTTGGCATCACCTCCAGAGTCCCATCTCCTGCCCGAAGTCAGAATCAGGAGGCAACAGCTGGGTCTTCTCAATGAAGAGAAAGTTGTGTATAAGCAGCCAGGCTGAGCACATGGAGGCTAGTTTGGGCAGTCAGGATTTTCTGGAAAGAACTAATCTTTCTTACTTTCATTGTCATGCTTTCAGGGACACTTCAGAATCACGCACGAAAATATAGTTTACCTATTGATGAGCTGAACTTCAAGTACAATGTAGTTCCACACTATCGAGATCAAGCTGCTGTTGTAGACGCCGCCAAGACTGTGCAGTTCGGACAAGAATTGCCTATGGACCAAGAGGTATCATCCCCTCCACTGTTGTGACAGCAAAGCACTGTCCCACTCATCATAGTTTCAAACACCCTCCCTTGAACCACACCTCAACTGCCTTCCACATAGACTGAAGCAGGAAGGGCAAGATGGGGGCTCACGTCTCCCAAGAAAAGCTACCCCCTTGGTAATAATAAGCTGGGAACGGTCTGAAGTAGAATGATTCTTGTATTTTGAAAGTGGAGCCAGAAAATTAGTTTAGTGGGTAGAGCACTGGCCTTGTTCTTTTTTTTTTTTTTTTTTTTTTTTTTTGCTTTTTGGGTCACACCCAGCGATGCATAGGGGTTACTCCTGGCTCTGCGCTCAGGAATTACCCCTGGCGGTGCTCAGGGGACCATATGGGATGCTGGGAATTGAACCCGGGTCTGCTGCGTGCAAGGCAAATGTCCTACCCGCTGTGCTATTGCACCAGCCCCAGAGCACTGGCCTTGCATGCAATCAACCTGGGTTTGATCCCCAGCACCCCATATAGTTCCCTGATCTCCACCAGGAGTGATTCCTGAGTGCAAAGCCAGGAGTAAACCCTGAACACTGCCTGATGCATACATACTAAAGCACTGCTGGCTTTTTTGGTTTTTGTATTTATGCAGGGGCTGGGGTTCCATTGAGTTACACCCAAAAGTGCTTAGGAGGCTACTCCTAGCTTTGTGCTTGAGAGATCACTCTCAGCAGTGCTCAGAGAACAGGCAACACAGGGGATTGATCTGGACTTGGCATATGTAAGGCAAGTGCTTTAACCCTGTCCGTCTTTTTGACAGTGCTATTTTTATTGCTTTAGATTTTTTTTTGTTTGTTTGTTTGTTTGTTTGGGGATTTTTTTATTTTGGGATCAGGGCTTACTCCTGGCTCTGTGCTAAGGAATTATTCCTGTTGGCAGTAGGAGACCATACAGGATGCCAGAGATTGAACCCGGATCCACCACATGTAAGGCAAGCACCAGCTTGCACTCCAGCTGCAGTGCTGTTTTTATTTCTTTAGACACTTCCAGTAACTTTCTCATTATTGCAGGGGCAATATAGTCAGATGTGAAAAACTGGTTTTAGGATTAGATCTGAGTTTAAATTCTGTACTCCCTCTCCCTTTCAGTGTATTCTATAGCAATTGCTAACCTGTCTTTACTTCAGTATTCTCATCTGCAAAATGGGGCTGGAGCCAACCTTAACATGGTAGTGCAGTGGAATTGAAACTGTGCATAGTGTTTCCCTGTCAATGTATGTACACAATGAATTTATGTGCGCCATTAACTCAGCTGCCTCCTGGCAGAATGGGTAGGTTAACAGCCCACATCGTACCACCACAGTGCATAGCTAATAGAAATAAATAAATTGAGCTCTTTAAACACTACTGCTTACACAGTTAACCTTAACTGTTAACCTTAACTAACTCTCTCTAGAGCAGAGGTTCTTTAAGCACAACCTCTTCTGGGACTCCCAGACCAGCAGCAGCAGAATCCCCTGCGAACTTACGAATACAAACACATAGTCAAAGAAACAGTACGGTATTTAAGTCACTTGCATGTGGTTGACCCAGACTCAATCCTCAGCACTACATATGGTCCCCTGAGCACTGCCAGGGGTGGCCCCAAAACAAAAAATGACATTTGTTAATTATGAGGACATGCAACATAGGATATGGTCGAAAATCCCAAAATATCTACCCTTCTTCTCACCTCACCTTTAAATTTCTGGCTTTCAGTTGCCCCATCCTCAGGATGGTGTTCTTGTTCATGGGATATTCATGGATGCTTCTCGATGGGACAATAAGAATATGGTGATAGAAGATGCATTGCCTGGACAGATGAATCCAATGCTGCCGGTGGTGCACTTTGAACCTCAACAGAATTACGAGCCAAACCCAACACTTTATCACTCCCCACTTTATAAAACTGGGGCACGAGCAGGCACGCTCTCAACCACAGGTGAGGATGTTCTGAGCCTAGAACCAAGAATAACCAAATGCAGAGTCCAGTCAGATTCCAGGCACTAAACTTCAGTATGTGAAGGGAGTTGGCTAGACTTAACATATTACAAACTCTTTATCTTAATACTGAGTGGAGCATTATAAAGCTAATGCTAACTTCTCTTGGCTTAATAAGTAGAAAACGGTTTGTTAAGCACTGACTTCTAATTCTGAAAGTTGGGCGATTCAGAAACTTATGTCTCAATTCCTCTCCAAATCTGTTGAGACTTGTGATACACAATAAATTCTTTAGAACAACCAATAAATGGAAAGCCATGCCACCAAGAAAAGGAAATCTGAGTAGACCAAAATTTGAGATACAGTTCCTGGGGAAAAAAAAGAGCCAGAGGGAAAGGAAACCTTATTAACAAATAAAATTTCATATAGACAGTTAAGAGTGAGCAAAGAAAATTAGCTGGTGGAATTCCTAAAAACATAGCACAATACAATTTCTAAAAGCTAAAGCATCACTGTTTAAAAAGCCCGATTTCCCAACATCTATCTACAGGATAGTTTGGAATAATATATAGAGAGTAGTAACACCTGAAGCAACAATGGCTAATAATTTCCCAGAACTGATTTTCCAGTCACTTTAGTCTCACAAGGTAAGGCCAAGGCTTAGTATAGCAGTGGAAGGCTGGGTGCATAGATAAATAAATCAAGAGATAAAAAGTAACATCTCGAAGCTGGAGAGAGAGCACAGCGGGTAGGGTGTTTGCCTTGCACGCGGCCAACCCAGGTTCAATTCGCAGCATCCCATATGGTCCCCTGAGCACCGCCAGGAGTAACTTCTGATGCAGAGCCAGGAGTAACTCCTGTGCATCGCCGGGTGTGACCCAAAAAGAAAAAAAAAAGTAACATCTCAAGACTGTAGAGATAATAGTACAGGAGTTAAGGCACTCACCTTGCATGCGGCTGACCCTGGCTGATCCCTAGCACCACACATGGTCCCCCAAGCACCTCTAGCAGTGAACGCTGAGCATAGAGCCAGGAATAAGCCCTGAGCACCACTGAATATGGCCCCAAACCCAAAAGACAACAAAGTGACATCTCCCTAATTTGCATTTCCCTAATGATATTAACCCATCTTTTTAAAGCTTATTTATGTCTTCTCTGATTAAGTGTACAAGTCTTTAGCCTGTTTTTTAATTGAATCATGTCTTCTTAATACTGGCTAAAATTCCAACATATAAGCTTTAATTAACAGGAGGAACAAGTGATACTAATTAAAATATGCTGCACAGCATAACACTACATGAACTGCAGAGTTTGTATGGCTATAAAATCAAAGAAAAACTAGTCCTAAAAACTACAGTAGTGCTGTAGATAGTAAAACTACAGGGACAGAGAAATAATATAGAAGTTGAGAATACTTGCATGCGGCCAACCCAAGTTCAGTTCCAAGTGACCCAATATGGTGCCCTGAGCCTCTTCAGGAGTGATTCCCAGCACTGCCAGTTGTAGCCCCCAAGAAAAGTGAACTACAAGAGGACTGTTCCCATAGATTTTGAAATATTGGTGGAAAGAGATCTGACACCCAGGTGCTTTGACTCTTAGAACAGTGCTCTTTGAAACAATGACTCTTTAATGACTTTAATGACTCTCCTTATTTTCCCCCTGTATCCTTAACTAGGTCATTCAACTAATTTTGTAGTGACCATCCACTTACCCTCCAAGCGGCCCAAGGACTACTGGATAGCCAAGGGATCAGCTTTGCTCTGCCAGCTGAATGAGTGAAAAGATCCCTTCGATGCTGAGGCAGGCAGCTAGACAGAGCTTGGCCTTAACATCTACGTGAGCAAGACTGTTTCTTCTATTTTTTTTATGTGTGGCAAAATGTAGCTTTAATTTCTCTTACAATATAACATTAAAATATTTAATTGACAATTCAAACTCTGATGTGAAAGCAGTGGGTTCAGCCCCATTTCTCATTTTATTTTATTATAATTTAGGTAACGTGGTTACAATAGTGTTACTGTTTATGGTTCTAATGTACAAAACTACTGCACCCTCACCACCATCAAAGTATTTATGGTCCTCCTCCACTGTCCTTGTTATTTCCAGTCATCTCTTCCTTCCCCCCATCTCTCCCACCACAGTTTAGGAGTTTTGTCATCCAAGTCCAAGGATCTGTGATTGTTCAATATTGTTTATCCCCTTGTTTTGCCTCTCAGATACCCAAGATGAGTGAGATCATCTGGTTCTTGAAGTTCTAATTTATTTTAACATGGTGGCCTCCAGTTCTGTCCATACTGCTGCAAACTGCATGATTTCATCCTTTCATAGCCGTATAATATTCCATTTTTTTATATATCATATACCTCTGTCATTGGACATTTGAGTTGTTTCCATATCCTGATACTCTCCACACACTTGGATGAGCCTCACACATAAAAGAACTGGCAGAGGAACCCAGGTGTGTGGGACCCGGGGCTGAGATCTCCAAGCCTGCACGGTTTGGGACTGGACCTGCCAGTGACTAGACAGTTACACCCACCAACTGCCGTGTAACTCCAACAACGGCCAGGATCCAGAGATTATCACACTCAGCTCCTGGGAGAGAACAAGGCAGAGTTTCCTACCCTATGCCTGACTGTCTCCACCAGGGCCCATCAGCTGAAGACCACCGGGGCCCAGCCAAGGCCATGCTGGGACCACTCTCCACGCACTTGGATGAGCCTCATACAAAAAAGAACTGGCAGAGGAACCCAGGTGTGTTGGACCCGGGGCTGAGATCTCCAAGCCTGCATGGTTTGGGACTGGACCTGCCAGTAGCTAGACAGTTACACCCACCAACTGCCGTGTAACCCCAACAACGGCCAGGATCCAGAGATTATCACACTCAGCTCCCGGACATTTTATCATCTCATCCCTACTTTGGACAAACTGGCAGGCTACCGAATGTAACCTGCCCACACGGCAGAGTCTGGCAAACTCGCCGTGGCATACCCAATATGCCAAATACCAGTAACAATGATGGGTCTCATTCTCCTAACCCTGAAAGAGCCTTGAATATGGCACTTTTAAAAAAAATCTCAGGGCTAAGACGAAGGAGACGTTACTGGGGCCTGCTCGAGGCAATGGACGAACAACAGGATGGTCGTGATCGTGATCGTGACAGTTCCACTTCATAAACTCGCTTCCCCACTCCCTTGTGAGAGCCAGGCAGCTCCTAGCAGTTACTTTGTGGACTCTCTGGGCAGAGTCAGATCCCAGCACTTCCTACACACAGGGATTCCTATCCCATCACACCGACTGAAAGGGCAGTGCACACTTCTGTCTTCTGGTGCCAGGGCTCCATAGCTGAGGTTGGTACAGAGATTTCAACAATGAATGGAGCAAATGTGCAAGTTAATATCTTGGCCTGTGGTTCTACATTCCTTACCTCACAGGGGCCTCAATAATAAGTTTGTACTTTCACCCAAAGTGCAATTCAGCCCTGTCCCAGTGCACAGGAAATTTTCTCTTTGATATGGGGACGAAGTTGTGTGAAATATGGCAAGTCCCAACCAGGAGCATCTGAACCCCTGCCACATCAAGGCAAGACTGCTAGAACGGTGTGAAGATGGGGCAGCTGTGTGTCAGGCCTGCCAACAAGTCTGTGTTTCCTTGGCCAGAACATGAGCCAAGACATGGGAACCACCCAGATAGATGTAGCCCTCCAGACTAGAGTCACACCATCCTCTTCTGGAGAGCTGGGAGAACAAGGTGAACATGGTAACCCTACTCTCAATTTGACCTCCACCTTCCTACCTTCACCTTGATCCCTGTACCTACCAAAGTCAACAGACACAAATTGTAGAGATGCAAAAAAGTTCACGTCTATTAGTTCCTGAAACAATTCTCAGTATTTCATGAAGGAACAGGCAGAAGATGCAGAAGTCAGAGGGTTACCATCAGCCTGTAGTCCTGTTCCCATTTCAGACTCAACTAAGGCAGTTGTGCTCTGAGATTTCCCATAAAGGTTTTATTTGAAAAAGATATAAGCATATAAATAATAAATAACAAGCCAGGCAGGAGAAGAGTTAGAAAAGAGTTAGAAAACCACTAACTGGGGCCGGAGCGATAGTACAGCAGGTAAGGTATTTGCCTTGCAAGCAGCCAACCCAGGTTCAATCCCCAGCATCCCATATGGTCTCTCCAGCACCACCAGGAGTAACTCCTGAGTGCAGAGCCAGGAGTAATCCCTGAGCAGCACTGGGTATCACCCAAAAGAGAAAAAAAAAAAAAACCACTAACCAACAGGTGGGTAAAACATACTAACATGCGCATGATGAAGCTCTGCTCACCTATGTAAAACAAGACCAAGAATGGCCCTGGGCTGACTACCCAGTGTCCAAACCAAAGTAAACAGGGAAAAGGAAAGCAAGAACAAAAGGATTAGGATCCACCATTGCTACAGCTGAGTCTAGTAGGGAAACCCAAAATAAAGTAGGATTCAGAATGTGAGCAATAGTTTATATAATAGATACACACTGTAGAGGAAAATACACAAAGTTTAATTATTTTCATACAACTCATTTACAATTCTTTTCATGCAAGTCATTATGTTATAAAATTGTACATCTCAAGTAATGTAGCAGAACCCAAAGTCATTTCAGAAAAGAGAAGACTCGAAGGTGGCTTTTATTGTTGTCTCTTCTGGTTTGGGCCTATCAGGACCAGACCAGAGTGGCAGAGCGAGAATGATCATTCTTCAAGTCCAGTGGGCTAAGACTCCTCTGATCATTACAAGAGCCGTGTGTCAGTTTGGAAAGTCAGCACCAGAACCCAGAAGCCAGGAGTCCAGAGACACAGGCAGGCACTGCTGGTCACCATCTGACCATGACGAGAATGGCCATGGTACGGGAGCTGCAGCCTGGTGATGTGCCCATCCAAAACAGGTACTGGGAGTTGCGGGACCACAGCGCTAGGAGGCAAAGAAAAAGAGTCTCAGGGCACAGCAATGGCCACCAGCTACTTCAAGGCCCCCAGATGCCTGCAACATTCCTTCATCTCCATTCTCACCAAGAATGGAGCTCAGCATGTTAAGGGCCCCTGGGCCTGAGCCCTCATCATCACAGCAGCAACAAGGCAGGAACTAAGATAAGAACCAGAAGTCACTGTCACGAGCTTGGTTCAGGGATTATTAAAACTAAATGGGAGTGACCCTGCTCAGGGTTGTTAATCATGAGCCTCTGGAAAATCTCAAGCAAGGACCCTCCCCACTGAGCACACACAGAGGAAGAGCCAGACCAAGAGGCGTCCCACCTGGGTCTCTGGTCTTGCCCCTACTCCACAGTTTGGGACTGCTATGAACACTATATAGTAGGTCAAGAACTTGGACTCACTTTTCAGTTCAGCTCAGATATTAAGTGTCCAATCCCATGCATGGTTACTCTGACAGGAAATGGACAGGACTGGGAAAGTCCTGCCAGGGCAAAGTTCAAAGCAGTGAGGCTGCTTGAACAGTAGCCTGTTTGAGCACCCCTACAGGAATGATCACTTGCAGGTTCTGTTCTGTGTCCAGTTCCCATTTGGCTGCCACTTTCTGATCATTTAAAACTACAAAGCAAGGAGAGGAGGAGGGAGCCTAAGGGGAAAGGACACATATGCGCACCATGTGTGAGCTTCCAGATTTGAGGCCCCCAAAGACCACCAGCCTGAGAACCTCAGCACCAGGCCAGAGCACTGAACCATAAGGTCCACAGGTCCCAGCCACATGTTTCTAGGAGTATCCCTGAGCCTCCTGTGCAATGCTACTGCTGACCCAAATTTATTTTATTTATGTATTTATTTATTTTTGCTTTTTGAGTCACACCCGGCAATATTCAGGCGTTACTCCAGGCTCTGCACTCAGGAATTACTCCTGGCGGTGCCTGGGGGACCATATGGGATGCTGGGAATCAAACCCGGGTCGGCTGAGTGCAAGGCAAATGCCCTACCCGCTGTGCTATCGCTCCAGCACCCCCCCCTCCAAATTTATTTTAAACGAAACATAAGTACAAATCAAACAGCAAATGCCTGTTTCAAACCTCTCAGAGGCTTCCCCACTTACATACAAGATTCTCACAGTCATCTCACCCCACCCTTCTGGACCTTCTAGACTCTAACAAAACTTCTTAATCATGGTCCCCTTCACATGAATACTATCTCCACACAATGCATTCACACTGTTCCTTTTACCTGGAACTCCTTTCCCTTGTTCAGGCATTAACACATTCATTTGACATGTGTTAAATGCCTATGCAGGTACTAAGCACCTTATGCTGGTACTAGATCCTCCAATCCAATCCAGTCCAGTCACTGGACTCAGTGGATGCAGACGCCAGAGCTTGATTCATCGGGCTCCACTTTTACAGGCATCTACTCAATACCACCCAGAGATGCCTTCTTCCAAGGAGCCTTTTATGCAACACCCCCCAGGCCCACCCAACCCTTCCTAAGCAATAATCTCCAATATGTCATGTGTACCCTGCTCTTCCTTTGCATGTAGTTAACTCAACTTCAGTGCCAACCCTCCATCCCCCAACTCTGAGTTCCATGAAGGAAGGGATGTCTCACTCCAAAGCCACAGCGCCCAACATAACAGTGGGTGAAATTAAGGATCGCACTGAATTGGACCAATTTCTGTGATGTAGTTCTTCCAGAGGTTGTATGCCCTGCAGACCAGGCTCCCGTTTCCAGCTCTGGTCCACCACCAGGAGTCTAGTCACCAACTTTCTCTAACTATGACTCAGCTAAGCTGCACGAACCCATTTTAGAGAAGAGTGTTTAGTTCTTCAAAGCTGTAAAGGTTCCCCCTGATCTGCAGAGGGGAAAGGACTGAAAAATCAAGCTCTTGACAACCTTCTTCCCAACTACATTTTTTTTCCCGTTTGACCCTTTCTCATTGTCACTGTTGCCAGGACCAGAGGTTCACACTTGGTGGTGGAGTTCCATGCCACTCCCATAGTTCAAATATTGTTCTTGTGGGGGGGGGTGGGGTTCACACACTTCAGATGTGACACTCCACATTCCCATTTTGCATATGGTCCCTGCTGGAGAAGGGGGCACCTGGTTACTGCGATCTCACGTGCTGGCTGCAGTGTTCTGAGAGGAAGTGGGTGACACACTTTGTGTGGTGCTTACACTCAGATGCACTGTGCTGGAATGGCCCAATTTGTTGTACCCAGTCAGCATGTGGGGTGGTGCCACAATGCACTCTCGGCACCATGGAGCCTCACCTAAGACCCTCTTTCTACTTTCACTGACCCTGCCTTTACCTCCCTCCCTTTATTTGCTCTCGAACAAAGATGCTGCCCTTGAAGCAAACTGAGAAAGCATCTCCTCGGGATGCATCCGCGGTGCCCAGGGCAGCGAGGACGGAGTAGGATGCTCCAAGAGGGGCAGCTGGACCTTTGCCCTGTAATCTTTGCCCGTAAGCAGTGGGGCGGGCATCCGTGGTCTGCCCCTACCAGTACTCCCCTGGGCTGGGGAACGCTGGGTGGCAATCGGCCTCAGGTGGGGGTCAACCCAGCCTGGCCTGGCCCAGTCTGCCCACCTCACCTTTCCTCTAGTCGGACCCACAGGTCACTGAACTGCCGTAGGTGCTGTCTTCGTGGGGGCCGCCTCCGCTTCTTCCGGAACTTCCTCTCCATCCCTTCCAACAGGCCCAGGCCGACGTTTCCACTTAGGGGCAAGCGTGGTGGCGTCAGGGAGCGAGCCACAGGTCCAGCTTCCGGTGCCAGCACCTCCAGGGCGGCCTCTTCTGGGTCAAAGACCACAGGAGGAGCAGGCAGCAACGAGGCGCTGCTGCTCTTCTCTCTGGAAACGGGTGGGAGGTCGTCCTTGGAATTGGGGGTATACCACACCACACCACACCATGCACCCCCTAAGGCCCACTCAGCAGTCAGATAATGGGGAAATTCAATGAAGAGAGCAGGGTTCTTTGAGCAACCTCAAGACTTGACCACTTTGTGCCTGTATTTCTCCTGAGCTGCCTAGCCCTGGAGTGGATATCCAACATTTCTTTAAACTGCATATAATCACAGCCCTTCTGTAACAATGGGTCACCAGTCTAGAAAGTCACTAAAGACGATAACACTTAAAAGGGGGGGGGGGGGGAGAACGCTGAACTCGATTAATACATTTGTGGTCACCAGGAAGACATTTCTAGAAGCAAAGTTTTTGAAAATCACATGATCTCAGATCACGCCTTAGCAGTAGGCATGGCCAGGTCTGAAAATTTTAGCTAACTCATCTCAGAGCTTCCAGGCTGGCTTAAATACCATATCACAGGTAAATTATTCATGAAGCCTTGACCCATGATCATTGGGCCATAAGATAGGACCATTTCATTGTGAGCCTGCTTATTTCTGCCTGCAGTTCAGTCCACTAACTCAATGGGATGCTCCAAGAAAGGAACACCCGACCTAGCATGGCCTCTCTCCTGGGCTTGCATGCAGAAGAGGACATAGGAGGAAAGAGCCTTGGATAAGGACAATTGACTTCTCTGGGCCTGTGTTGCATCTGTAAAGTTGATCTCTCTCACCAGGTTCCTGGGAGGTTTAAAACAGCCCATGCTTCAGGCTTTGGCACAGGGCTGAGTGCATAGATAGTACTCACTTTACATGCCTTGCCTTCTCCCATTTCTTCTATCTGGGGAAGAGTGACATTATATGTACCCCAGCAGGGTTGACGGGGACTCTGAAGTAGCCCACTGTGTGGCCAAAGACAGATCTTCACTGGTGTCAGTGGGCAAGCAGAAAAATGACCACTGCCCCCTTCCCAAAATGCTTACATCTTAATCTCCTGAATCTTTGAATATGTTGCTTTGCGTGGTAAAAGGAATTTTGCAGATGTGATTTAGGACATTGAGATGAGGAATAATCCCCAACCCTCTGATTCCAGTCTTATCAGAAGATCCAGTCTTATCCTCTGAATCCTCAAAGCCAGAGAACCTTTGTGAGGTCAGTGAGAGATGCAATGTTGTAGGCTTTGAAGTTTAAAAAAAAAAAAATGAATTTGAAGAGAAATGTGAATAGTCTTTTTAAGTTGGAAAAAGCAAAGAATTAGTGACCTCCTACAAACTCCAGAAGGGGAATGCAGTCCTACCAACATTTTAATTTTAACCTAATTGATCATTTGGACCAAGAAAAAAAAAATTATCCTGGGAAGAGTGGGGGTGCATTAGGAAATGACTGAACCTTTAGCATCAGACTGATAGGACCCCATGTTTTCTTTTTCTCTGCCCTGGGAGGAGTAATTTCACAACGGAGCATTTCCTGAGTACTCCATCCTACAGACAAGGTAGAGTAGTAGTCTTTGCCTAAGTCTAACACCCTTCTCTATGTTCCTGATACTGGCCAAAACTCAGGGGCTGGGTAGGCCATTTAGCAAAGTTCCTGCCCAGACCCCACCCCACCCCCGCCCAGATTCAAGTTTTATATGATCAGAATCATCCATCAAGGATCATCATATGGCCACGGAGGCCAGGGAGAAGGAAACAGTTCTTCCACCGTGACTAGCCTGGCCATCCTCTCCACACCAACTTCTTTATTGTGACCATTTCCCTCACTCAAGGTCCTTAGCATATCTCCCTCTCATTTCCAAAGGAACAAGAGCTCTTTTGGAAACCTAGGTGAGTACCTAGGAGCACTGGAGGCAAATTCTCCACTAAAAGCACTTCAATAAATATCACCCTCAGGAAGCACACATGATTTTCAGCTATCAGGATCTAATGCAAAAGCACACACCAAATGTCATGGCTTCAGCAAAATGGAACGCCCAGGTCAGCACAGTGGAAAAAAACTGTGAAACAAGCACTGAATCTCAAAGACTCTGGCAGAGTGAGGAACAAGAGAAATGAATTAACCCCGGGCAGAGGAAACTATGAACAAAGACAAAGTTTCTAGAAAGTGAAGATGATAGAAGAAAGCAGTTCAGGGAGCTGGACCTCCTGAGTTCTTGGCAGAAAGATGGTGTTTTAGCACAGAAAAGAGAAGTAGAATGAAAACTACTCAAGCGGCATGATGTCATAGACACAAACAGATGCTGATGTACAGGTCCATACATCTGGAAAGTTGATAATGTTAGAAACCAATGTCAAATGTTATTCTGTTTACAAGGGGTGGGAGGGAGGGAGGTTAGACTAACAGAGAAAAAGAGGGGCATTGTCCCTTCCCCCAAGGTAGAGACCCCCTGCTCCCCAACCACTCTGATTTTATGCGATGCCTGATTCCACCATCTGCCCCCGGAAAATGTCCCAAATGCCCAGATAGAAAGGCACTGGACTTTCAGCTTATGCGCCTTCAACTTAAAGCTTTAAGCTGAGCCAGCAGCTGGGTGGCCTTTTAGTGGCCACTAGTCTCAGGTTGAAGGTAAGGGCCAATGCTGGCAGCCTCTAGGGCTGAATCAGGATCCGGCCCACTCTGGGCCCAGGCAGCCCCATGCAGATCCCCCCAGGATAGAAGCACAGGAAGGTTACTTGTTGACGGGTTGTCCGGCAGGGGCGTGTTCTACCTCATAGCCCTCGCGCCGCAGCACATCAAGCACAGTGTTGTTGCCCAGGAAATGACCTGCGGTAAGAAAGGGGATCAGAAAGGTGGCAGCTCTCACGACCAGTGTCACAGATACACCCTGGAGCAAAGCGAAAACCTGCCAACCCTGGCCTTTCTGTCCAGCCCCGTCGGGGCAGGGTGATGGGTAGCTGTGTGTGAGAGATGTGGCTGCCGACTGGTGAGGCGGCAGACTGAGTGGAGCTGCCACACAACCACTGCACACCCAACACCAGTCTTCTGCCTCAGTGCTAACAAACATTCGCTTCGGCCACCTCTGAGTCCCTCCAGCCTACCCTGATTAAAACTGAACAACAAATGAGAAACTATAATGAGCAGTACTGTAAATCACAGTATAATTTATAAAAACTTGTCACTGTCACTGTTCTCCCATTGTTCATCGATTTGCTCGAGCGGGCCCAGTAACCTCTCCAGTGTGAGACTGTGTTTGGCATATCGAATACATCAGGGAGCTTGCCATATACATTTGGCATATTGAATACGGGGAGCTTGCCAGGCTTTGCCGTGCAGCCAAGATACTCTCGGTAGCTTGCCAGGCTCTCCGAGAGGGGCAGAGGAATCAAACTTGGGTCTGCCAGGTCGGCTGTGTGCAAAGCAAACGCCCTACCTGATGTGCTATCACTCCAGATCTTTGGTAATAAATGTTATTAAAAAGAAATTAACATTTAGAAGTCACCATGTCTTGGAAACCCTAACTTCCAAGCCATTTTACTTTCTTTATTCCTTTTTTTAATAAAAAGCAAAGATAAAACAGTGGGTAGGGCATTTGCCATGCACATGGCAGACCCGGGTTCAATTCCCAGTATCCCATATGGTCCCCTGAGCACTACCAGGAGTAATTCCTGAGTGCAGAGCCAGGTGTGACCCAAAAAGCAAAAAAAAATAAAAAATAAAAAAGCAAAGACATATCTACACTCTGTCTTAAAGAAAATATTATAAAGGTTGAGGTAGGTCTTTTCAGTAGGGATTCAGCTACATCTTTCATTGTCAGGGTTTGGCAGTTTGAGAAGTTTTGGGGGGACTGGTGAGTGAGGGAGGTTGGGACCAGAGTGGCGACTGAGGGAGGTTACGGCCAGAGTAATAGTAAAGCGGGTAGGGCATTTGCTTTGCATACGGTCAACCAGGGTTCAATCCCCGGCATACCATATGATCCCCCAAGCACTTCCAGGAGTTAATTCCTGAGTGCAAAGCCAGGAATAACCCTAAGTATTGCCGGGTGTGACCCAGAAAGCAAAATAAATAAAATAAAATAAAAAAATAAAGTAGGAGGATGGGTCGCAACTAGTAGTGCTCAATGGCTACTCCTAGCTTTCTGTTTACTTAAAGCTTCATAAGTGCTGTTCAATGATGCTTTTATCTAATGGTTTTTCTGCCCCTATTAAGATGATTATGTGGTTGTTGCCCCTTATTCCATTAATATGGAACATTAATTTTCAGATGTCAGAGTCTGATTAATGGTCCCCCCAAAATGCATCTGCATCCTAACCCCTGGAACTTTGTGAATGTCATATTGGAGATGGGAAGTGGGGGGGGTGTATTTTGCAGATGTAATTAAGTTGAGAATCAGTATATTTTACTTGATCACCCTGCCATTCTGCATTTACCTGTCAATTTATTTGTTTAAAAAACAAACAAACAATTAAGGAACGTGACCAAGTTTGTGAAACCAGCAGGAAAACTGAAAGCAGTCAGCCTAGAACCAGTCCTTCTGTCCTTAATTCTAGAGGGTACAGAGCTGTGTAAAAATCATTTACAATAAGAAAAGAATTTATCCCTTCCCCCACCCCCCCAAAAAAAGCCCATGAGATGAACCTCACCAATAAATTAATCTGTGAAGAAAATTTATAAATGCGGATTTGGGACTGAAATCTCCAGGCTTTCTCAGAGTCAGGGACAGGCTACCAACCCCCACCTCCCTGTACTTCTGGATGCACTGGCAGCCATGTTCATACCCCAAAGCTGCCTGTTAAAAATTTAACTCCACTTGCCATTTCTTCAAGTTTTTTTGGAATGAGCAATATAAAGTAAATTTGTTATATATCTAAGGGGGTAGTTTGGGACTGGGAGAGAAATTGGGAATATTAGTGGAGGGAAAGTCACACTGGTGGTGTTGGAACACTAAATACTTGAAACAACCACATAATGAACAACTTTGTAAATCATGGTGTTCTTACTAAAAATTATTTTTTTAAAAGTGGGAAAAACACAAACAAAAATGAAAAATCTTTTGAAATGAATTGCCTCAGTCTATCCTCATAGTAATATAACTGATGTACCAGACAGAGAGTTTTGAGAGACCCATAGTCATACAGGAAAGAGCAGACAAACTTTAGGGAAAATTTAAAAAAACAACAACTTAGGGGCTGGAGCAATAGCACAGCGGGTAGGCTGTGCACACGGCCAACCAGGGTTCAATTCCCAGCATCCCATATGGTTCCCTGTGCACCGCCAGGGCTAACTCCTGAGTGCAGAGCCAGGAGTAACCCCTGTGCATCGCCAGGTGTGACCCAAAAAGGAAAAAAAAAAACAACTTAAAGATTCAAGAAAGTAAAGCCAGAGCTGAATTCAGCATGAAGATATCAACTCAAAAAGATACATGTACACCTATGTTCACTGATGTCACCGTCACGGTCACGGTCCTCCCATTGTTCATCAATTTGCTCGAGCGGGCCCAGTAATGTCTCCATCATGAGACTTGTTGTTACTGTGTTTGGCATATCAAATACGTCACGGGTAGCTTGCCAGGTCTGCCGTGCGGGCGAGATACTCTCAGTGCTTAGTATAATTGCCAGGATCTGGAAACGACTCAAATGCCCATTGATAGATAAGGGGATGAAGAAGTTGTAGTCTATATGCACAATGGAATACGGCCAAGCTATAGAAATGATGAACTCTTGCCTTTTACTACAACTAGTATTGAACTAGAAAGGGTCATGCTACAAAAAATAAAGATAAGAGGAGGACAAATATAGAATGATCTTCCTTATATGTGATATATAAAGAAATAAAGCAAGTTACCAAAATAAAAACAAACTCTTGGACTTGACAACAGAACTGAAGTTACCAAGGGGTCAGAAGGGCTGGCAGAAGGGGAGGGAGTGGAAGAAAGAAATAATACTGAACAGCAGTGAAGCGTCTTTGGCAATTTGGTAGTTGTGGAGGTGTATTAATGTTGTACACCAAAAAAAGAAACACTGAAGCCCATTATAATGTGTTACCTCAGTAACAATATTTTTAATATAATATATTGTGTTTGGAAGAGAATGCAATGTCTTCCTAAGTTGGGGATGTATCCTGATCCCCAGGTAGAGTGATAGCTGTGTTGAAATCACAGTCACCAACCCTTCCACCCAAGTAGCAACCATGCTCCAACACCAGTTGGAGCTACTCTGCAACAGAACTAAGTCAAAGAATGGCCACTCAATACCTCTATTGCAAACCACAACACCCAAAAGGAGAGAGAGCACAAAAGGGAATGCCCTGCCTCAGAGGTGGGGTGGGGTGGGGGTGGGGAGATGGGGTGGTGAGAGGGATACTGGGATCATGGGTGGTGGAGAATGGGCACAGGTAGAGGGATGAGTACTCGATCATTATATAACTGAAATGCAAACGCAAAGTCTAAGTCTACAACTGTACCTCATGGTGTTTCACCAATACAAATTTTCTTAAAGAAAAGGTGTCCCTCATCTCACCTCCCACCAGGGGGCCACCCCAGCATTCCCTTCTTGAAAATGGAACTGAGCCCAGTATCTCAGCAGAGGTAACCTTGCGACTCACCAGCTCCAAAGGCAAAAAAGAAGCCTTTGTCAGGAAACTCCTCCAGAAGAGCCTTCACCCGCTTGCCCATCCGCTCATTGCGCTTGTAGATAAGCTCCCGGCGGAAGTAGCTGTCAATTTCCTGAGCTGTGATGCGCTCTTGAGGTGGGAGTGTAGCATTAATAAAATTGGGAACCTACAACAGAATGTAGAAGGGGAAATGAGGAGCAACAGAATTATTCATGAAGTAGCGAAGTGTTATCATCCCATCACCCAACCTAGAGAGGGTCAAGACACTGAAGAAATACGTCAAGTGTGGCAAGTCATTCTTGGGGTCTCCTACCTGGTAGCTTTTCAAACCATATGTCATTCTCTGCAACCTAAATGAATATATATATATATACATATATATACTAAACTACATCCCAAAAAAGTCCTTGACTATTTAAAAAAGTACTCACATTTTTTACACTGTCCCATTTACATGATCCTGTTTGATGTCATGTATTTATAGAGAGACCATATCTTTGCATAACACATTCTTATTTCACTTGCTTGATTCACAGATGATTGCTTAATAAAAAAATTTACAGGACTGGAGAGAAAGCTCAATGGGCTGAAGCACATGCTTTATGCATGCAGGAAGACTGGGTCTGATGCCTGGCACTGCATGATCCCCAGAAGTAGCCAGAAGTGACCCCTCACCCATCCCACACCAAGCACTGAGCCAGTAGCAGCCCCTGAATGAACATCACCAGGGTTGAGGCAAAAACAATCAAACTTTTCCATCATTATTATTAGGATTTTAAGAATTAAGATTCCAAATATGTGGTTTTTCTATGAAATTCAACTGTTTTTGAAATGTCATTTAAATATTTATTATCTCTCCAATTTCCTTTTCACCTCTTGCTTTCTCCAATGTTGTTTGCTCTGATGAAGTTTCCCTGGACTCTGTGACACAATAAGTCAATTTTTGTCATCTGACACTTTAGTGCTCTGCCACCAAGGCCAGAACACTCAGGAGTGGGCTTTGCAGCATAGTCTGTTAGTGAGGCTGTCACACTTCACTCTTTCCCCGCCACTGTGGTAGTGGTTTCCCAACCCTCAGCCCTCTCTCCCTGTCTGCTGGACTCACGCTGCCTCCTCTACCCAGGAACTGAACCCAGTTCACCTTAGTCAAACAGCTGAGGGTCTCTCCCCTACCTGCTTCTCTGACTTCCAGTAGCCTCTCAACCATCTTTGGAGAGTCCTCACCCTTCATAACATAATCGTCAGTTTTTATTTTTCACCCATCCTAAGATGTTAACCCCCAAAGTGAGATTAATGCATTTTCAAATGATTTCGAAAAGATTTACAAAGAAATCTTCCTTTTCCCTTTAACTTTTTTTTTCTTTTATAGTTTTGGCCACACCCAGCAGTATTCAGGGATCACTCCTGATGTTGCTCAGGGGACCATATAATATGCTTCCAGGAATCAAACAGGGTTAAGGGAAAACAACTCTATCTCATCAACTATCTCTCTACCTCCTCTCCTTACCATCTTTCTAAAAACCATGTTATTGATGTAAGATCCTTCTATTTCCCAAAACCTCTTGCCTTCGGTTGAGCACTCCCTTTGGGACTGCCTGCCCACTCAGACAGCCAGGGAGGTGTGGCTGGTTCCCATATGTTGCACCTTCTCAGCTGGGTACATGCAGTCTCTGTCCCTTTTGTTCTCTCTCTACTTTTGAGTGCTGTGGTTTGCAAGAGAGGCACTGAGTGGCAATCATGTTTGGTCTATAGTCTACTTTCAGCATGCTTCTCCCATCCTGGGAGGATCCTCCCAACACCTTTATTTGGTGCTCCCTTCTCTATCTGAGCTCCCTTTTCCCCTAGCGTTGTGGTTGGCCTCTAAGCCATGGAGTAAAATTCCTGGTACTAATCTCGGCCATTCTTGGGTGTTAGTCTCCTATTTTGTTACTTTATGTTTCCCAGACGAATGCAATCTTTCTATGTCTATCCCTTTCTTTTTGAGTCATTTCAAATGCAATCTTTCTATGTCTATCCCTCTCTTTCTGACTCATTTCACTTAGCATGATACTTTCCATGTAGTGCCACTTGTATGTAAATTTCATGACTTCATCCTTTCTGACAGCTTACATAGTATTCCATTGAATCATGGTGTTTTTAATAAAAATAAAATAAAATAAAACGTGGTGAGGTTGAAGGAGCAGTTCAGGGCAGATGTTTGGTATTTCTTTCCTGTGGCTCCTCCTCTCCTGCTCAGTCTTCTGCAGGGGGCGCAGGGTACAGGGGAATGTGCCTGCCACTTGTGGAAGGAGGCATGGCAGGCAGGGCTGAATGGGGCAGAATGACCTGCCACAGAGGCAGGGTGGGATGGGGGGGATGGGGGGTGGGAGGGATACTGAGATCCGTGGTGGTGGAGAATGGGCACTGGTGGAGGGATGGGTATTTGATCATTATATAATTGAAACCCAAGCACAAAAATTTGTAAGTCTGCAACCTCATGATGTCTCACTAATAAAAAAAAAGAAAGAAAGATTGCATTCATCTGGGGAACATAAAGTAATAAAATAGGAGACTAACACCCAAGAATAGCCGATATCAGTACCAGGAGGATTACTCCATGGCTTTGAGGACAGCCGCACACGCTATGGGAAAAGGCAGCTCAGATAGAGAAGGGAGCACCAAATAAAGGGTATTGGGAGGTTCCTCTCAGGATGGGAAATGCGTGATGAGAGTAGACTATAGTCCAAACAAGATTTCCACTCAATGTCTCTTTTGCAAACCACAGCACTCAAAAGGAGAGAGATAACAAAAGAAAATGCCCTGCCACAGAGGTAGGGTGGGATGGGGGGAAAGGGGGTGGGAGGGATACTGGGACTAGTCGTGGTGGAGAATGGGCACTGGTGGAGGGATGGGTATTCGATCATTGTATAACTGAAACCCAAGCACAAAAATTTGTAAGTCTACAACTGTATCCCATGGTGTTTCACTAATAAAAATTTAAGGGAAAAAATAAATAAATTCCCATTTCAAGTGTGAAAAAAACCCCGTGATTTACAAAGTTACTCATTCTAAGGTTTTTTCAGGCATTTAGTATTCCAACAGTGTTCCAACCAGTGTGACCTTCCCTCCACCAAAGTTCCCATGATCCCTCCCAACCCCAATCCGCCCTCTTAGGCACAGAACAAATTAACTTTACATTACTTGTCCCAACAAAACTTTAAGAAATGGCAAACAGAATGATCAGAAAATAAATCACTAAGAACCAATTTGTGATTATTGTATGATTTCAATATAGTAATTATTGTATAATATCAACTCTCTTCCTCCTTCAATGATTCACTTGCTTTCCTTCTCCTCCGGCTTGCTTTGCCTTGGTTTTACTTCCACCCCCTCTAGACTCTGGGAAGCTCATTGTATTTTTTGTTTTTCTGTTTGTTTGGGGGCCACACCCAGCAATGCTCCTGACTCTGCTCTCAGGGATCACTCCTGGCGGGCTTAGGGAAACCATATGGGATCCCTGGGACCAACCCGGGTTGGCCACATGCAGGGCAAGCACCTTACCTGCTTTACTATCTCATCATATTTTCAGTGTTTGGAGGGTAATGTTGGCTGACCAACCCGGGTTGGCCACATGCAGGGCAAGCACCTTACCTGCTTTACTATCTCATCATATTTTCAGTGTTTGGAGGGTAATGTTGGCTGAGCCTCAAGTGCTCTTCTCCTGCTGTCTCTCTCCTGTTTCAGCCTCTTGGGCTCACATTTCTTACAAGGTCACACACCTGACAGGCCTGCACCAGCTCACTCGCACCCTCTGCTCCCTGCTCTCTTCCCCAGCATCCTCCTGCAGAAGGCACCCATACTAGTGGGCAGAAACCTCGCCCTCCCTCCAGCAGAAGCATCTCTGGAACTTGCCACTTCCACGTGACATTCACGACATTCACAGAGGGAGAGCAGCAGGCCATGGTTAGTCCCTGGGAAGCAGTTGATGAAGCGAACCAAACCGCCAACTCACCTCTCCTAAAGGGAAGCCTCAACCTCTGAGCCTTGACAGCTACTTCCCTCCCCTGGAGGATCTCAGGGAGGACTGACCTGGATGGACACTCATGCCAGCTTGGCTTACCTTCCCCTTCAGCATTACAGGACAGAACTGCGGGTGGCCTGCCCAGCGGTTTCTGTGGCTCCCCCACATACTCCTGGTTGCATTGTGCTCACTTGTTCCAAGAAACCACAGAAACACAAAATTTTGGTCCAGCGTGTCTCCAGAGTGTGACTCTGAGTCAAGCACAAGCTT
The DNA here is from genome assembly GCF_029834395.1 of Sorex fumeus. Classification (NCBI taxonomy): domain Eukaryota; kingdom Metazoa; phylum Chordata; class Mammalia; order Eulipotyphla; family Soricidae; genus Sorex; species Sorex fumeus. Next base: position 17,901,586 of record NW_026606060.1, read on the forward strand.
TCATACCCAGCTCCCTTCCTGACATGCGGCTGCCTGCTGAGTGCCCAGCAGCTTCATCCTTTGCCCATGAAGGGGGTTAGCTCTCATCGATGCCCCTCTCTGCATCAGGTCTCCTAAAGGACGCCTTTGGTCGCGGCAGCATCTCTTACCTCCCCCAACGCGGACCTCTCACTCTGAGAGCCCACAGGAGGCCAAGCCTCTATCCCTGCCCTGACACCGCGCCATGCTGGGAAGAGCAATGGCCAGGGCACTCACCTGGGTGCTGTCGTGGCTGAAGATGACGGAGCTGAGGTTCCCGCAGTTGTAGTGTTTGATGAGGTCCTCCGTGCTGTAGTGGACCTGAAGGCTGCCGGCCCGGAGGCTCTCCTGCTGCAAGAGGGTTTGGTTCAAAGCAAAGATAACCTGAAAGAAGGGGGAGAAGAGCCGGGTGCCTCTGACACCCACTGCCACAGCAGTCACCAACTGCCTTGATTTCTTTTGTGCATACTGGGCAATCGCCTTCCCATTTATTCCATAAGGACATGAGCAGCCCTGTAAAAAGCTTGGGGTGGTGTTCAAAGACAAGGATGTCCGAACCAGCCTCCAGGGGGGCCAGAGTTAGCACAAGCAGGAAAGGTGCCTGCTAGGCATGCGGCTGGTCTGGGTTCCATTCCTCGCTCCGCCAAGAGGGATCCTTGAGCACAGAGCCAGGAGGAAGCCTTGGACATTTCTGGGTGTGCCCCCCATCCCCTTAAACATGAACAAACACCAAATCTGCCTCTATCCAATCATCTGGTTATCAAGATAGTCACCAACAACCCAGAAACAACCCACCAACAACAACAGAGTGAACAGTTGAGACTATTCAAGGCTGGCCAGGAGAAGCTGAAGAGGGCGGGGGCCCTGTCTGCAGGGTGGGCGGGGGCTGGGGACATGCGCGCACACAAACACACACACACACACAAACATAAACACACACAAACACACATGCACACAAACACACACACACACACTGCAGGACTTCATGTATCTTTCAAGGAGCCCAGGCCTTGATCTCACAGATTCTTTTCTTGAGCTCTCCAGGTCTGACTGACACAAATACCTGCTGATGAGAAGTGTGGGCAGCTCGAGAGCCCTCAGGACATGCTAACAGGCCCCCGAACAACAGCTTCCACTGATCAGCAAGTGTTGCTCTGAAGGTATGCTTGGAATTGAGGACACTGAGTTCCTACGGAACACTGGTGAGTGATCCCTGAGCACAGAGCCAGGAGTAAGCTTTGAGCACAACCAGGTGTGGCCCAAACCTGCATCCCTCCAAAACTAAGAATAATAATAATAAACCTTTCCCTGAACAAATTCTGAAGCTATGATATTACAATATAAGGTAAAACAAGCAGAGAATAAAAAGCCAATCTTGAACAAACAGGGATCTCTTCCATTGTTTATTAAATAGATGCCATCTGCTATCTGCTTACCCACAAGACAACATCAGTGATGGCAGTGAATCACAGAAAAAGGAAAAGGGAAATTTCTGACAGCACAAAGATTTCTTACAGCCTTTCCAATGAGAAAGGAGATTGAGCCACTTGGAGATATCTCATAGATGCCTCCTCTACTCCCATGACTCTGGATTCAGAATGACTGTGGCTTAACCAGAGAAATCCAGGCAAACCATCCTCCCCGGAATCAGGTTCATTTAGCCAACACCTCCTCAATCAACTGCCTCTTCCAGACACCCGGATGACCTGGCTTTCCTAGACGCCTCCTAAACCAGTGTTAATTCATCGCCACTTCTCTGCAGACATGAATCTCAGCATGCTCTCCCCGCTGCTTGCTTACTTTCTCCTGGCTTAGGTAGGTAAGTATGTCGGACTGGACAGCCGGGGCTGCTCCATGTGTTCCAAAGGCTGCACACAAACCCGACTGAAGATGAGCCTGTGCGCCAACCCTGCAATGTCCATCCTTAACCACAGATATGGAGGTGAATCCCCCCCCTACATTCACCCGCTGCTGAAATCCTGAAGACTCAGGCAAGGCTGGTAACCACTGATTTATCTTAAATCAGAATGAGAGCTTCAAGAACCTGAAGAGGGGTTAGAGAGATAGGATCGTTGGTAAGGCATTTGCCTTGCACGTAGCTGACCCCAGTTCGATTCCCAGCATCCCATATGGTTCCTTGGTAGTTTTTGGGTGCAGAGCTAGGAGTAAGCCCTGGACAGCACCACTGTGGCCCAAAAACAAACAAAAAGCAAGAAAGTTCATATTCAGCTCCCCCCCAACTTCCCTTCTCTCTGTTGCCAGACACTGCTTGAGGCCACAGTGTTCTCAGTCACACTTCTCCTCTGTGATGCCAGCCCAGATGCTCACCAGCTTTTGTGCTTTAATTATGGTGCCCAGAGCATCTCCAGGTAGGTGACGTGACCCAAAAAAAATCTGAAGAAATGAATACCTAACACATCCAACTCTCTCAAGTATGAAATGTCTACGGAGTCTCTGGTCTGTAGTGCACACCAATGAACTCTAGGCTCAATTCTCCAACCCCGAAGGTCAGCTGCCCCCACCGCAGTTTGGGGAATCTGACTCTTCCCCATTAGGGAAGATGGACGTTGTCAGGGCTCTGGCAGATGGAACCAGCTTGTGTCTAAAACAATACTGCTTCATAGAATTTTTTTCAAATACAAATCTTTCTTTGAACTAGTCTAGAATGGTGGATTTCTATCACCATTTATAAATGACTCCTGCAGAGTAAGGGTCTTGCAGGTGAGATGCCTTATAACAATGAAAATGAATAGTGGTCATTCACACTCACCTGCATGATTATCAATAACGTCCAATAAAGCGGCAACACAGAAGAATGTACGTAATGAAGTCACACTCTAAAACAATTATAAATAAGACCAATTATAAACAAAGACCACTTGTCTTGACAGAGCAACAACCTCTCTTAACAAAAACCTGCCAGGTAGCACATGCCTTCATAGTAGATCCCTAACACTCACTGTCAATCTCTTCAGAACTATGGGGGCACAGGAAGAAACCCAGCCAGACTGGCTCACTCTTGGGCCTAAAGAAATCAATCCTGCTCCAAAAGCAGCACAGGTCTCAGCTCCGGGTAGGGGAAACCTGTCTAAAGTGTGGAGGTTATTCAGGAGGCACCGAAAGGTGGCAAGAGGCTCGCAATCACAGGTACCTAATTCCCCAGCCCTCGGGGGCAAGCATCTTAAAAGAATGTTTAAGAGTTTCAGGGCTCAAGGCCATATATCTAAAGAGTCATCCAGATTTCCTTCTTACAGGTTAAATAGAAAAGAAAACCGTAATACCTAAGAATGAGAGACCAGAGCAATAGCACAACAGGTTAGGCACCTGCCTTGCATGTAGCCAACCTGGGGTTCGATTCCCAGAACCCTATATTGTCCCCCAAGCCCACCAGGAGTGATACTGAGCATAGAGCCAGGAGTAAACAGCCAGGTGTGGCCCCCTACTAAAAGAATCTAAGAATGAAACTTTCACATGTATATTCCTGAAACAACTTAAAAGGTGTTTATAGCAAAATTTGAAATAGCAAAGCATCGGAAATAGCTCAAATGCCCACCAAAGAAAGAACTGATGGACTCAGTATGTGCATTGGTGAGGTGCCTTATGACAGTGAAAAATGAATAGTAGCCATTTCACATGGATCATTATGAGTAACATTCACAAATCAGCAAACACAAAAGAATGTATATAATAAAGTCTCACTTCTAGAACAATTATAAACAAGACCAAACAAACCATTCAAAAACAAGACCAAGCAAAATATTGTTCCAGATACACATATGGAAAAAAAAAGTAAAGAAAAGTGGTCATTTCAAATGAGCAATGGGACATTTATATGGAGCAGGTACCAATCAGGAGGAGAGGAATCTTAACTTGATTTAAACCACAAGGAAACAAATCCTTACGCATCAGCCAGCCAAAAGCAGAGAAGCATGATAAGAACAGGCTCTCCTGTTCTCCAAAACTGCAGTATTCCATAACTGCCTTTAAAACACATAGACATTTCAAACCTAGTCCTTGGGGGCCAGAGCAAATAAGAGGGTAGGGTGCTTGCCTTGCATGCCATGCTGCTGACCTGAGATCAAACCCCCAAGCACCGCCAGGAGTAATTCCTGCATGCAGAGCCAAGAGTAATCCCAGACCATCGCTGAATGTGCCTCCCTCCCCGCAAAAAAAAAAAAAAAAAAGATATTTTAAATCTAGTCAAGATGATAGAAAACTTTTCTTCTCCTCTGAGCCAACTGAAGGCACAAGCACATATTCAAACTGGAAGTAGCCAGATTAACACTGTGTGATTTAAACCCAGTTGCTGAACTCAACACTGGCAACACTGCTTCCTGAGCCAATCAGTGTTGAGACTGATTCCTAAACCTAAATCGCCCCAAGAAGGACATTTGAAGAAAAAGCAAGTAAGACAGAAAACCACTGGATTCAGGAAGAGAATTTAATCCTAACTTCATCCCAGTTTCTCCTACTAGTTTTGATTTTTGGGGTTTGATTTACTGTTTTGGGTCACACCAGTGGTGCTCAGTGATTACCTTTGGGCTCTGTGCTCAGGGATTACTCAGGGCAGGGTTCAGGGGACCATATTAAGTGGCAGGGATACAAGAAAGGGCCTAACCCTGTAGCCCTCTACAACCTCATGCCCTCTCTCCTAATAGTTTGAAAAGAATGCTCAGGACAACAAAGAAATGGAACAGGCAAGAAGAGGAATCAAGGGTACAAAAATGCATCAACAGCGATGAGGTATAAACTCATAATCCTAAGAACACATGAATCTACCAATGAGGACCTGTAGCAGCAAACTTTACCGATATCTGGTTGTGCACTGAGCACTTTACAAAGGCCATCTCATTCATTCTCTCATTATAATTCTGTGATGTCTGTGGCATCAGATACCCACTTTATAGGTAGGTTCAGGAAGGTCTGAAAGTTTGCTAATCCAAACCTGGCCTCTGAGGGGTCACAGGACATGATTCTTCTTGTCCTCTCCTTCTCTGAGCCCTGATGATTACCTGGGTAGACATCCGAGTCAGTCATGCTAAGCATTGGCTATTTATTTAGCACTGGCTAAATCAACAGACTTCTACCCAGAGGTTATGTTATGCCACAGAACATACTCTAAAACCATTCACAAGGGCCAAGGTTAGGGTACACCAGGATGGAGCACATGGCTGGTATGTGGAGGCCCTGGGTTCAATTCCCAGCACGGCCTGGTCTCCTCCAATACCACTGGCGTGGCCCTGGGTTCCCCAGAACTGTTGGCTCTGAGCCCCACCAGACCAAATAAGGCAGGGAGTGGCTCCTGCCCACCCCACCCCACCCCCAGCACAGCCTGGGAAACCCCAAATAAAAATCACTCACAAGCAACAAATACTTATCTAGGCCCAACACCTTTGTTTCAAAACTCAAAATTCCCACTAGCTGAGGTCTCAAGGAGGGTAAGAGACAGCAGGAAAGCAAGAACTACTGGCATTGTTACACTTATGATAAAATTTCAATTAAGCGAGGCGTGTCTGGCAGTACTACCACCTAAAGGGATCTAACTCTGCTAGGAAACACAACAGGAGGCAGAAGCTTCTGGTTTCACAGTAGTATTTATACTGTACTGCCTTAAAAACTAAAAATTAATTTTTTTAAAAAGTAAGCCTGGGGCTGGAGCAATAGCACAGCAGGTAGGGTGTTTGCCTTGCGCGTGGCCGATCTGGGTTTGATTCCCAGCATCCCATATGGTCCCCCGGAGCACCGCCAGGAGTAATTCCTGAGTGCAGAGCCAGGAGTAACCCCTGTGCATCACTGGCTGTGATCCAAAAAGAAGAAAAATTAATCCCACCCCAGATCATGTCCTGTCTAAATACCCTTAACACAGACTCACCCCATCTGCACCATCTCCTAAAGAGTGGTGATCACTGGCAAAAGTGACAAGACTATTGCCACAGTTCGCTCGAGTGTTGAAATTCTACTTTTCCTCCCCTGCCACACCCGCTGGCCCCCAGCTCCTCCCGGCACCTCCCTAGCCTCTCCACTGCCCCAGTCCTCTCTCCCTTTCTCTCCGGGCTGTGGAAAGAATCGATTAAGCTCCCTGTTCGACATTGGCAGCAGGCGTCTTTCTCTTTCCTGAGACTTCCTCAGCTGTGGGGAGACCCAGGGCCTGTGGGGGCATTGTTGGCGGAGCCCACGGGCTGCATGGGGCGGGTGAGGGGGTTCGAGCCCAGCAGATGCCTTTTTTGTCAAAGACAAAGGCCCCCCAAGGAGCCTCTCCACTTTCCAGCACTTTCATCCCTCTCAGATCAAAGGGTTGTTCTGCATATGAAAGGCGCCGCCCATCCCCTGGCCCCCAGGAGCCCTGCGGCACCCCTCTTCCCCCGGGAACAAAGGACCTGGCATCTGTTCAGGCGCTGGCCACTGGCTGCACCTTCTGGGCCCTTGGGGTGTTGTGTCTTCTTTTAGCTCCGTTCACTTTTGACAGCCTTTCGGCCTCTTGAAGTGTAGCTGGTAAGCAGTGGAGGACGGTCTCCCTTGTCCTCACACCAGGCCTGGAGGGTTTCTGGTCCCTGCCTCGTCCACCTCACCTAGGTATCCACACCCTGGGGATGGCCTCCTCCATGCACTTATTTTTCTTCCCGCCCAGCCTCTCCCTCTAATCTTCACCCTCCTCTACCTCAAAGCGGATATTCCCCTCAGAACAGTCCAGAACTGGCCTCCGCAGACACAACAGCGATGAATCACCTGCATCTCTTTGTTGTCACTTATGGATTGACACAGCAAGACTTGGGAGCTAAAGCTCTCAGACGCTTCTGTGGACACTGAAGTCGGCTTCTCGGTGGGTGGAGAAAGATGCTGCTCAAAAGCTGGCACTGGGGCTGGAGCAATAGCACAGCGGGTAGGGCGTTTGCCTTGCACGCGACCGACCTGAGTTCGATTCCCAGCATCCCATATGGTCTCCTGAGCACCACCAGGGGTAATTTCTGAGTGCAGAGCCAGGAGTAACCCCTGTGCATCTCCGGGTATGACCCAAAAAAGCAAAAAAAAGGAGAGTTGGGGGGACCTGGCACTGAGCTCTTCTCCATGAATGGGCTAAAGCCTGAGGCCCCGGGAATTGGAGATATGGAGCCGCCCCTGTGGCCTGAAACGCCACTGTGTAAAGGCTACTGATGCTAGAGGGAGCCTGGGAGGGCCTGCCAGACACCCTGGGCATCCCCTCACTGCCTCCCTACGGCTCAGACACATATCCTGGCCTTCTCACTCCTGCCTCCCGTCTCTTTCCTTTCTATCCCAGCTCCAGCCAGTCCCAGCTCTGGTGACTGCATAAGAGCATCCAGTAAGAGAAACAACATCCCAGAGAAAACAATTTTAACCATTCCTCAGGGGCTGGCCATGTGGGTTGATTCTACTTGTTTTTATATTATCTGTCACACTTGCAATTGATAATAATCATTTTACTTGCTTAGCCGTTTAAATTTTTATAATTAAATACATTTTGTTAACAAGACATATTTCTGTTATTTGTTCCTTCATTTCGATTCACTCACTCATATAAGTGGGATTGGTGGGTCAATTTGATATGCAGTACAACCTGCATAAAAGTTACAGATACATGAGGCCAGAAAAGATAGTGCATCGGACAGGGGGCTTGCCTTGTACTCAGCCGACATGGGTTCAATTTACGGCGCCCCACATGGTTTCCCCCAAGTCCTGCCAGGAGTGATTTCTGAGCACAGAGCCAGGAGTCAGCCCTGAGACCACCAGGTATTTCCCCCACCCCACCCCGCTCCCTCCCAAAAGCCAGCCATAGATATCATTTGAAATTACTAGTAACACAACATAGGAAAAATTAACCAGCTAAATGACATTCATTCTATTTGGACATTTTTTAATGAACTAATAGCAGTTCTCAGGCCTCTTCCCACTTTGAATACCATGCTAACCCCACCAATATCCTGAACCCAACTCAACTTGCCATTTTGTTTCATAACTTCTGTCACTGAAGACAGTTCTGTGACAACTTCCTTCGGGAACCTCCTCCAGAGCCACTTAGCTCTATGAGCCCTGGCAGCAGCGCCAGGACCTTTTATGGCTCAGTGTTATGCAACACATACACACACACACACACACACACACACACACACACACATACACACACACACACACACACACACACACAAGCGCTCCTACCCCACCCTCCAAGAGGTTTTTACCTTGAATTGGGTCCTGCAATGAGACACTTTTGAAAAGATGCCAAGGTCTCCCCTTCCACTGCCCCCAAGTACTGTGCTTCTATGCTGGGTCCCAATGATGAGCCAAACTCTGCCCACCGCAAATTCACATGTTGAACTGCTGCCCCTCCCATCCCTCTGAATGTGCCTGTTTGAAGACAGAGCCTAAAAATAGAGTCACATAAAAATGAAGGACCCAGAAGGGAACTTAATCCTAATGTTTAATGAGAGGAGAAACATGGAACCAAACAGGCACAAAAACAGACCGGCACAGGGGAAGGAAGGAGGCCTCAGGAGTGACTGCCAGGGCCAGACCTTGCACTTCCAGCCTTTAAAGCCAGGAGAAAAACCCTCCTGTGGTTGAAGTCGCCTAGCCCATGGGCTTTGTCAAGACAGTCAGGCAAACCAACAATGTGTCCACGAAGGCCCTGGAGAGCAACTCCGAGCTCCGCCCCTGGCAGGCTCCCCCCCACACACACTGTTTCTGCTCACAACACCCCTTCCTGTCCGAGAAATGCACCTGGGTGAGCTCTGCCAGAACCCCGCCGATGCCCTCATGATTGACTGTGAATTCCTTTGGGGCCACAGTGTACTCAGAAACCTTCCCCAACTGCCAAACACGGCTGGCAACCCCACATTCAATCACATCACTTCTGAGGTCCCTGACCTGCAGTTTGGGAAGTGAGGCTCTAGGGAAGGTGGGGAAAGGCCATGCCAGCACTGCGGATGCTCCCACCCCCACTTGCTCCCGGGCCACAATTCCCCTCCTGACTGCTGGGCAAGGTCACCTACATTCTCAACTGTCACACCCACAGCAGGGACAGGAGGAGGGGGCAGGAGAGAAAAGAAGAGAAATGGTGCTAAGTGCCAGCCACTGTTGGTCAGGGAGCTGGGTGGCACACAGGGTTCCTGAGTGGACCCCTAAAGGAGGGGCTGAATGGAAGTTCTGCACCTAGGAAGGAATCTGGGAGCAACAGGAAGGGCAAGGAGGAGCCCAAGCTAGTAGCAGCGGTGTGTGTGTGTGTGTGTGTGTGTGTGTGTGTGTGTGTGTGTGCCCCCACTCCCTCCACACAGGACATGACTCCCACATGCATATACAGCCAGTCTCTGGCCAGCACCGGCTTCACAGGTCCACAACAGGGTGTTTTCCCCCTCCTGTTTCCAGAACTATCTGTGGGCCAGATGGGGTCAACAGCAACAGCCCTCTCTTCTCCAAAGGAAACATCCCCCTACCACCACTGCAAACAGAAACTTAACTGCCTAGTCACAGGCAAGTTGGGGACCCCACAGAACCACCCCCCCAAATTGCAGTACTTTACCCCACGAAGTCAGCAAATATTCTGAGAGTGAAAATCAACCTGATATGCCCTGAGCCCCATAACAGACCTCAGCCAGAGGGTGTGTGGGGGGAGGGGCAGGGGTGAGAGCGCAGGAGGGTTCTCTCACTTTGGGATTCTACCTTTACAAGACACTGCATCCCCTGCTTGATGGCACTACTCCCACCACCCTTTTGAAGGCCTAAACGAATATGAATGGGTGGCCACTCTGGTCCCCAGTGGGTCCACAACAGAGGCAGTGGGCATGAGCAGAGAAGCAAGGCGCCATAGGCCCTGTGCTGCTATATGAAGCCCAGAGGCCACTGTGCAGGGCCCCATCCATCTGAGCCACCAGAGGCAGTTCCTCTGGGGGAGCACAAAACACCTTTTTTAGTTAAAGTCTAAAGTCATGTGAGACTTTAGAGGGGCAGCCCAGTTGTTCCCAAGGAAAGGAGGAAACAACAGCTGCTTTGACTCTGGGTCCTGAAAATAAAACAGAATATCCCCCCTCCCCAAGCCCCCTCCCCAAGATGAGTCGGAGCAATGTGTCCCAAAGCAAGGTGAACAAGAACAGGAGAGGCAGCTCAAGGCCAGAGCAGGAGCCAAGATTAAAATCTACCTCTGCATGGCAGGGAAGGTACCAGCCTTGCAAATGCAATCCCCAGCACCCCATATGCTGCCAGGAATGATCCCTGAGGGCAGAGCCAGGAGTAAGCCCTGAGCACAGCCAGCAGGGCCTAAAAACAAACAAAAAGTTTAAAAAGCGGCCTTCAGCTTCCCCCTTTCCTTCTCTCAGTTGTCCAGACCCCCCTCAGGCATGGGGCTCTCACTCCTCTGCCTGCTTGCCCGGTGTGGTTCTTATGTAAACACACACTGTGTTGCTGCCCCACAGCCCCTCCCCCACCCCAGCACAGCAGCCCTGGGAGTCAAACCCGAGGCATGCAAGGGGCCTCCATCACTGAGCTACCCCTGGGGTGCTGTATTGAACTTTTCTTCTTTTATTTGAGGCACCAAGATTTACAACATGTTTGAGGTAGGGTTTCCTGCACACAATGCTCTAACCCACACCCCCTAGGAGAGTGTTCACTCCCCTCCACCACTGTCTCCTAAGGTTCCTCCACCTCTCCACCCCCCACTCCATGAGTGAGCTCAGTTCCATAGCCCACTCTCCTAACAAATTGCCAAAAGCAACACAATGTGAGAACGCTATTCTACTTCTTCATGTAATTATGGATTCTTCTTCAGTGTCCTGTGTTAGCCAGGCATCTTCCTGTACCCTCACCTCCCACTGGTTCTCTGAAATCTGATTTGTCCACGTCCTCCTCGGCTCAGGCATTCAGCCGAAGCCCACTGTTATCCAACCACCAGTAGGGAACCCCTCACAAGAAACCGGGGTACATGATCAAGTGAGCCTTGGAGGAGCCTGACATTATGAGGGCACGAACATCAGCCCACCCACACCCCAGAGGTCTGCTCAAGGATGCTGAGAGCACAGCGCAGAACAGAACATCTCCGGGAGACACCATTGAGAAAACCCTATGACAGCTGCCAGCAGAGAGACAGTGCTGAGAGGTGGTTCGGGGGTGACAAACACAGTTCCCTGCACGAAAGAGGTCATAGGGACACTCCGCCATACTCTGTCAACCACCCATGCTTGAGGAACCACCTCCCCTCAAAAGAGTCCTCTTAGCTATTTTCTCTTGGCATTTGCATGAAATCAAAATTGCCAAGGAAAAACAAACCATCAAGATCCCCATCTCCAGGCACATTCCATTTCCATGACGGAAACTGGCAGAGTCAGCAGGCAGCATGGGGTGTCAATTTCACACCGGAGACATCCTGCCCTTGCTGGAATTTTCGCCCACGGAGCAGGAACTCCCCCTCCCCCACCCCCACACACACCACCACCAGATGCTGAATCCTGGGGTTGACACACAGAAGCAGAAAATGGGGAAGCCTGGGAAAACAGGAGCTCGGGTCACTGCTACCCGCCCCTCGCCCCAGGCTGGCCCACCAGAAAACTGTCTCCCTAATTCTTTCTCCTGGACACGATGGGACACAACACGGCCAGCCTGAGAAGTGTGGAGATGGCAAAGAACATACCAGACTCTGAGGCCCTGAGATGGACTTCCCTGGCCTGGCGGGACCTCTGATTCTCCCTGCTCTGGAGGCCCCCTCGGAACTCCTGACTCCTAACTTGCCCATTCAGAGAGCAAAATGCAGCATCCTTCTCGGCATCTGTCCTCGGCGGCAGAGTCCAGGCCTCGACTCCTGAGACCAGGAGCAACCTCCACGCGCTCCCAACCACACACCCCCTCTGCAGAACCTGGCCAGTGGAGGGTTCTCTTCCCTAACAGGTGACTAACCCAACCAAACACAGCTTGCCATGAAAAAGAAAAGGTCCCCATCTTCCCCAGTCCCCCAAGACTCTGGCTTGAAAGTTAGCCCTGTTAAGGTTTCTCTGGGGGAGGCCCCCATGTGGAGTGGGCAAGTTATTAGGATCCTGGGGAGAAGAGGGGCAAAGAACTGGTGGTGACCCCAGTGTGTGGAGGGGGGGAGGGGGATACTGTAGAAGAGTGACAGCTGAGAAGGTGCGTGTGAAATCTGTGAGTGCCATCTATTGGCAAAAGGAAGCCACCACAAAGCAACCCCCGCTTGACAACAGCCACTCAGAGTGTCAAGAACACTCGAGAGCACTCAGGGGGGTGTGGAGGACTCTAACAGCCACATAACAGCCTCTCCTGCCTCTTGGGACAACGAGAGAGCCAGACATGCGTGGTGCCCGTGCAAAGCAGGCGGCCACCCCGATCCTGTAGTGCGCGTTCATCTTCGCTTTCTGATTCCAAGACTAGATCCCCAACCCCAGACACTGAGAAGCGCCACGGGACAGGCTCCAGTGTTGGGTAAACGGGCATCTCATATTTCCCCTCCGCTCCGCCCAGCAATGGGGAAGCAGGCGGGAGAATTCTGTGGTCACAGCGCCAGGGCGAGGCAGAGTTCCCCTATGGAGCAAGGCCAGGAGAAAGACCGTTTCTCTAGGGAAGTCTACCCTTCCTTTATTGGTTTTGGTTTTGACTGGGGGAGGGGGGTAGACACCCCCAGTGGTACTTGGGGTATATTCCTGGCTCCGTGCTCCAGAGTGATCCTGGGCTCAGGAGCCCATATGAGCTGTCAGGGATTAAATGGGCTTGGCCATGTGCAAGGCAAGCACCAAGACCCCAAGCTTCTCAGGGAAGCCCATCCGTTCAGATGGGAAGGAGGTGAGCAGACTCGCAGGTGCCCCAGTACTGCTGAGTTCCAGTGCTCAGAGCTTGCATCCCCGAGGCCAAGACAGTACAGTGGGTGGCGCCAAGTAGGATAAACTGGGGATGACCAAGGAATCCTATCATGGCTGAGGGAGCCAAAATGGTGTGTACTGTGAGTCAGAAAAATAAATCTATTGATTTATTTTAGGATCAATAAATTAGCATCAAATCCACCTTCCTTAACACTAAATCAAGAGAGCCGAACGAACAATTCACTAGCTCTTCGTAGAGGAATGGTAAAGGTGGTAAAACTGAAAGAGAGAAACAGCTAAGGGGAACAAAATGGAAAAAATCTGGACTCAAAATGAGAGCGAGGGAAAGAGAGAGGAGAGAGAGAGAGAGAGGTTATATCGTGTGTGTGTGTGCACATGTGCTCGTGCATGCTAGTGACATGATAAAAATAAAGAGCATCACAAATCAGTAAAGAAAGCAGCCTTTTTCTTTTGCCACTTACAATAGAAAGGGCAACCATCGCACTTACAGGACCCCAGAGGTAAATCCTACTAGGCATGCGGGCCAAAGGTGACAGTGGCTCTCAGGCAGCACAGCCTCCCAAAAGCCCTCCTCGAACACAACCTGGAAAGCATCTTGATCCATCCTGTTCAATGGGAATATCATGCCCATCACATATTTAAAGACTATCTCTTAGTCTTATGTTTATGACCATCTCTAGTCTCATGTAAAAAGAGAGGAATATAATTTGACGATAAACTTAAAGTAACCTAATATGTCCAAAGTAGTATTTATTATAACATGTAATTGATATAAAACATCATTCATGATATTGTCTTTTTACATGCTAAGTCTGTGTATTTTCCACTTGTAGTACATCTCTTAGAGACTAAATTTTCATAATAAGTACTCCATCTGTTGTTCAACTTCACAAAATCTGTAGTTGAAAAAGAAGATTCACAGGCTCACGTCCTTCCAAACATCCTTAGAATTTTTGAATAAAATAAATCAAGCATTACTTTTGAGGGTTTAACTCAATGAAAAACAAATAAAACTTAAAATTCAATGTCCCCATCATACTAGTCAAAATTCAAGGGGTTTCCAGCCAGCCATATTGGTCAATAGCTAACAAACTGGGCCATACAAGCCCAGAACCCTCTGCGAGCAACCTAAACTTCTAGGTCTCACATGACCACCAACTCCTGTGGGACACTAAGTCCCCAAGACCTGTAACACATCTGGAGTCCAACCCAAACCGCTCTGTGTGTCACCTACGTGGCCCTGGGCAAGGCACGTACTCTTACTGAATTTCAGTTTCCTTGTCTACAGAATAAGGATGATTCAGCCTATCTTGTAAAAAAAAATATGAAGAGCCCACGTAAAATTACCAACAAGAGCTGGAACACACTTCCCTCTCCTTCTCTCTGCACAGTATTTATGAAATGTTTCCAGTTGACTGTTTTATTTGCTTCTGACCACAGGCTGGTAGAGAATTACCCCCAGCTGAAAAAGTTGAGGCTGGGAAGAACAAACTAACTGTGAGTGACAGCTCAGGAATTCCATCCTCAGGATCTCCTCAGAGCTCTGCCCCCTTCCAGGCTGCAGGCTCCCCTCTGTAGCCAGGTCCCCGAGAGGCACAGAGGATGTGGAGGAAGGTGTGGCCACTCTCCGGAGGGGCAGAAGAAGAAAGGCCTTGGCCAAGGATTCATCTTCTCTCAAAAATGAATACAAATGACCAAACTGTACTCTGGAATGAGGCTGGACACTCCATTTTGACCATCAAAGGAATCACTGTATCACTGTCATCTTGTTGTTCATCGATTTCCTTGAGCAGGCCCCAGTAACGTCTCCTTCGTCCTAGCCCTGAGATTTTAGAAAGTGCCACATTCGAGGCTCTTTCAGGTTCAGGAGAATGAGACCCATCATTGTTACTGGTTTTTGGCATATTGAATACGCCACGGGGAATTTGGGCAGGATACTTTTGGTAGCCAGGCACGTTCTCCAGAACCTGGCATCGAAGTAAAAACATGGAATTCTAGAAGTCCAGCAGCAGGAAACACAAGAGCAGTTTCATACACAGCAACCGGGCTAGAGCCCAAACAGAACGCTGAGCAAAAGAAGCAGAGCACCTAGTAAGCATACCGTTTATGTGACGTTCTAAAACATCCAACCAACTAATGCCCAAAGATTTACAGGACATTTTGTGGGGGCAGGGTGGGGGTGGGAACCTTAGGGTGCTGGAGCAGGTGCTGTTTGGGAGACTGGGCATGTGGTTGTGTTTGTGAAAATTCACCACACGTGCTTTTCTGTACAGTTATACTGCAATATACCTTAAAAATGTTCTAGGGAGATAGAAATGTTCACCATCCTGGCATGGGTGCTGTTCATAAAGGCAGATGCCATGTTAAGTGTCACTGAGCTGCACATCAAGGCTGGAAGTATTTTACTATCTTTCTGTAAATGAACCATGGGGAAGTTCACCTTCCCAAAAAAAAAAATCTTATGCCAAACTGCTGAAAATTTCAGGAACACCGGGGGGTAGTTTGGCTGAAAACTCTGGGCATTCTCAGAGAGGGGGTGGGAGACCTTCCCCCCATACCACCCCCACTTATTTTCAGAAGCCCTGGCAGCTATGTAAGCTCATCTATCAGCCTTGCTTCAGACACTCATTGTTAAATCTCCAAGGAGATCAACTTGACCAAAACTTTCTCAGATATGCCTGGCCCTGTTTGAGGACTCCAGGGTGACATTGGGAGAAGGTCAGGCCAAGTTCCTGCCAAGTCCTGGCAGCCATATTCACACCCCCATGCTTATGGCTGAACTCTACCACCTTAAATCTGATCTCCATGGAGATGCCAAACTGCTGAAACTTTTAGGTATTTTTTGGGCTGAAAACTCCAGGCCTTCTCAGAGTGGGGTTAGGCAACCTCCCCAGCCCCCTCATACTTCTGAAGCCCCGGAAGCCACACCCACATTCCACCACCGCCACCATGTAAGCTCACTGCCCTTTTGAATTTTCTGGGGTATGAGGCTGCATTTGTGGCCGAGCAACATGCCCAAACTCTACAATACTAATATCCCAGCAAGAACACACCAGATTGAATGGGAATGTAAACAAGAAAGCAACAAAGGTCTGTGAACAAAAATATTAACACAGAAGTCTCAACTAGCAACAACAGCTTAGTAAACCCTCAGACAAGGACTTAATGTCCCCATGATGAGACATAACAATTTTCACTTTTTCTTTACGGAAGTATTTTTTGTTATAATTCCATTAGCCATTTAATGGTAACCAGCAACATAAAATAAATTATTGTGGGACTGCTTCGGGGGAGGGAAGGTCACAGTGGTAAAGGGACTGGTGTTAGAATATTGAATGCCTTTAACAAATACATCATGAACAACTTTGTAAAGCACAGTGTTTAAATAAAGAGGAAAAAATTTAAATTTTAATTTTTAAAAAGCCTCCCAAGTAAAAAATCACAAATGTTTTCTTCGTAAATTTATAGTTTCTAACTTGATAAGCTCATCCTATAATCTATGTCACATAATATTTTTATAATGCAATAACAATATAATGACAACATATCTCATACTGCAAGATTATCATTGGCCCCAGAAGTATCTAATGAATGTTAAGACATCACAATAAAGGTGAATTTCTTAATAGAAATTTAGTTTGCAAATAACATCTCTGTGAAACCTGCAAGATCAAAAATAATGAGCCTTTAAACTAAGGTACCTTTCTCTTCCAAAATGATTACATTAGGAGCCAGGGAATAGTACAGCGCATAACTTATTTGCCTTGCATGAGGCTAATATACATTTGATCCTTGGCATCCCATATGGTACCCTGAGCACTGCCAGAAGTGATGCCTGACCACTGCCAAGAGCAAGCCCTGACCATTACTGGATGTGTTCCAAAAACAAACAAAAAAAAAAAACAAGATTACATTAAATAAAGTCATTGAAGGGCCGGAGTGATAGTACAGTGGGTAGGGCATTTGTCTTGCACGCAGTCAACCCAGGTTCGATCCCCGGCATCTCATATGGTACCCCAAGCACCATCAGGAATAATTCCTGAGTGCAAAGTCAGGAGTAACCCCTGAGCATCGCTGGGTGTGACCCAAAAAGCAAAAAAAAATAATTAATTAATAATAAATAAAAAGGGCTGGAGCAATAGCACAGCGGGGAGAGTGTTTGCCTTGCATGCGGCTGAACTGGGTTCGATTCCCAGCATCCTATATGGTCCCCTGAGCACTGCCAGGAGTAATTCCTGAGTGCGTGAGCCAGGAGTAACCCCTGTGCATCACCAGGCGTGACACAAAAAGAGAAAATAAATAAATAAGGAAATAAATAAAAATAAATAGTCATTGAAAAAGAACATTACCTCTTTGGATTTCAAAAATTATGCAAGATGCTGAAAGTAAACTATAGACCGAACACGATTGCCACTCAATTCCTCTTTTGCAAACCACGGCACCCAAAAGGAGAGAGAGAACAGAGGGGAGTGCCCTGCCACAGAGGCAGGGTGGGATGGGGGGATGAGGAGTGGGAGGGATACTGGGATTAGTGGTAGTGGAGAATGGACACTGGTGGAGGGATGGGTACTCGGTCATTGTGTAACTGAAACCCAAGGACAAAAATTTGTAAGTCTACAACTGTACTTCATGGTGTTTTACTAATAAAAATTTTTTTAAATATATGCAAGAAAATTCTCCCAGACAAATGTACATGATTAGTACACCCTTGTCTATAAGAGCCAATATAGGGTGTAGGAACATTGTATGACTGAAATGCAATCATGAACAATTTTGTAATGCTCTGTCTCACAGAGATTCAATAAAAAAAAAAGCCAATATACCATATGGAGAGCTGGTAAACAAATAAAAAGATGTTCTTTATTACTTCTTATCAGAAAATTACAAATCAAAATGAACAATTAAATATCATCTCGCAGTGAGAACAGCAGTGTATGTCAAATAAAAGTCTGAAAACAACAAGTTTGGTGGAGATGAGGGTCAGGGATGGGGAAGAATAAGGGAATGTTCTTTTTTGTTGCTAGGAACGTTATCCGGTTCTATGGAAAACAGTATGAATATTACTCAAAAACTTAAGAACTTCCATATCACACAGCAATTCCACTTCTTAGCATCCAAAAACACACAAAAATAATTATTCAAAGTATATATGCTCGGGGCTGGAGTGATAGCACAGCAGGTAAGGCATTTGTCTTGCATGCGGCCAACCCAGGTTCGATTCCCAGCATATGGTTCCCTGAGCACCGCCAGGAGTAACTCCTGAGTGCATGAGCCAGGAGTAACCCCTGAGCATCACCAGGTGTGACCCAAAAAGCAAAAAATAAATAAATAAAATTTTAAAATAAATAAATAAATAATAAAAATAAATTTAAAAAATATACATGCTTGTTCCAGTGCTTAGTCAGGATACAGTGACAAGCCAGAAGCCCAACTGGGATGAATGGATCAAAGTTGTGGCACAGATACACAACGTAATACTACACAGTTGCAAGAAAAGATGTTACCTTGCAGTTCGCTGAAAGATGGATGGAATTGGAAGGTACCATGTTAAGCAAAGTAAGTCAGAGGGAGAAAGAGAAATATTGATGATTGTACTAATTTGTGGTACAGCAAGAGACAGAACAAGGAAACGACAGAACAGAACAATGACAAGCTCTTAAGCCTAGATTAAAATCTCAGATAAGCACAAAGCAAGGTGAAAAGTGAAGGGGAATGAGGAAGTAAGTTGTAGAAGTCAAGTTCATTGATTTGCTCGAGCAGGCCCAGTAACATCTCCATCGTGAGACTAGTTGTTACTGTGTTTGGCATATTGAATACGTCACGGGTAGCTTGCCAGGCTCTGCTGTGCGGGTGAGATACTCTCGGTAGCTTGCTGGGCTCTCCAAGAGGGGCGGAGGAATCGAACCCGGGTCGGCCATGTTGGCCACTTGTAAGGCAAACACCCTACCACTGTGCTATCGCTCCAGCCCGTTGTAGAAGTAAGTAAGTAAGTTACTGACACTGGTGGAGGGCACTTGGGTGGCCGGGGGGAGGCGGGGACAATAACTCAAATATGTCAATATCATAATTCTTAAAATAATATTTAATATTATCTAAACCATGTTATATGAACTATAATAAAATAAAATTTGGGGGCTGGAGCAATAGTCCAGCAGGGAGGACCTGCACGTGACTGACCTGGGTTCGACCTCCAGCATCCCATATAGTCCCCCAGCACTGCCAGGAGTGATTCCTGAGTGCAGAGTCAGGAGTAAAACCTAAGCATCACTGGGTGTGATAAAAAATATTTCCCAAAAAGCAAAAAAATAATAAAATAGTCATGGTCACGGTCATGGTCACGGTCCTCCTGTTGTTCATCGATTTGCTCGAGCGGGCCCAGTAACGTCTCCATCATGAGACTTGTTGTTACTGTGTTTGGCATATTGAATATGTCAGGGTAGCTTGCCAGGTCCTGCCATCCAGGTGAGATACTCTCGGTAGCTTGCCAGGCTCTCCGAGAGGGGCAGAGAAATCGAACTCAAGTCGGCCGGCCATGTTGGCCACTTGTAAGGCAAACGCCCTACCACTGTGATAAAATTTTAAACTCAGTAGCATTGTAGCACTGTAGCACTGTCCTCCCGTTGTTCATCAATTTGCTCAAGCAGGCACCAGTAACATCTCACAACAAATTGTGAGACTTATTGTTACTGTTTTTGGCATATCTCATATGTCACAGGTAGCTTGCCAGGCTTTGCCGTGAGGGCGAGATACTCTCAGTAGCTTGCTGGGCTCTCCAAGAGGGGCGGAGGAATCAAACCGGGGTCAGCTGCGTGCAAGGCAAACGCCCTACCCGCTGTGCTATTGCTCCAGCCCAGATTCTAATATATAGTATTTATTTATACTTGAATATCTCTCGCCTTCCAAATGGAAGGACACAGAGCCATGCATAACCCAAGGCCCTTTTGTTTTTTGGCTAAGGACTACAATCTGAAATATTCTCAAACACATACCAGAATTTTATTTACACATAAGTACCAAATACTTAACATTCTTGTACTCATGTTAATCCTAATTCTAGTACTCCCTTATAAGAAGTTGCCATCAGCAATTACAGCCCAAGACACTGTAAAGACTGACCTAAAATAGAAGCAAAACTAAGGGAATAAAGTAAGGTTAGTAAAACTAAAGTAATGCACAATATAGATTAGGGAGGTATTTTATTAAGTCCGCTGAAATACTTCAATTTTTCAGCAGGACTTACAATTGCTTTTCATTCAAGAAAAATATTTGTTCTCTAATCTCACATGAACACAACACATTAGAAGAAATAATGAGTAAGAAATGCATTTTCTATAAAATTATTAGCATATATTTATATGAGCTACCTCAGTTTCTAATTTTATTTTTCTCTCCTTATCTTAATTAAACTCAGAATGCCAAATAAATTATATATTTGAATCTCTGAGTATTTAGAATTTCATATCACAATAAATTCTCTAAAATTTTTACTATTCACTCGTGAATACTATTTTTAAGCCACTGAATGTTCTTGACACTTTTTTTCCCTTTATTTTATTTTATTTTTTTTTAAAGTTGTAGATTTACAATTTTTTGTGCTTTGGTTTCAATTATACAATGATCAGATACCCATCCCTCCACCAGTGCCCATTTTCCACCACCATGGATAATATCCCCCCACCCCCATACCCCCATCCCCCCTGTCTCTGTGGCAGGGCAATCCCCTGTGTTCTCTCTCTCCTTTTGGGTGTTGTGGCTTGACACTTTTAAATAACAACCCATGCATTTGAAGATCTGCAAAGGCCTAAACAGTTGGGTTTTGTCCTACAAATTAACAAACATCAAAAAGGACACTACTGAGATTATCTAAGAAACAAGAATAGTTACTTCACACTGTAAAATTATCACTGGCCTTTGGCAGCACCTAATGCGAACATCACCAAGAACAAATTTCAGCAAAACGATTAAACAATGACACTTCAATAAAGCACGGCTTATGTTGGAAAGGAATGCCCTTGGGGGAGTGGGGATGTCCTAAAGAGGGACAACAATGATCCCAAAGGGATGGGTGTTCTTAAAGCATAGTCAAACTAGGCTGAACCCTGTATCAGTCAGTCTGGCATTCATGGGGTCCACATCCTCTAGAAAAAAACTCCCTGAATTCAAGTAATAAACACACATACATTCTAACTGTTGAGATGACAATGCTATACAAAAGTCAGTGTAGTAAGGCTGGAGTGATAGCACAGTGGGTAGGGCGCTTGCCTTGCACGCAGCAGATCTGGGTTTGATTCCCAGTATCCCATATGGTCCCCCGAGCACCACCAGGAGAAATTCCTGAGTGCATGAGCCAGGAGTAACCCCTGTGCAACACCGGGTGTGACCCAAAAAGAAAAAAGTCAATGTAGCCAAGAGACTTGTTTCTTAACATCCTTGAGCAAGGACAAGGTTTAGATAAACTGTGTTCCTACTTTCTCCACTGTAATTCAGTAGCTTCACCAACACAACCGTGTGCCACTGAGCCCAAAGAGAGAGGAGGGCCTTACCTGTGAGAAGTTCAGCCCATTCAAAGGATGGCACTGCTCTTCCACCTTTTCCACTGCCCCCGTCCGTTTCCTCAGTCTCTCGGCCTCCTGCGCAAGGTACATGTCTAACACAGGCACCCCACGAGACTTAATGTCCACTTCAGTCAAGGAGTTGACCATGAGCATCACCCACACGGGCCTCTTGCGCTCCCAGTTTCCCGCAATGGCATTAAAGAGATAATCAGCGTAGAGGCCCTTCCCATGTTGGTCTGGAGTCATCCAGGAGGGTATCATGAGCTTGACGTACTCAAGGTGACGCTTGAGGCGACAGTAGATGTCCCTGGGCAGCACATCCTGTAGGTTCTCGCCCTGCGGCAGCATCTGACAGCTGGTGAGGGCCGAGAGGGTGTAGGGGTCTGTGAGGTCCAGCTCGAAGTACACAATGCTGCTCTGTTGAAAAGCCTCCTTGGAGTTGTCTGGGATGAAGTCCCATACCCGGGTGTACGGCACATGAATGGTGCCAAAGAAATAAGAGGGCGGGTCTCTCTTAATGGTCCATAGGAAAGAATTCAACTCACTTTGCTAAAAGGAAAAGAGACAGTGTCAAAGTATGTTAGGAGGCTACAGAGCCTGAGGAGAAGAGAATTCAAAAGCAAAATCACATTGTTGGGAGAAAAATGAACAAAACAGGATTTAGGGTCCAGGTCCATTCACCCACCAGGAACAGCAATATTCAGTTCAGCCCACATTTAACATCCTTTCCCCTGTTTCCATCACAATGATTGAAAATCCATGTCAGGAATATGGTTCAAGTAGTGAGGCCCTGGGTTGAATCCCTGGCACTAACAGCTGTCACCCCTGAGCACTGCTACCGCCTGACCCAACGATGAAGATGACAGACCAGTAGGAAGCATCAGGCTTGAGTAGGGTCCATGTCCACTCCAACAATTAACTCTACAACATGAACAGGAGATGCCCAAGGGACTCCAAGGGCACATCTGAGGGGCAGGTGAAGAGCCCATCTGTCACCTCCCGGGCAGACCTGATGGTCTCTGCTTCTTAGATTTCCAAGTCCAATACTCCCAAAGGCAGAGGCCCTCAATCCTGACTGCACACTGGAATCAGAATTACCTCTGGAGCTCTGCAGGTGGGAACAGAGGTGATTTTTTTAACAATAAGGTTATGAGTTGATGTTCACAGTTACTGTACCTTCACTACCATCACCAAAGTGCCCAAGGCATTCCACTCTGTCCCTATGTCACTTCTAATCTGCCTCTTCCTTCTCCCTGCCCCCCCCAAAAAAATCAGTTTTATAATCAAAGGCTAAGTATTTGTCATCACGTATTGAAAGTAGACTATGGGCCAAACATGATGGCTGCTTAGTACCTATATTGCAAATCATAACACCCAAAAGGAGAGAGTAAGAGAGAATGTGTCTGCCACAGAGGCAGGAGATGGGAAGGGGTGGGGTGGCAGGGGGGATACTGGGAACATTGGTGGTAGAAAATGGTCACTGGTGGAGGAATGGGTACTCGAACATTATATGACTGAAAAGTAACCACAAAAGTTAGTAAGTCTTTAACTGTATCTCACAGTGACTCATTAAAATAAAGAAAAAGTGGGGTACGGTGCTACCATCAGGTCAATCTGTACCTGTGAGGCAAGTGCATCAGCAGCCTGATGGTATCTTTAAACGTCTAGATACCCCCAAATTGCTACTGTGCCCTTGGCAAGACCCCAACAACTTGGGGCCAAGTTTACCAAGAAAGTAAATAGCCAAAATTTAGATAGGTGGAAGACACATCCACAAACCACCTCCAGCTCAGCTGTATAATTGGAGGTAAGACCTTTCTGGTTCCTGATCAAACGGCTTAATGGCCATGATCCCAGAGACTCAGAAACAAATCTCGGAACCCAGCAGCTTTTGGCAGAAATGTGTCCAGTTCCCTCAGTAGGTTACCAGTGCGGGGCCACCCCAGGGGAAAAGGGTGCTGTCCATCCGCCTGCTCCCTCTTGGTGTCTTGGTGGACACCATACTCCAGAGGCCGTTGGACAGTCAGGTTTGAGCCCGCGGTGACGAGATACATAGGGACTCATGGGATGGGGATGGAGCCAGCCCTCTCCTCCCCAGCCCAATGAGACCCCGGATTGCTGCCAACGAATAGCCTCTCTGGCTCCTGATCAAGCTGCTTAACGGCCATGATCCCAGAGACTCAGAAACAAATTTCGAAACCCAGCAGCTTTTAGCAGAAATGCGTCAGGTCCCCGCAGTAGGCTACCGGTGCCGAGCCACCCCAGGTGGAAATAGGTTTTGTGCCTTGGCCTGTTCCCCCAGCAGGTTGGTGGCCACCATCCCCCAGAGGTCATTGGACAGTCAGGTTTGGGCCCATGGTGATGAGACACTGGGGGGCCCTCACAGGATGGGGGTGGAGCCAGCCCTTTCCTCCCTGCCCCAGTGAGACCCCGGGTCACCGCCCACAAACAGCCTCTCTGGCCCTGATCAAGCTGCTTAACAGCCATGATCCCAGAGACCCAGGAACAAATCTCAGAACCCAGCAGGTTTTGGCAGAAATCCCTCCAGATTTAATTGTAAAAATTTTAAAATTCCAAAATTGCGTGGCCACTACTGCAGCCGTGCAACATCATGTGTTATTCATAACCAGCAATAGAAAATAAATTGTCTATAGTTGCCTTTTGGTAGATCTGAGTGTTGGGGTAAAAATCCCAAATAATAATGGTGGGTCTGGCGTCAAAATATTGAATGTGATCAAAGTAGAGAGAGAGTAATGTGGAAGTTATCTGCGCCACAGGTAGGGGGAGAGTGTGGGATGGGAGGTAAACTGGGGTTTTTGGTGGTCGAAAATGGGCACTGGTGAAGGGACAGGTGTTTCATCATTGTATGACCGAGACATTAACCCGAAAGCTTTGTAACTGCTCTCACAGTGATTCAATAAATAAATTTATAAAAAGAAAAAAAAAGTAAGGTGGAGCTCATGCCCAATTCAATCAGACTAATCAATGGCTGAATAAATAGAAATACTCCATGCTCACTTCGGCAGCACATATACTAAAATTGGAACAATACAGAGAAGATTAGCATGGCCCCTGCGCAAGGATGACACGCAAGTTCATGAAGCATTCCATATTTTTCGAAAAATTGTAAGTCTACAACTGTACCTCATGGTGTCTCACTAATAAAAATTTTTAAAAAATAAAATAAAAATTTAAAAAAATAGCAATACCCCAACATTAAAACAAAACAAACACTGTCCTCCTGTTGTTCATCGATTTGCTCGAGTGGGTCCAGTAACGTCTCCATTTTGAGACTTGTTGTTACTGTGTTTGGCATATTGGATACGTCATGGGTAGCTTGCCTGGCTTTGCCGTGCGGGCGAGATACTCTCAGTAGCTTGCCAGGCTCTCCGAGAGGGGCAGAGCATCGAACCCAGCTTGGCCGGGCTGGCTGCGTGTAAGGCAAATGCATTAAAATTAAAAATAAATAAATAAATAAAATAAAGGAAAGAAATTGTCATCATTCACTACTGTCTATTCCCTTGTTTAGTTTCTCTAGACAGAAGATGAATGAGAATATCTGGTATGGGTCTTCTTCTCACTCACTTCACTTAACATCAACCCCTCCAGGTTCTGGCCAGGTTGCAGTGAACTGCTTGATTTCATCTTTCAGAAGTGATATTTTTAAAGATCCCCTGGTGGTTCCAACCTGCCAGTGCAGCTGACACCACAGTCTTCAGATGCCTCTGATTTCACAGTTCATTCCAATCTGTTTCGGTTGTGGATGATCCTGTGCATTTCTTTCTTAGAAAACACTCCTGGTTCCACTGCCAAGAATGGAATGGTGCTTCCTGGACTCTCCCCACAGGGCTGGGGTCCTGCACATCCACTTGATGCCAGTTTCCTCTTTGACACTGAGTGTCTCTCGTCTCAACAGCAGGCATTTATAAAGTGTCCATCAATTAAGAGACTACTGTGCTGAGCCCAGAGAATGCACCCCACCCCACACTGCCACGTTGACTCTAGTAAACCCCCCATAGCACTGAAGCCTCAGGTATGAGCACAGACCACCAGACCCAAAACCATCAGGCTGAGTATTGTTGAGAGACACCCCAAAAGAGACACTGTTCAGAGAATTACACTGGACAAGCTTCACTGAATTCAAGTGGAGTAAATCACGCATGAAGAAACCCAGAAATGTGAACATCCAGATTTACAGGAAAGAAGCCTTGGAACACATTTCCTTTACAAAAAACTTGAATTCAGTTGCCTTTTAAATAACACTCTTCCCTGGATTGTGACATTTCCATTTATAATCAGTTCTCAGGCTGGAGAGATTGTGCAGTGGATAAGGTGTTCATTTTTCATGCAGCTGACCTGAGTTCAATTCCCTAGATCCCATATGGTGCTCTGACCACCACTGGGAATAATCCCTGAGCACAAAGCCAGGAGCAGTCTCTGAGCACAGCCAGCTGTGACACAAAAACAAAAATATAATCAAGTCTCATTATTTATCATAATTACAGTAATAGGGTCACTATGACCAAGGAATTACCAAATACTGAACCATTGTTTCTAGGGGAAATACAACTTTGAGTTTCTGGTCACCATGGGGGTTTTTATTTGCCAACAAGCAATGCATACTCTTACTTCATGTAAAATGTTTCTATTGAAATGTCCCTTACTTAAAACATTTTGGTGGTGCTGGAGTGATAGCACAGCAGGTAGGGAGTTTGCCTTGCATGTGGCCTTCCCAGGTTCAATTCCCAGCATCCCATATGGTCCCCCGAGCACAGCCAAGAGTAATTCCTGATTGCATGAACCAGGAGTAACCTCTATGCATCTCTGGGTGTGACTCAAAAAAAATTGGTGATTCATTCATGTTGAATTCACAGTTAACAACACTCAAACTCATGTCTGAATGAGCTTATCAAATAACTTTTCTCCATAAGGCATATCATAGGCTCTGATACTAAAGGATACTGGATCACACTTCAACTCTAATGAAAAGGCCATCTCTTAAACAGTGAGGCCACCAACAAAAGCACAAAAACACAAACAGGGAGCTAAGTACACTACAAAGGACACTTTTTTTCATTTTTTATAATTTTATTTATTGAATCACCGTGAGAGCAGTTACAAAGCTTTCGGGTCTAAGTTTCAGTCATACAATGAAACACCTGTACCTTCACCAGTGCCCATTCTCCACCACCAAAAACCCTAGTATACCCCCATCCCACACCCTCACCCCTACCTGTGGGGCAGATGATTTCCACATTACTCTCTCTCTACTTTGATCACATTCAATATTTCGACACCAGACCCACCATTATTATTTGAGATTTTACCCCAACACTCAGATCTGCTGAAAAGGTAACAGTAGACAATTTGTGTTCTATTGCTGGTTATGAATAACATATGATGTCGCGTGGCTGCAGTAGGGCCATGTGATTTTGAAATTCCGAAATTTTAACACTTAAATCTGTAGGGATTTCTGCCAAAAGCCACTGGGTTTCGAGACTTGCTCCTGAGTCTCTTGAATTATGGCCGTTGAGCAGCTTGAACAGGAGCCAGAGAGGCCATTCATGGGCGATGACTTGGGGTCTTGTTGGGACGGGGAGACCAGGACCGGCTCCACCCCCATCCTGTGAGGCCCAACAAGTTTCATCACTGTGGGCCGAAGCCTGACTGTCCAATAGCCTCTGGAGGATGACGGCCACTGAGACGCCAAGGGGGGATCAAGTGGAGGGACAACACCCTTTCCCCCCTGGGGTGGCCCGGCAACAGTAACCTACTGCGGGGTCCAGACACATTTCTGCCAAAAGCCACTGAGTTTCAAGATTTGTTTCTGGGTCTCTGGGATCAAGGCCATTAAGCAGCTTGATCAGGAGCCAGAGAGGCCGTTCATGGGCGATGACTTGGGGTCTCGTTGGGGTGGGGAGGACAGGACCGGCTCCACCCCCATCCCGTGAGGCCCTGCGTGTCTCATCACTGGGGGCCCAAACCTGACTGTCCAGTGGCCTCTGAAGGATAGCGGCCACTGGGTCGCCGGGGGGAACAGGCCAAGGCACAAAACCTATTCCCACCTGGGTTGGCCCAGCACCAGTAACCTACTGCAGGGACCAGACGCATTTCTGCCAAAAGCCGCTGGGTTTTGAGATTTGTTTCTGAGTCTCTGGGATCATGGCCATTAAGCAGTTCAATCAGGAACCAGAGAGGCCATGTCTCCAATTATATAGCTGAGCCGGAGGTGGTTTGTGGGTGTGTCTCCCACATACCTAACTTTTGGCCGTTTACTTTCTTGGTAAACTTTGCCCCAAGTTTTGGGGGTATGGCCAAAGGCACAACAGCAATTTTGGGGTATCTGGAAGTCTGAAGGTGCCATCAGGCTATAGATGCACTCGCCTCACAGGTACAGATTGACCTGCTGGTGGCACCATACCCCCACAAAGGACACTTTTTATGAGTATGAGAACTGAACCAAGTAGAGCACTGACTTCTTCTGATGAATTCCTGTTGAATTTAACATGAATTCTGTTTAACAGGGAGAATTTGTCATTTATGGAGATAAAGAAGACAGGGTGGAAGAGGATTAAAGGGAAAGGTCAAAAGTTGGTTTATGGCCAGGATGAAACCTGGTGAGTGGAGGTGTGAGTCTGGGATGCTGGAGAAGCTTGGGCTAGAGTACTGTCACCACTTAGGATGTACCTGAACTCTGCACTGGGTATGATCTCCCAGGGACTGAGTGTAAACAGGAGAATAAGGCCCAGAAATGTCTACTCTTGCAAAATCAAAGAGAAAAATGAGTAACCAGGAAGACAATTATTCAGATAGATTGTTGGGAAAATCAGAAGAGTAGGAAGCAAGGGGCTGGGGAGATGGTTCAAGCAGTCAAGCATTTGCTCTGCATGTACAAGGCCCTCGCTTAGATTCCTAACCCCGCAGAATGGGGCGGGGGCGGGGGAGGGGGGTCTAGCTGAAAGTCAATCAAAGCAAGTGATCCTAGGAGAAGAAAATGAAAAATGATCAGAATGTGACTCCATTCAGACATCAGTTTTCAGATCCTCAATTTCTTTGGGTAAGAACTGCTTTGGTGTGATAGTGGAAGTTGAAGGTCTGCCCAGAACCCATGAAGGTCATGGAATGAGAGAAACAGGAAGATACACAACTAAATAAGCCATTAAAAAAAATGACACCTTGGGGCTGGAGAGATAGTACAGCGGGTAGGGCATTTGCCTTACACGTGGCCGACCCGGGCTCGATTCCCAGAATCCCATGTGGTCCCCTGAGCACAGCCAGGAGTAACTCCTGAGTGCAGAGTCAGGAGTAACCCTTGTGCATTGCTGGGTGTGACCCAAAAAGAAAAAAAAAATTACACCTTTATTACATTACCCAAGTTCGTATGCCAGGCATGCTGGGTCCTGAGCCCTGATGTTGGTGTGGGTTTGGTTTGGTTTTTACTTTTTATGGGGGGAGGAGGGTGATTTTTTGGGCTACACCTTGTGTTGCTCAGGGATTACTTCAAGCTCAGTGCTCAGGGCCATTGCCAGCAGTGCTTAGAGATCCTTGAGGTGTCAGGGAGCAAACCCAGGCCGCCCACATGCCAGGTATGTGCTCCAGCCCTGGACCATAGCACTGAGTGACCTCTAAACACCTCGTCAGTCACCTTAACATGCAACACCCTTTACTTGGGATCCAGAATCTCTTTTTCCATTAGAACTCGGTGCACTCAAGCTCTTCAAGCCCGTCTTTGCTCTGCATCTCACTTGCTTATCTCTGAATCTCTTCAGCTCTTTACCACTCTAGAGAAGTCCATGCTCTCTCTTGAGCAGTATTTCCTCTCTTTCTCGCCCCTCATATTTAAGTCAGTTTTGTTCAATAAAAACTATTTTGCAGACTGGAGCGATAGTACAGTGGGTAGGGCATTTGCCTTGCATACGGCCGACTCAGGTTCGATCCCCGGCTTCCTATACGGTCCCCCGAGCACTGCCAGGAGTAATTCCTGAGTGCAGAGCCAGGAGTAACCCCTGAGCATCGCTGGGTGTGACCCAAAAAGAAAAAGAAAAAAAAAACTATTTTGCTTCCAAAAAACAAGTGAGAAACAGAAGAAACAAAACAAACAAATAGTGCACTCAGGAGGACTACCTGAATCTAGAAAGACTCTGGTCAGCCATGTTCCCATTCCTAAGCCCCAGTAACCTGCCAACCAATTTACATTCACAGTTTAAAACCCTCAAGTGGTCCCTATTCCCCCGCTCCCCATTCTCTCTTGGCAAAATGCCCTGTGTGGGAGGATGTGTCCACACAGACTTCAGCAATATTTTGAAAGAAGTGGCCCTCATCTTGTAGAGCTTTTGTAATAAATGAAGTGTTGTTTTGAAGGAATGGAACACCCTGCTTCCCACTATCCCCCAGCAAACCTGCACCCCACCACTGAGACTCCGCACCAGCCAGGCCATGAAGAGGAAACATGCGAGTAGTATCGGCTCCAGGTGAGGGCAAGCCTCACCTGTGCGCACTGCTGGGCTGCCACTGATCATAAGGGTGTGACTACAACCCCACACAGACACCCTCAAGTTCAGGGCTGTTGGTCCCTAAAAAACTGAAAAGAACAGGAAAAGAAAACATCGCACAAACCTGCTCCCCTCGTTTCACTATAAACAACCTCATTTCACTGTACCTGCAAGCAGCATGAGCTGTGAGGGGAGATCATGTTAACATCACCATAGGTAAAGGTAAAGGTAAAGGCCCTCCCGTTGATCGTCGATTTGCTCGAGCGGGCCCAGTAACGTCTCCATTGGAGACTTTGTTGTTACTGTGTCTGGCATATCAAATACTCTCGGTAGCTTGCCGGGCTCTCCGAAACATGACCCGCCGGGCAGCTTCCGGGAAACCAAAGTCTTTGGGTTCCGGGGGGAGTATGGTTGCAAAGCTGAAACTTAAACATCACCATGATTAAAGAAAAGCCAGGGGCGGGGGGTGGGGGGTGATACTAGTAAGCCTACCTCAACCTTATGGCGAGGGGCCAGAAAGATAGCACAGTGGGTAAGATGCTTCCTGCACACACCCAACCCTGGTTTGATCCCTAGCACCACATACCATCCCTCAAACCCGAAAAGGACTGATCCCTCAGCACAGAGCCAGGAGTAAGCCCTGACCACCACCAGATGTGGCCCCAAAACTGAGAACTAAATAAATCTTGCTGCAGGCAGCATTAAAAGAAAAAGACATAGTCACAGATAGTGAAACACTGGGATAAAGACACAGTCACAGTGAAACAGTGGGATAAAGACAGTCACAAACAGTGAAACACACAGATAACTGCCACACAGTCAGGGGATACCTGTGCAATCATACAATAAAACAGAGAGGTACAATAACAATCTAAGCAATTGGGGCTAAAATCTCTAAGCTGCTGCCCTCTCCTTTTCTCTCTTGCAGGCACCCTGGAGCTGTGATAAATGCAAGCCTCCCAGAGTGCTACTTGGCAGATCAGTAGGGCCAGAGTTTAGTACAGTGGGTAGGGTGCTTGCCTCGCACGTGGCCAAGCCGGCATCCTACATGGTCCCCTGAACCCTATCACGAATGATCCCTAAACTCAGAGCCAGGAGTAAGCCCTGAGCACAGCCAG
The DNA here is from genome assembly GCF_029834395.1 of Sorex fumeus. Classification (NCBI taxonomy): domain Eukaryota; kingdom Metazoa; phylum Chordata; class Mammalia; order Eulipotyphla; family Soricidae; genus Sorex; species Sorex fumeus. The sequence goes on from NW_026606060.1 coordinate 17,932,596, forward strand.
GTTTGCCCCAAAAACAAAAAACAAATAAACAAACAACAAAGAATTCTACTTCGGTAAGTTGACTTAGTTTTCCCTTTTTGTTCAAAAAATATTTATTGAGCATCTGCTATAGCTGTGCATTGGGGAGGCTGCGGCATAGAAAGCAAACAGAAAGCCTTACCCTTGTAAAGATCACACAGAGTAAGGGTGGGTGGACTAGGGGACAAGAAACAGACTTTTTTTTTTTCCCATCAGATAGTGCTTAAGTGCTACTGAGAAAATAAATCAGGGGAGGGGGGAGGGGCTTAATGCAATACACTTAAGGTAATCAAGGGTGGAACTGAGAAGCACTGGACTCAACTCAAAATCAGAGGGCTGTGAGGGAATGACTGGGGCTATTTTATCTGAGGAAAAGAACAAGGGGTGAAAAATCACAGGCCAGAGTCCGGCCGGCTGCTCAGGGGCTCGCGCATTGATAGGAGAGAGGCTCCACCTCTCAGCACTCAGGCACCGCTTCAGCGCAGATCTCTCTAATGATTAACAGAACTGAAAACCAACCAGCGCTTAAGTTCCCGGGCACTTGAGGCGGCTGCTGCACGGGCCTGTGCTGGAGGCTTCACTCTGGAGTTTCAACAACCCAACCCCGGCAGAGAGACCCACCCCCAGAGCCGGACACAGCACGTGGGTCAACCATACATCTCCCCTGACTTTGGCAGGCAAGACCACCTGGCCCTTATAACAGAAAACAGCCACGTTTAGCAGGCCCAGGGGCCTCGTGGGTGTCCCCCAAACACTCCCAAAATTATCTTCAGGGGACTGGAGAGATAATGCAGTGGGTAAGGTGCTTGCCTTGCACACAGCTGACCTGGATTCAATCCCCAGCATCCCATATGGTCCCCAGAGCCCAGTAGGAGTGATTCCTGAGTGCCGGCCCAGAAGTAAACCCTGAGCATGCCTGGGTGTAGCAAAAAAATATATATGTGTGTGTGTATATCTATATTTCCTGTTTTCCAGCTCACTTCAGCTCCCCCAGGTCCGTCTAACCCAGGCATTGAATCTAGGTGGTTTCAGTCAAGCAGCTGTAGGGGAGCTTTTCCTGTTTTGATGGTTGTGTGGTCCATGAAATGCCAGGAAATGAAGAGTATAAATATATATACACACACAGACACACACATATTATAATATACATATACATACATATATAAACATATATAGATATAGATATACCCTGACAGGGCTGGAAGCACACTCAGTGGAACCGAGCGCATATATACATATGTGTGTGTGTGTGTTTCCATAGGAGCCCAGAGAGATAGTAGGTTAAGGTGTTTGCCATGCACACAATGTACTACCAATGTAGCACTATCAACCTGAGCACTATCAATGTAAGGTAAAGGTAAAGGTAAAGGCCCTCCCGTTGATCGTCGATTTGCTCGAGCGGGCCCAGTAACGTCTCCATTGGAGACTTTGTTGTTACTGTGTTTGGCATATCGAATACTCTCGGTAGCTTGCCGGACTCTCCGAGAGGGGCGGAGGAATCGAACTCGGGTCGGCCATGTTGGCCGCTTGTAAGGCGAACGCCCTACCGCTGTGCTATCGCTCAATGTAGTCTCCAAAAAAAAAAATTCATAATACTAAGATTTTTCTCATTCATTCTCATTCTCTACCAATATACAAATAAAGTTGTTCAAAGACTACCGAGTTGTGATAAACATCATCATCCTGACTGTTAAGTGGCACATGTCCATTCCTGTGCCTTACTAACACTTCCACTGATCTTCATATTTAAAAAGTCTCTTGAAAGCCTCAATACTTCAGTAGCCCGTAAGAAGGGTCCTGAAACCAAAAGGCTCAGAGGAACGGATAAAGACCCATAGAAACAAATTCCAGGAGATGAGATTAACAGACCCCTTGTCAAGATTCTCTCCTCTTAATAGAATTACAAGTTGGTAATAATAAACTTTTGCAAAAGCAACACACATGCGGCTTTCGTGAAGCAAAGGTGAACTTCACCTGTGGTATAACAAGCACGTAGCGCCCACCCATCCCTACAGTTTGAAACTTAAACTCTCCCTGCAGTGATTTCCCTTTCCTACTGCACCAGGGAGCCTGTGTGCATCTACAGCCCGGTGCCTCGCCGAACCGAGAGGGCTTCCAGCCCCGTCCCGTGCGCAGGGAAAGACACAACTCAGGAAGGGTCGCCCTTTCCTTGCTGTGGTTCGGCAGATGAGTGAAATGAGCAGCAGCCACAGGTGGGCGCGGCCGGGGAGTCAGCAGGTGTCACCAAAGATGGGCCGACCTTATCTCAGGCGCCCAGGTGTGCCAGGACTCACAAAACCCCCTCCCCGGCACCAAGGCTGGAGCCCACCGATTGAAAACGCGCACATTTCAGAAGAACTTCCGCCGCCGGAAAATCACAGACGTTTCGGAGCGTCAGGAAATTCGACCCAGCGGCACGTGCGCCCGGAACGTGCAGCCTGGGAGCCGCGCGCCAACCGCCGGGCTCTCTGCGCTCACAGCGCCGGGTGCACCGCGCCGGAGCACGGTGCCGTCTCGGGGGTCTCGGCATGCACCCCGCCAAAGGCAGCGTGAAGTAGGCTGTCAGACGCGGTGTTCCCCACCCCACCCCACCCACCCACTCCCCCGCGAAAGCGCTCCAGCAGCACAAAAGGTCTGAGTGCGCCTGCTTCCCAGCTCGCCCCAGCTCCCCAGCATCCGATCTGGTCCAGTGTAGCAGCTGCGGGGCGCTTCTACCGTCCCCAGGGCTGCGCGGTGCAGGAAACCCCGGGGACTGCAGAGCGGCGTGAAGTTGCTCGAGCAAAGGCACCCACGCCGCGATCGTACTCGATGCGCGCGGATCTGTGCCCGCCAAACTGGCCGCGACACCAGGGGGGGATCCGCCCGAACCCCCTTGGGTTCGCGGGGGACCCGGACCTCAAGCGGCCGGAGAGCGAGATTCGGGGGCGCTCGTGACGCCCGAGCCGGGCGCGGGGTGGTGGTGGTGCTGGGGGGGTAAGGGGAGCTAGTGCAGGCTCCGGCCCGGGCTGGGGTCCGAGCGCGCGCCCCAGCCGCCGGCCTTACTTGGGGCTTGAGCTCGCAGTGGGCGGAAGCCGCGCGCAGGAGGCTCAGGGTCGGCAGCAGGAACCAGCTCCAGGGACGCATCCTCCTGGCGGCGGCGCCGGGGGAGGCGGCGGGCGCCCGCCCTGGGCCGCCGGGTGCGGGGCCGCTCGGCTCCGTCTGCAGTTCGCGCGGCCGCCTGCGGGCGGGGCCGGGACGCGCCGGGCCGCGGCGGCCACGTGGGGCCGGGCCGCGAACCCCCCAGCCCGGCCCAGCCGCCCCGCGGGAGGCCACACGGAGTCGGCGGCCGGCGTCTTCTGCGTCCAGCCCAAGGCTGCCTCCCGCCCTGAAGTCGGCGCCCCCGGCCGCCAAGGGGTGAGGGTCTGTGCCGCACAGAGGCCCGAGAAGCAAACGGAAGGCTGGCGTGGGGGGTTCTGGTTTGTTGGGGGAGGTTTGGTTGGGGCGGGGGGCTTGTTTTTTTCAAGGAAAGTTCACTGAAACAAAGCAAATCATGTGCAAAATTTTGGAAAGGAGGAGCAGCCGGTGTGTGCGTAAACTTCCAAGTCCGGAACCCCCAGATCCGGCGCCCTGTTAAATGCCCGCTTAGAGGGATGGGGGGCGGGGGGGAGAATAATCTGGAGGGTGTTAGCCCCGATCCCAGGGTCACGGCAGAGAGGAAACGAGGACATTCCTGGAATGCGTCTCGTCCGATGCAGGTATTAGATCTGCAAGCTCTCCTCGCTCACTTGCGGTGCCGGAATCCCCGAGGAGCTTTTCGTAGCACTGACCCACGTCTGGGAGAAAGTGTTGTAAAAGCAACCTGCTGTGCCGGTCCCTCCCGGCTCCCACCCAAGGCGGGAGTGCACTTTATCCCCTCTTTTTACAGCCCAGAGTGACGTTTAACGGAGCATTTATAGCAGGAGGTTGTCGTTTTAGAGCTCTGACCGTTTGCACCGTGAAGAAGGTTGCCGAGATTTTAGACTGATGAAAGTTGAGAAAGGGGGATAGATTTGCGTACGAGAGAAAAAGCTTTTTGAGATGCCAGTGAAGAAACCCTGGCTTTTAAAAAGGCTGCTTTTCTCAGTTTTAATGCCAGGAGCGATTGGGTTTACGTTTTGCTTTGTTCGGTTTCCTGGGTTTGGGAGAGTGTTTTGGGGTTTGGTTCCGGATTGGGTCTTGCTTTTTTTTTTTTTAAGGTGGCTGGGTTTTATTTGTTCTAATTTTGAGTGAGGATTTGCTTTCTGGGTTAGACTTTCTCTGGAGTCTTCAAATGACTGTCCCATTTCATTCCCAGCTGAAGTCCTTGGTCCCCTACTACCTTGTCATTTTCAAGGTCCAAACACCGCCACCTACTGGTAAAAGCGTTCTACTGCGGTTGTAAACTGAAAGCTTTGAGAACTCTAATCAACTTCATTCAAATGCATTTCCACCCTCTCACATAAAATGCATTTGAATGCATCAATTCTCAGCCCATCAAATGTAGTTGAAAGCAAAGGGGCAGGGGATTACAAAGCATGGTTGAATTTGTTCGGCTTTCTCTTATTGGTCACCACTTAAGGTTATACATCTTTCCTTCTCCATCAACTGGATTTTAATCCAGTTTTGTTTTGTTTTGGTTTTTTGTTTTGTTTTGTTTTGTTTAATCCAGTTTTGTTTTGTTTTGGTTTTTTGTTTTGTCAGTTTGGGGACTACACCCAGCGATGCTCAGGGATTACTCCTGGCTCTGCACTCAGGGATCACTCCTGGCCCCTCAGGGAACTATATGAGATTCTAGGGATGGAACCCAGATCAACCACATGCAAGGCAAGTTGTACTGTACTATGGCTCCAGCCCTCCAACTGGATTTTCATTGTTTCTTTTTCTAGCTTCTCAAGGTTGAACCTTACTTAGGACCCTGGGCTTCAAATCTTTTTTTCAAGTTTAAAGCACTTCAAAGTTATAAAGACCCCTGTAATCACTGTTTTAGATGTATTGCACAGATTTTCACATTTTATTGTTAGTATCATTCATTTGGGAACACTTTCTAATTTGCCTGGTGATTGTTTTTCTTTCACATTGAATAGTTTAGAAATATGTGGCTTAATATGGGCTGGAGCGATAGCACAGTGGTAAGGCGTGTGCCTTGCACGTGGCCGGCCCGGTCGACCTGGGTTCGATTCCTCTGCCTCTCTTGGAGAGCCCAGCAAGCTATCGAGAGTACCGAGAGTATCTCGTCCACACGGCAAAGAGATGGTAAGCTACCCATGGCAAAGCCTGGTAAGCTACCCATGACCTATTCAATATGCCAAAAACAGTAACAAGTCTCACAATGGAGATGTTACTGGGTCCACTCGAGCAAATTGATGAACAACAGGAGGACAGTGCAGTGGCTTAATTCCTAAAATAAGTATCTTTCCTAAAACCGTAATATTGATTTGGAGGGGGTGGCCACTCCCAGCAGTGCTCAGGTTTACTCCTGGCTCTATGCTCAGGGATCATATAAGATGCCGGGGATCAAAACCAGGTTGACCTGTGCAAGGCAAACATCCTACCCACTGTCCTATTGCTCCAACTTTTCATCTAATCTCACTCAAGTCAGATAACTGTATGAAAACAATTATTTCAAGTTTATTGGAATTTTTTTACAGCCCAAGATATAGTCAGGGGGCCAGAGAGATAGTACAGCGGGTAAGGCATTTGCCTTGCACGTGACCAACCCAGGTTCAATCCCTGGCATCCCATATGGGCCACTTAGCACCATCAGGAGTAATTCCTGAGCACAGAGCCAGGAGTAACCCCTGAGCATCTCCAGGTATGACTCAAAAAGCCAAAAAAAAAAATAAATCCTGAGAATTAAAAGTCTACTACTGGGGCTGGAGAGATAGCACAGCGGGTAGGGCATTTGCCTTGCACACAGCCGACCCAGGTTCGATTCCCAGCATCCCATATGATCCCCTGAGCACTGCCATGAGTGATTCCTGAGTGCAGAGCCAGGAGTAAGCCCTGTGCATCGCCGAGTGTGATCCAGAAAGCAAAAAATAATACTAATAAAATAATAAAATAAAAGTCTACTACTTGGATAACTTTGATTCTAAACACTCGGTGAGCCTCCCTCTCTTAGAGAGCCTTATTATAAGACAGATTTCATCTAGGGGCCAGAGAGAGAGCATAGGGGGTTAAGGACTTTTCCTTGCACATAGCCAACCCGGCATTGGTCCCTGACACTACATATGGTTTCCCAAGCACCACCAGGAGTGATCCCTGGACTCAGAACCAGGACTAAGCCATGAGCACTGCTGACTGTAGCCACACACACACACACACACAAAGAAGAAATTGGGATGGTAACTTTGGAACACATCTTGATGAAGGCCAGGCATTTGCTTCTCTCTTTATCTTTGTTGATGCTCTCAAGAACATTGGCCAAGACATTCATGCACATCATTATAGCAGCACAGATGGAGGGTGGAGAGAGAACTGGGGTGAGCTGTTCTGACCCACTGACACTTTGTGGCACTTTGTCACACAGCAACAGATCACTAGTGTAAGAGGTGGATGGGGAGTTAGCAAGGAATCCCAAGGTGTTCCAGCATGGCCCTGCCCTTTCAGGCTGCGTGCTAGTGTCAGCAGCTGGACACAGGTTGTGTGTGGTAGGAGCATCTATTTTCTGCATTTCCAGGCCACCACATTCCATGCATTTCTGGAAGCAGACTGGGGTCGCGACACTCCCTTGATCACCAGGTCTTAGCACCAGAATTTCTAAATAGGAGAAGGTGGTGATTATTAGCAAACTGCTGAGAGTATCTCGCCCACATGGCAATGCGTGGCAAGCTACCAATGATGTATTCGATATGCCAAAAACAGTAACAACAAGTCTCACAATGGTTACTGGGCCAGCTCAAGCAAATCGATGAACAATGGAAGGACAGTGCTACAGTGCCTTTGTAGAGCAAATGCACCCTTATTTTTTTTTTTAACTTGACTATGGGGGAAAAAAAGAATGCCCTTGGCCCTTGATAGTCAGGAGCTGTCCTTGCTCTATCAGTGAGGCTTCAGTATTGCTATGAGTTGAAATATGCACAACCAGGAACAGTGTTCTCCTGTTTGAAACTTCACCGAGGTCAGCATCATCTGACAGGATCGCTTTGTGACTGTAATAAAGACAAAAATTAAGATATTTCTTTTTTTTTTTTTTTTGTCTTTTTGGGTCACATCCGGCAATGCTCAGGACTTAGTCCTGGCTCTGCACTCAGGAATTTCTCCTGGCGGTGTTCAGGGAACCATATGGGATACAGAGGATTGAACCCCGGTAGATTGTGTGCAAAACAAACACCCTCCCCACTGTGCTATCGCTCCAGCCCCAAACCAAGATCTATCACAACACAGGTAG